>NC_137019.1:41996384-42186384 GCF_032717465.1 Coenobita brevimanus
TTTACACACAACATAAACCACAAAATAACAATACTGTCAATAACGTCAATATTTACACGTAACATAAACCACAAAATAACAATACTGTCAATAACGTCAATATTTACACACAACATAAACCACAAAATAACAATACTGTCAATAACGTCAATATTTACACGTAACATAAACCACAAAATAACAATACTGTCAATAACGTCAATATTTACACACAACATAAACCACAAAATAACAATACTGTCAATAACGTCAATATTTACACGTAACATAAACCACAAAATAACAATACTGTCAATAACGTCAATATTTACACACAACATAAACCACAAAATAATACTGTCAATGACGTCAATATTTACACATAACATAAACCACAAAATAACAATACTGTCAATAACGTCAATATTTACACATAAAATAAACCACAAAATAACAATACTGTCAATAACGTCAATATTTACACAACATAAACCAGAAAATAACAATACTGTCAATAACGTCAATATTTACATATAACATAAACCACAAAATAACAAGACTCTCAATAACGTCAATATTTACACAACATAAACCACAAAATAACAATACTGTCAATAACGTCAATATTTACACGTAACATAAACCACAAAATAACAATACTGTCAATAACGTCAATATTTACACAACATAAACCACAAAATAACAATACTGTCAATAACGTCAATATTTACACATAACATAAACCACAAAATAACAATACTGTCAATAACGTCAATATTTACACAAAACATAAACCACAAAATAACAATACTGTCAATAACGTCAATATTTACACACAACATAAACCACAAAATAACAATACTGTCAATAACGTCAATATTTACACAACATAAACCACAAAATAACAATACTGTCAATAACGTCAATATTTACACATAACATAAACCACAAAATAACAATACTGTCAATAACGTCAATATTTACACATAACAAACCACAAAATAACAATAGTCAATAACGTCAATATTTACACACAACATAAACCACAAAATAACAATACTGTCAATAACGTCAATATTTACACATAACATAAACCACAAAATAACAATACTGTCAATAACGTCAATATTTACACAAAACATAAACCACAAAATAACAATAGTCAATAACGTCAATATTTACACAACATAAACCACAAAATAACAATACTGTCAATAACGTCAATATTTACACAACATAAACCACAAAATAACAATACTGTCAATAACGTCAATATTTACACATAACATCAGTGGCGTCACCAGGGGTCATATTTTGGGGGGGCTGTAGCCCTGGTGTAGGTAGAAGGGGGGGGGGCGAGCGAAGCGAACCTATGCAGCTGGGGGGTACGAGGGGGCGCTGTAAGCCCCTCGGAAAATTTTTCGGAAATTGAGCAGTTTTAGGGGCATTTTTGAGGCCTATAGATGAGAGAGAGAGAGAGAGAGAGAGAGAGAGATTTAGCCTACTTTCCCACTCTGTACGTTTAGGACAATATATTTGCAACAATTTTTTTTTTTTATGCGAGGAAGAAGGAACCAAAGGCCATGAGCCCGCAGTAACAGTTCCCTCCAAGAGAAAAACAAAATACAATAGAGAGCCAAATTCAAGATCCGATCATTTTGAGATGCCTGGACACACTGCGTTTGAAAGACTGGAGATCATAGGCAGCAGGAAATACAGACAGAGGGAGACAGTTCCAGAGTGGACCTGTTGCATAAATGAAAGACTGGGAGTAACGGTTAACTCTTGCATTAGAGAGCTGGACAGAAAAGGGATGAGAGTTTGCTGCCAGATGGGTGCAACGCGCCCGTCGTAGAGGTGGAGGAATGCAAGCAGACAGTTCAGAGGAGCAGTGACCATTAAAGTAGCGATAGAAAAGAGATAAAGATGCAACATTGCAGCGAAGAGACAGAGGCTGAAGGGAGCCAGTAAGAGGAGGAGAGTTAATGAGACGAAAAGCCTTTGACTCCACCCTATTGAGAAGAGCTGTATGTGGGGAGCCTCCCCACACATGAGAGTTGTACTCCACACAGGGGTGGATAAAACCCCTGTATAGAGTCAATAATTGTGCAGGGGTAAAGAAAGAGTGGAGTCGGCTTAGCACACCCAATCTCTTGGAAGCAGATTTTACAAGAGATGTAATATGATCTTTCCAAGATAAGTCCCGAGTAGATGAAACCCCAAGCATGTTCAAGGATGATGCAGGATTAAGCTGAATATTATTAAACATTAGTGGGTATACCTGTGGAAGATTTTGTCGGGTTGATAGGTGTAAGAACTGAGTCTTAGATGCATTAAAAACAACCATATTATTTTTACCCCAGTCAGAGATACGAGCCAAGTCAGACATTAGGTGTGCTATAGCCTCATCCCTTGTTTGTTGAAGTAACTGCTGAGATGGGCGTTGCAGGAACTGAATGGAAAGGTGAAGGGTGGAGTCATCAGCGTATGAGTGGATAGGGTTAGATGTACAGCTTAGATCATTGATGAATAAAAGGAAGAGAGTTGGTGATAGGACAGAGCCCTGAGGCACACCACTGTTGATAGATCTAGGAGAAGAACGATGGCCGTATACAACAGCAGCTATAGAACGACCAGAAAGGAAGCTATAGATGAAGGCACAGATAGAAGGATAGAAACCGTAGGAGGGCAGTTTGGAAATTAAAGATTTATGCCAGACTCGATCGAAAACCTTTGAGATGTCAAGTGCAATGGCAAAGCTTTCGCCAAAGTCCCGAAAGGAGGATGACCAGGAGTCTGAAAGGTAGGTGAGAAGATCGCCAGTGGAGCATCCCTGACGGAACCCGTACTGACGATCGGAAAAAAGGTTGTGATAGGAAAGATGGCTTAAAATTTTTCTATTGAGAATTGACTCGAAAACTTTTGAAATACAGGACGTTAAAGCAATTGGACGATAGTTGGAGGGTTGGGAGTGGTCACCCTTCTTTGGGACTGGCTGAATGAGAGCAAACAATGAGAAATAGCCTAGGCCTAGCCAATTTAAAAATAAATCAAATAAAAATAAAATGACTACTGAAATAGTTTGATATAGGGCTACTTACAAATGTCTGAATGGGTTCATCTTTGGGGTTATCTGGGGTTGCTTCTGGCACCTCATTCCCAATAACAGCCACTTATTGGCACTCATCTCAGTCATCTTTGGAGGTGCGGGTGCGAAAGAATTTCCTTATGTCACCCTGTCCCTGAGGGTTTTTAGATGACCTTTTCATCACCTGAGTGGCTGCTGGCTGATATCCGCAAATGTATTATTGTAGAATAGCCTATAAAAGGGAAATGACATTCAGTTCTGACAGTCGAGTGTCGACTGAACCAACTAAGTACTGCTGACTCTTTGTATAGAGTATAGGCTAGATCTCATATCCGTAAAAACAAAAATGAACAGGTAAAGTGAGGTGGCTAGCAATATACCGGAACGTAGTAACGTCTATACTGCCACTGAAACCAATACATTGAAATAAAAACGAAAACAACACAGGATTTAACCACAGTTCACAGACACTTCTCAATGTAAACAAACATTCCGAGTTCCGATACTGTGAACATTCGAATTTGTGAAGAATTGCATAGATCAGATATATATTTTAGACTGCATAATCCAATTTTAAAGCTCCGTGACTAATATATACCATATTACATATTGTAAATATATGACAAGTCTGATAAATGTAATACAATCTTGCATTCTTTGTGCAATAAATATATTTCAAAGAAAACCAAGCTTGGAAAAAGTAAATGGGGAACTAATATATTATAACTATTATGATTTGAGTCATAGGTTTACGTAAATTGTGAATAACTAATCACATTATATAGTTATAAATAATATTGTATTAAACTAATATGGATGCACGAATAAAAGTGGATTAGCGGTAGGGGGTTGGAGGAAAGCTAGGTGGGTCAATGCCGAGCTGCAAGCATACTATGTAAGCTGGTGATTTTTTATTATTATTATTTTGGGAGGCTGCAATTTTGGGGGGGCTGAGTCCTTGATTTGGGGGGGCTAAGCCCCCCCTAGCCCCCCCTGGTGACGCCACTGCATAACATAAACCACAAAATCATCAACCCGAAATTCAATCGTTATCTCTGACACTTCTTGGAGGCTTCGTAATATCCCTTCCTCGGCGATTTATTTTTCCTGCTACACCTTAATATCCTCTAATATGGTGTTAATACAAACTACGACTGTATTAAAAAATATGAATAACGTCCAAGAGCACAGGAAGGTGTAATATGCAAAATAAATTGGTCAGGAAAAGATGCTAAGAATCCTTCCATTTCAACGAGACAACGGCTTAATTTTCAACCCCGACTTGGGAGGCTTCGTAAGACCTCTTCATCAGCGATTTATTGTGCACATTACACCTTAATATTCTACTGTGTGTTACTGAGGCAACTGTGCCGAGATTTAAATTTAAGCCGTAATCTCTCATATAGGAGATTTCGTAACATTTCCTTCTCGGCGAAATATTTTGCATATTCACCTTAATATCCTCTTGTGTGCGATTGATGCAAACTATGGCGATATTAGCAAAGTATAAATATCATACATGCCAACAGAAAAGCCTAATTTGAAAATGAATCGCTAAGGAAAAACTGTTGCGAAGGCCACCATTCCAGCGATATTACGGATTAATTTTCAACTAATTCTGATCGTTCCGTAACACTTCTTCTTCAGCGATTTATTTTGCACCAAACACGTTAATATTCTCTTCTATGTTACTCTGACTTGTAATTGTGCCGACATTAAAGCTCAAGCCGAAATTGACTTGGAGATTCCGGAGTGTGTCTTCCTCGGCGATTACTTGGCGCATAAACCATAAAATCCTCCAGTATGTTATAAATGGAATCTACGTCGATTATAAAAGTGTGAGATAATATGAAAACCAATATTAAAATGTAATATGCAAAATAAATAACCGAGGAAGTGGTACTACGAAATCTCCCATATGAAGGACGATATTTTCAAAACTTGGCGCCGAGCCCAAAGCGACAGCCTCTTCCTTTAGTGTTAATCCAATTTACGCCTCGTTTGTGTGCCGCCATCGCTTATCTCTGGGATTTAAGCCTTATCAGGGGTATCATGAAGCTGCCTTACACTTGCTTCGATTTATCCCGTCCATTACACATCAACATTCTCCTGTATGCATCTCTCGTCAGTTCCGGTGTAGCGTTATAATCCCCCTGTTCGACCCCTACGGCGCATGCGCGGGGGTTGCCAGAGGCCGCCACAAATATGCCATTTGTCGTCTGATCTCTGTAGTGGTAACATGATTGCAGCCTCTCGCCCTTTGTTTACAAACGGCAAATGGTCATTCCGGCTTCTCATATCATTCGTCTCAAAGCTTTCTCGGGTAGTTTTCGCCCTTAAATTAAATTAGGTTAGGCGGAAAGCAGTAAAAATTCGAATTTCTAAGGTATGAATGAGTTAGGTTGGATAAACATTGTTATAATTAATCATCTGGGGACGAGTTATCTAATCTCTTAGGCGTGAGGATTGCCTTAGCTTTGTATCTTTACAGGAATGAGTCAAGCTCATACTGTCCCGTGTATTAAACCATTTTTATCATACATATCCTTGAAATTATAAATAGTTTTGGCACGCACTACCTCATTCTGTTGTGCATTCCACTGATCAATTGTCCTATTAGGGAAACTGAATTTCCTTACATCTTTATCCCCTCTCTTTTTATGCTGTATTTTGCAATGTATTCTTGCTGATGCTTCACACATATGATATATATTCATTTATGTCTATTTTCTGTTCCCCTGATATGCATTTATATAGCATAATCATGTCTCCTCCTCCTCCTCCTCTCCTGCAGCATTGGTAAATTCAATCTTTCCAGTCTTTCTCAGTAACTTAAATCCCTTAAGCTTGGTACCCATCTTGTAGTGGCCCGTTGTACTTTTTCAATCTTATCTGTGTTTTTTGAGATGAGGATTCCAGACTACTGTGATGCATACTCAGAGTTGGTCTGATGAATATCTTCCTCAGCATATCTTCATTTATATACGTGAATGCTATTCTCATATTAGCAAGCAGTGTATACATGTTTCTTACCTTCTCACTGATGTGATCATCAGGAGATAGTCTGTTACTGATAATTACTCCTAGGTCCTTCTCCTTTTCTGATATGTGTAGGGTTGATCTTCCTAACTTATAATACCAATCTGGTCTTTTCTCACTTTTACCAAATTTTATTACATGACACTTATCCACATTAAATTCCATTTGCCATTTATTGCTCCATTCATGAAGCTTGTTCCATTCCTCTTGCAGCTCTTTGCAAGAATCTATGTTAGTAATTTTCTTTTGAATTTTTGCATCATCTGCAAACATATTTAGATAGCTTCCTCTCTGCGTTATATATTCACTTTAATACCCACCCAACCCCTTTTAAATGCCATAGACTCAATAAGTGGCTTGGTGCTAGCTTTTCCTTTTCCTTTTTTTTCCAATTATCCAATCCAATCCCTTTACTTTGAGAAATCTTGCATCTCCCTTTAGTTTTGAGAAATCTCACATAAGAGTGTTAGGCAAGTCCGGTATAGTTCAAGTCCAGTCAATGTGAAATAAAAATTAGCCTCTAAATTTCATTTATGGAAAAGTACTTTTAACTCCAAACACTATGAAAACAGTATGCACTCTAGTAGGGTATGCTTAGTGAAGTTTGCTGTTCACACTGTTACAGCACTGCTACTGATTCAATGGATAATGATAAAGTAAAAACCCTTATTAGTTACCTTACTGAGATCACTTCAGATACTAGATTTTATGGTTAAAAAAAATCCTATTTTATTTTATTCAGCACATTGTGTAAATTAATACACATATCTGATTGGCATATTTTATTAACTATCGT
This sequence comes from Coenobita brevimanus, assembly GCF_032717465.1. Taxonomy (NCBI): domain Eukaryota; kingdom Metazoa; phylum Arthropoda; class Malacostraca; order Decapoda; family Coenobitidae; genus Coenobita; species Coenobita brevimanus. The sequence continues at coordinate 42,003,287 of NC_137019.1, forward strand.
TTATTGAAATCTGCACACATGTGCAGTAACATAAACCCTGTCGTGTCCAGTAGCACAGGATATATTTATATACTGTACTATCAGTGGAAATGAATTGAATACAGTAATAAAAAAACACACACACAAAAGCTAGCACCAAGCCAATGAAAATATGGCACTGAGGTGGAAGGGGTTGGGTGGTTATTAAAGTGAAAATATAAGGCTGAGAGATAAGACACATGAAGTACAAGAGGAGGTGAATAATAAGCGCCAGTACCAAGCTAAAACAATGACTACATGGCACTATAATGGAAGAGGGTTTGGTGGGTATTAAAGTGAAAATGTAAGGCAGAGAGGTAAGACAGATAAAGTACAGGAGCAGAGTGGGAAGAGGGGAAGGATGGAGATTAAAGTGCCCCTTTTGCCACAAGCAGGGATACTGAGGAAGTATTCTGTTCCCCCTCCCCATATATCTTCAATACCCACCCAAGTTAGTGCCATATAACTTAGTCATTGAATGGAATTGATTATTAAAAAAAAAAAAAAAAAAAAAAAAGGAAAGAAAGGAAAGCGAGCACCAAGCCAGTCAATGACTATATGGCACTACAATAGGAGTTGGGTGGGTATTAAAGTAAAAATATAAGGCAGAGAGGTGGGACAGATAAAGTACAAGAAGCAGAGAGGGAAAAGAGGAAGGATGAAGATTAAAGTGCCCCTTTTAGACGGTTTTTACGACAAGCAGGGATACTGAGGAGGTATTCTATCCCCCCCCCCTCCCCAGGGGGAAACTTGGTCATTGAGTGGCTTGGTGCTCGCTTTCCTTTTTTTTTTTTTTTTTTAATTATTCCATTCCATTTCATTCCATTCCATTCATGAGTCCTTTACTCATCCCTCTTAACCACCTGTGAGGTCTACAAATACCTGTACACTAGTCAAATTTAACACAATGAGAACTACTCAGCTACAGACCAGTATCACTGACCAGTGTTGTAAGATACTAGAAAAGCTGATAAGGGAAGTTTGGGTAAAACATCTAGAACATGGTATGATAAAAGAGAGGCAGTTCGGTTTTAGGAAGGGAAAATCATGTGTACAGAAAAGAGAAGGATAGGTGGACAGTACGGTATCTATTTAGATTTTAAGAAAGCATTTGACAGAGTACCGCACCAAAGACTTTTATGGAAGCTGTACCATCAAGGAGGTATCCAAGGCAATCTCCACTGTTGGATGCAGGATTTTCTCAGGAAAAGGGAAATGAGAACAATATTAAGGGGGAATTACTCATCATGGAGGGAAGTGACCAGCGGAGTTCCACAGGGCTCAGTTATGTTTTTAGTATATATAAATGGCATAGACAATAATATTGGAAATGGAAGCTATCTAAATATGTTTGCAGATGATGCAAAAATTCAAAAGAAAATTACTAACATAGATTCTTGCAAAGAGCTGCAAGAGGAATGGAACAAGCTTCATGAATGGAGCAATAAATGGCAAATGGAATTTAATGTGGATAAGTGTCATGTAATAAAATTTGGTAAAAGTGAGAAAAGACCAGATTGGTATTATAAGTTAGGAAGATCAACCCTACACATATCAGAAAAGGAGAAGGACCTAGGAGTAATTATCAGTAACAGACTATCTCCTGATGATCACATCAGTGAGAAGGTAAGAAACATGTATACACTGCTTGCTAATATGAGAATAGCATTCACGTATATAAATGAAGATATGCTGAGGAAGATATTCATCAGACCAACTCTGGAGTATGCATCACAGTAGTCTGGAATCCTCATCTCAAAAAACACAGATAAGATTGAAAAGTACAACGGGCCACTACAAGATGGGTACCAAGCTTAAGGGATTTAAGTTACTGAGAAAGACTGGAAAGATTGAATTTACCAACGCTGCAGGAGAGGAGGAGGAGACATGATTATGCTATATAAATGCATATCAGGGGAACAGAAAATAGACGTAAATGAATATATATCATATGTGTGAAGCATCAGCAAGAGGACATTGCAAAATACAGCATAAAAAGAGAGGGGATAAAGATGTAAGGAAATTCAGTTTCCCTAATAGGACAATTGATCAGTGGAATGCACAACAGAATGAGGTAGTGCGTGCCAAAACTATTTATAATTTCAAGGATATGTATGATAAAAATGGTTTAATACACGGGACAGTACGAGCTTGACTCATCCCTGTAAAGATACAAAGCTAAGGCAATCCTCACGCCTAAGAGATTAGATAACTCGTCCCCAGATGATTAATTATATCTATGCTTATCCAACCTAACTCATTCATACCTTAGAAATTCGAATTTTTACTGCTTTCCGCCTAATCTAATTTAATTTAAGGGCGGAAACTACCCGAGAAAGCTTTGAGACGAATGATATGAGAAGCCGGAATGACCATTTGCCGTTTGTAAACAAAGGGCGAGAGGCTCCGATCATGTTACCCCTACAGAGATCAGAGAACAAATGGCATATTTGTGGCGGCCTCTGGCAACCTCCCGCGCATGCGCCGTAGGGGGCGGACAGGGGGACAGATCATAAAAGGCGTTTTTTGTAGCACCTCGGAAAGTCAAAGGGGTTTGAGATTCCGCTGTTGGAAAGTCAAACTCCTCACCGAGGAGTCTGCCTCTGCAGTGGTGCATACCCAAACTACCAATCAGCGTGTTGTGTAGCGGAGTGTAGCCAGTTAGGGAGTTTAGCATGGTGTTTAATTCGCAATACCAGAAGATAACTATTCATTTTTTATATTATAATCATAACAAATAATCATGTTAATGAATATATGACAATAAGGAATTCTAACAATGTACTTTATTACGAAAATCAATCAATTGAAATGTTCCGTCTCGCACCAGCTCGCACCTCCAGCCTCAAAATGGCCGACGCGTCCAATGAATTGACTGTGGTTTTGGCTTCGTTTCAACGAAAGTACAGAATTACAAATTTCTTACGTAACGTCTCAGTCAGTCATAAGTATTTTCATGTTATGTGTTTTTTGAGGGATATAGATGCATTTCCAAATCGTGAAATGTGCTTGGATCCCCAAAATTTTCCAGTTTATCATACGTCTTACCGCAGGAACTGCAGCCATTGAAACAAGTTTACAAATCCACCGCGAGGTTGGGCTTACTTGAAAAGAATAGGAGAGTAAATGGTTTCTACTGGCCTTAATTTCTGCTTCGGAATGGAACGAAATTGTAAGTAATGCTCCTACGTTTATCTTAGGAGCATAAAATGTCATTATGAAAAAGCTGTCATCTCATTTCCTTGCAGACTGGCTGTGTACGACAGTTCTTCCAGGGCTCACAGTGCTCGTTCGTCTGGCTGTGCTATTGCTTAGCGTTCTGTAAACTCCAACAGCGGAAACCCAAACCCTTTTGACTTTCCGAGGCGCTACAAAAAACGCCTAAAGCTACATCGGCACACTATACAATGCCACACTGAGACACTGTTCACACACTGCACAATCGTCACTGTTCAGCACACTGTACACCACTATTAACACACTGGCGCTTTTATATTAACCCCAGGAGACACGCTCACGCAACGGGGGGGGGGGTTAGTCATTCGCCAGTTAACTTCACGCGTGGAAGCCAGTACAGCCCATATATTGTTCCTTTTTCACTGCACCATGGGGGTGAGTCACATGCACTAAGTCTGGTATAGGATGTGTTAATGATACAATCCGTGTAGATCCTTACTTTAATGGGCTATGGCCACTGTTAACAGAGTAGGTACAAACTGACTGTGTATTTACCGGACGGGAGCTTATTCGTGACTGATCTGGTGGTGGTGATCACAGAGTTATACATATAGAGCGCGCGTCCCTGTGTTGTGGTATGGGCGATAAGTGAAGCCAGCGGGCCCGGCGCGGCGGCCATCTTAGGATGCCCACTCTACCCAGTCCCGACCTTCCCGTACAGCTCATCATAATTCACAAATACTAACCTTTCCCGAGTGTTTTTTGCATTATATCCTGATGTAAATAGATAGAGCAGTTATCAATATAATTACTTTAGCTATTTTAAGCCTTTTCTCCATTACTCTTGCGCTCTGAATGAAGTGAGAAGAAAAGTTATTCCCGGTCCCCTTACCTTGTCTCTACGCACCATTTTACTTTGGATACACAAAAATCAACGATTAGAAGCGAACATATACCAATTTATTAATAGCATTACATTAATTGAGTGGATGGTGAGTGCCCTCACTTACTGGTTCTTAAATAATACTAACTTAGTGTTTTCCTAACATAACAGCCTCTTACTTTAGCAGTGGTTGCTTTTGCAAGATGATGCAAACGTATCTTGCAATATGCAAGCACCACTGCTTTAATAAGAGAAAAAATGTGATTATCAAGTGAACATTCAAACATATGGGAATCATGTGTTTTAAATGCAGTGCTACCAGTCTCTTTCAATACAGAATATGCAACTAGAGAGGAAATTCTGGGAATGTTACGTAGCTCTTTGTCATGACTTTTCAACATTTTCTGAAATATTTTCTCTGTTGATCTGCAGACAGACACAGCACTCATAGAGGGCTTTATCAAGCCGCCTTTGTCCTTAACCAGTATCAATGCACAACTTTTATCATTGTTCTTAATTTCTGTTGCTGTAAGTGCAGACAAGCAGTCTGGACATGAAATATTTCTCTTTACCATTTTAACTGCATATCCGGCAATGTAACCTACTGCAGCTTCCTTATAATCTGACACATCTGTAAAGTTTGGACAGTCTACATAATCATGATCTTCTTGGGCAGGACTGCGATGAATGATATCATATCTTCTTGCCATCATAATATCTTCAGTTTTATCCTCTAAAGTTTTCTTCATGACACTGCTAGATGTTGCAGATGTGAGCACTTCAGTGAGGTCTTGTGCAGAGACATTCCCGTTTGACGTTTTTATTTCATGCCTCAGAAGGAGTCTCTTGTATGCTGCCATGAGGTTTAACGCAGAAGGGTTATTTCGAAAGCCACCAGATGCTCGAATTGCACAGAAAAAGAGTTCTAAGTTATCCTGTGACAGCTTATACGTTAGAAAGTACTGGAGTGGCTTATTTACACCTACAAACTGTTTATAAAGTGCCTGAGCACTCTTAATGGCAGCCAAAAAAACAATGAAAGGTGTCTTTCTAGAAGTTTTGTACATGAGGATGTCATCAGAATTAGTGATAGTCATTAGATAAGCAAATGCTTGATCTAAGAATGACATTGAAACTACTTCTGTCTCAGGTTGAAGTGCTGCTTTCATTCCTCTAGCAAATTTGTTTCTCGAGTTCAGTACATCAAAAAGTTTATCAGCCATTTGCAGAAATTTAACTGTACCCTGACAATCCTTAAACTGTGGGAGATGTAATGAATCCCGACAGAAGATTAATGCATCTGCTACACTAGAACTCAGTGTTTGCGCAGCAAGTTTTACTTTCATCTTTTGAGTGTGCCATGAAAGATGGATATCCCTGAGTTTATTTCCTAAATGAAGGCCCTCCTCTTCTTGAAGTTGATGCAGTGCTTGAATATATTTCCATTCTATTTTATTTCCTGATCACAGAGAAACGAGAACATCTTACCTGTTTTGAATTGAGCGTGAGACTGGGCATCCCAATATGGCCGCTGAGCCACTTCCGGTTGCGTCACTTTCAAACCAGGGTGGCGCACTCTATATGTATAACTCTGTGGTGGTGATACCACTTTCGGTATGACGCATGCCAGACGTATGACGTGTGTCGAGAGTATCTTATATCATCCCACAGCTTGTATGTGTAATGTGTATGTAATCATAGATGTTATATAATTAACCCACATGATCTACACAACCTCTTCCCTTTCTAAAGCCTCCCTGTTCTTCTCCAACTTATTTCTTCCTGTTCTTCTCCTGAAATCAATTATCAACCTTTTCGGGGATGATGGGGGGATTGAGGGACATTCATGTATCCTGGCACTGCAGACGCCAGGCTTGGTGCTGCCTCGTAAAGGCATCCGTCTGCTTCACCTACCTCATGTACAAAGTACTAAGACTTCTGTTTTGCTATAAATCAATGCTGTAAAATTCAAGTACTGATAAACAAGCTAACAGTCCACAGCGCATTAAAGTTTTGGAAATGATGCTCTGCTGTTGATTCTGAAGACGATGTTACGTGACACAGACGACAATCCAGATCACCAGAGTATTTTTTCTGTATTCTATCTTGAGAGGAATCAATGGGGAAAATGTGTCCTCAGAGATACTGTTTGTGGACATCGTTGGAACATAAAAACACATTAACGTAACGCCGACACAAGATTATAAACACCACCAATGGTCAGAAACACCACCTCATGTTTATTAATACTCAACATGAAACAGTACATTAAGACAGCCTTATACTGCAGTCTACACTCCATATAAAACAGTATATAACTAGAATGGCACTCAGTACAGCGCATACCTCCGCCCACGCCTTATCTCGCAACGTTAAAGAAAGTGAAAAAAAATTCCTGGATCCGCACCTTTACCTGGATCCGCATCAAAATTTAATGGAGTGTATTCAAGGACAAGGTCCATTCTTCTACCAGGTTTCGTAGAAATCCGTCCACTAGTGTTTGTGTAATCTTGCTCACAAACCAACCAACAAGCAAACAAACGGATGGGGCTAAAAACGTAACCTCCTTGGCGGAGGTAATAACAATACACAAGAAAGCCTTAAACTACACTCTGCACTTCACATGAATCTGTAAAAAGAGATACTAGGTCCAAGTTACTTAAGGATAACACATGAGGTAGGGGGACATATTCTAGTCAAACAATATGGATAAAAAATGAGCTATTAAAAGTCAGGATATTTACGTATACCGGTAACATATGGGGTAGGGTGACATTCTATTTAGACAGAGTAAACATTAATTATTGAAATTAAAAAATTTTTGGTGTAACGCATGAGACAGGTTGACACTCCATTCAAACTCAACATATCTCACAGATACAGTAGCCTACCTCCTAGCTGCCACACCTCATCTTCCACATACCTGTAAAAGAGAAAATACAGTCGTAAAAGACACACGGTAAGTACGGTAAGTGAAATACCTTGAAAATAACCGAGGGATAAAATAATAGTAAAAGGACTTACAATTAACAAAAATAATCAGATATTACAACTTGTTTCATTCCTATGTATCTGGGTTCTTAACAACACAGATTTAAAAGGGGGGAAACGAGGAAAATGGTGCCCGCCCTTACTCACACATCCACATTTGTTAAAGAGTCTGGGTGTTGGCCTGGCTCATCAATGTGTCAACAGTGAAACAATATTTAACATAAATACGTCACTTGAACAGCTTACTATATATGGCTGTCATTTATTGTGGTTATCAGAGGTTGTACGGCAAAGGAATGGACCAGACTCTTACTGGCTTTATACCAGCTGTGTACAACCGTACAAAAAAGTATCGTTACGACGTTTTGCTAAACAATATGACAAACAACGATGGAAGGCAGGGGGCTAGGAAACTGTTGGTACCCCCGCACATCCAACAATGTTGGTTATGCATGGGATACAAGAGGCATTTCCTGTGTTTGAGGTAATAAACGCGTCGATATGAATATATCAACCCTTCGGAAACAGCAGCCATCGTAGTGCTCGTTACTTATCTATCGGACCCCTGAGTACGATACTTTTCTGTACAGCTGTACATAATAATACTTAAATGTTTTTATTTTTGGTGCTCTATAAGAAACACATAATTCAAGTTACGACCACACGCACATAGCCATTATCATACTGGATTGTGCCATGTATTATAATCCTGACAGGGTGCGGTCAGCCAGATGTCTCAGCGAGAATCATAAAATTGTTAAGCTGTGAACAGTTCGGTCACAAGAAAGCCAACAGAAGCGTAGCTGATGAGAAAATATAGAAACGAAGACTAAAAAACGAGGTGAAAAAGATGTAGAGGAGAATACTGTAACGATCACTAGTTACTTTATCCCTCTGGCGAGGAGGTGGTGGAAGACAGGGTTGATGTAAGGAGTAGGCTAGTGGATAGTGGCGATTCAGTGGTGTGTGTGTGTGTGATGAGAAACCAATAACTGCTCCCCTGCCCTCTCTCCAGCCTTGTCCTCTAATTCCCTCTCGCCAGAAGGATAAAGAAGTTAGCGATCGCGATAGTATAGTACACGCTGAAGGAAGGCCTGGAGTGATGGGAGTATCTGGTATTGCATGGTTATTGTGAGGCTTTACTTCGAGCACTCTCTCCTGGCGTATACCACAATGTACTGTAGGATTAGGGGTATGGTAAGAGACAGGTAGATACATTATTATTGTAGAAAATGATGACAAAAGAGTGGGGAAAACAGACAGAAAATTGAGGAAATGAAGAAGGAAAGATGATGAAAGACCATGAAGAGTCTACGGTGAGACAGAGAAAAAAAAAGATTGAGAGAAAAAAGAAGAAACAAATAAACAGGCGTTGATGGATCTAGTCAGTGCAATAGCCACAACACTCAAGCCTGCAAATTTTCCCCAAAACGAGGATAATCCCCTTCCCTCCCCTGCTTTCTCAGATACGGTCAATACCAACAGTGACCAACTTGTGCGAGGTGTGTAGGGCCATATATAAATGAGTTCCATCAACTTATACCTCCTGGTCACCAAAGACTTGTCACTTGTAAATGAGTGTACCTTATTCTGCCGTTCTGCTGAGTCGGGTCAGAGGAACTGGACTGTTAAGTTTGAGATATACATACGTGAGGTGAAGACAGGGGCCGTGGTGGCCACACTTGCCTGCTATGTAAGACTTGCTGTGATTTTCAACAACGTCTTTTGATCATAGAAACTGTTTACCTCTGCATTATATACCATTCAATGGTGACGTGTTTTATGCATTCACTGCTCCTGTGAACTCTGCTTGCATCCCTCCATCTATACGACGGGCGCGAAGCACCCGTCTAGCAACAAACTCTCATCCCTTTTCTGTCCAGTTCTCTAATGTAAGAGTTAACCGTTACACCAAGTCCTTCACTTATGCAACAGTCAACTCTGGAACTGTCTCCCTCTGTATTTCCTACTTCCTATGATCTCCAGGCTTTCAAACAGTGTGACCAGGCATCTCGAAACGAACGGATCTTGAATTTGGCTCACTTTTGTATTGTTTGCGTTTTTTCCTTGGAAGGAACGGCTTGCGGGCTCCTGGCCTTTGGTTCCTTCTTTCTTGCACTAAAAAGAAAAAAAATCAATAATCCTGCCAAAAATGTAGTAAAACCAATGTGATCAAATATTCTTTATAATTAAGTGGAATACTCTGAATCAATGTAAATAACTCTACTTTTAGGAATAATCCTTAGTTAAAAATCATCTTGAATATGATGGGTTAGTGAGATTTATGTACCACATTTCCTACCCAAGTATCAATTTTATATCACGTCCACCATCCAGTTTGGGTAAGAGCATCCTCAAGTTTCAAAAAGTAAACAAATCGTGACATTATCAGGCTGGGTTCTCAATGGCTCTCACTCATTCCAGTCATCCTCCCTCTATATATATCTGACCAAATAACAAGGGATACTCTATCTTAAGGCGATTCCCGGGCCCTTTTAAAAATTAAACCCTGATGGAGAGTGACTGGCCTATGGAGTGGAGTCCGCTAAAGGGTTAACTAAGTCGACTTCGGCTGAGCCTCAGTAAATCGGATTTGGATACCAAGGGGAGGGTGAAATATGGTATGTCAGGTGGAGATCCCACTGTCCAGGTAAATAGGACACAAGGCGTGGTATTCTCGTGCAGTTAGGAGGCTTACAACACCTCTCCCGTGCTGATTTATTTCTGATTCTGTTCCGTTACTACTGTACATTCTTGTGTTATTAATGCAATTTTTGTCAACATTAAAAAGATATGAGATGCAAAAAATGTTAAATGGAGTCCGGGAAATAAATCGTTAAGGAGGAGGTGATACCGAGCCTCCTTAACCGACGAGAATACGGGCCAAGGTAATCACGAGGATCTCACTGTATATCATTACTGGTGGTGCATGGTGTTAGGACTTATTATCTGGCCCCAGGAAGCCCTAGCCATAGTAGCTTAAGCTGTCGGGCACAAATTAGTGTACTGGGGTGGGGCAGAACGTGTGTTAGGTTTTATTCTTGTCCCCAGGGAACTCCACCTTTTCCAGCTTAAGCAGTGGGGGCACTAATCAATGTGCTCGGGTGAGATGGCTCTTGACTTCATTAATGGTATGGAAGTACTGTACCATTACCAGGGAAATGAAGTTGCAAGACTGAATGAGAAGAAAAGGAAAGACATTTAGTTTCATTTCATTATTCAACAATCGCTAAAGCAATCCCTGCGTATAATTTAAACAAAAGCGAGGAATATTTTAACAACTCCCATCCAAAGGAAAGAAAATGACATACATTCACTATCCATAAACAAACATGCTGGATGCACTGTACTGTATTACCAAGTTCAACTCTTTCGTTCTATTATATGGTAATATCAGTGTGCTCCATAAGTGGTTGTTATTCTGAATCTTTCCTGTCGGGATCTATGGGAACTGATTGGAAGTGGGAGTTAGGAGGGCGAAGGTTTCAGGGTGGAGGTTTCATTGTTTAACTCTCTTTTCCCTGGTTACATTACCAATGTTAAGTTATTCCCTTAACAATACGCCAATCTGATGGGTAGTGGGAGGGAGGAGTGGAGGCTTCATCGCTTATCTGTCCTCTCCCCAATTACAATATCACTGTTAAAATGCACCCCTAGCAATATGTCATTTTTATGAACTGATTTCGCAGTAATAAATGTTCTTTCTGTAACTGCATGATTTAAGGCTGGAATAATGCTAACTGACCACACAAATGAGTGTGGTCAGTTAGCACCTGTGTGTAGGTGAAGAACGGTTAGGAACTAAGATATTTATTTTCGCTGAGTGACAGTGAGAGACAAACGCAAGTACAAAAGAAAGTGAAAGCAAATGATTGTGAAGAATAAACTGCACATTAATCTGTTCGAACGAGGAAGCAGGGCCTAAAATCATCCACCATCACAGTTTAATCTCGCTTACACGCACCCTGTGTCCAGCATAATAAACAAAGTGGTAGCTGCCTTCATGGTGGGGGGCGAGGTAGTTCATTTGCCTGGCCATTATGTAGTAGTTGTTGTTGCTGTGTATTTGTCAGCCAGGCACGGCCGTGGCGAGGCTCCACATGTTTACTGTCAACTGACAAGAATATATACATGTTTATAACTTGGGTTCAGAATATACTCACGGCAGAGTACTGAACAAATGGAAAGATATGTAAAGTTTAAAAGTAAAAACAGACTCCTCGTTGTGGTAAAATTTTTCCCTTAAGACCAAAAATGTGCTGATGTTTACGTGTTATAACAAATGATGTTTTAATGCAATTTTTTTTATCACTTGTAATTTTGCTCATACATACAGTTTATTCTTTGTTGTGAAAACACTGTTGTGAGGAGAGAAACTGTGAAAATATATATGCTGTGAAACCAGATGCATGTGGTGTGCTGAACTTTGTAAGGTGGTATTACAGTAAAGGGCAGAGGTGGTGGGTGAATTGTGTTTTGGATGGTACTAATATAGTCTAAGACATTAAATGTTATCAAAATGAAAATAAATATTAAAGAATATAATTTTTTTCTTATAACCTGTTCAAGTACACTGAAAAAGTAAATAAGTAAGATTTCAATGCAACCATATGAAGTAATCAATAGGCTGCATCACACATTAAACTTACTCCATTTTTATATCACTTTCCACTAGCAATAAACGAAGTAAAGAGCCGGTCTCCCACAATACTCTAAGGCTCCTAATGTGGCAGATATATTAGAGAGAGAGAGAGAGAGAGTGTTAGTGGTGGGTACTGTGGCTCTTCATGTCAACATCCCTCATCATTACCTGTCTCTTTCCACCACAGTCCGTCTCCCGTCCACACCCTGTCTCTCTCTATCACAATTGCAGCACAACAGGTTACACAGCAGAACCTCCCACCACACGCTCAGCTCCTCGCACTTTACCAATGATTGTAAAGGATGCTACAAACCCCGTCCAGATGGTATCACGGCGGGTGAGGTTGTAAATCTAAGGACAGATTGGTGGCTTTGATATCGGCGCCAGTACAAAGGGACTTGACGTTTGTATATCAGAAATACTACACCAAATGTGAACTGTCCTTCATTTGGCTGGCGGTCTTAACGTTACCTCTTGCTGCAGTTACAGTATACTAGTTCACCAAGTGGGAATCGTTCTTCATCAGGCTGGAGGCAGTTAATGTCACCTCCTGCTGCAGTTATCGACGGAACTTCAATGCAGAGTGATGGCAGTGAGAGACCGGCGCTGACAGACATGCTACGGCACTAAAGCTGGATGCATTGTTAAATGGTTCTGCAATAGTCATGCGGTGCGACCACCACCCTTCCCTACTAAAATTTTAACACAAAATAAAACATACCGGTACAAACCCACACTACAATGCAGCCCCCAGATCACAACACACTTACCAGATGGAACAAACTATCTGAACACAGATAGTCCTTCAACAGAACCCCAACAAAAGACCTCTGGAAGCGACCAGTAGAAGTCAGTGGTTTCTTGAGGTTCACTGGGTTCACGAGATGAGCCTGGGGTTTCAACTACAGCAGCAACAATCTACTGTCAATCTTTTGCGTGTCGAAGCTCATATCAAGATTAACGTGAAAACCTTTCGTGTTTGTTTGCTTATGAGACAATGAAAGACGGTCCATCTCACCAGTTTCTATAGATAATTTAGTAGTACTGGGAACTGCTGAGTGACAATGCTTCATCGTAGGCAAAGAAAATTACCTGCTTGAATTATCGTGTGCATCTCTTCTATTACGTCACCGTCAGTTGCTCCGCCACCTGCAAGTATCACGTACTCTACGCTGCAACGCCTCTCGCTCTCTCTCTCTCTCTCTCTACGTACCCAGCATCCACCTAACCTTCGAGTCAAAAGGCAATGATGCGTGAAGAGGTAGAGACTCATAGTCATGTAATGGGGAGGTGGTGAGGAGTTTTTGTGATGTTAACTGTGTGTGTGTGTGTGTGTGTGTGTGTGTGTGTGTGTGTGTGTGTGTGTGTGTGTGTGTGTGTGTGTGTGTGTGTGTGTGTGTGTGTGTGTGTGTGAAGGCTTGAGGAAGAGTTTTTGCTTATCGCGGTCTTCCTGTCTTATCGGTGCACTGTGTACAAGCCGGAGAAGGGAGGGGGAGAAAGAGAGGAGTAATAACACAGCATTTTAATTTACTTTAACACTGGTCCTAAATGATAATAATAATTTACTGCAACAACGAAAAGACACAAATATTATCTAGTTCTTGACATCTGCCATGATTAATAGGTTATGTACCAGAGTCCTTTTACTGCCACACCCACAACAGTTGCAATGGAGTCCTGCAGCAATGGAGTGGTTCAGGGGACATGTACCAGATGTGTCAATACTTACATCAGTACCAAACATAAGACGTCTGCTTTCCTTTCAGCACGAGATCAGTGCGATTATGTGGCCTTGACGGAGAATCCCCTAATGGTCTGATACACGAAACGAACAGCGAGTGGGTGACCTTATTGCGGTAGCTACACACACAAACACACACACACATGGCTGCATAGGGTACGTCACATGCGCACACAATCATCCCCGTTCCTCTCCACTCTACCTACCCCGCGGCCGAGGCGGTGGTGGTGGCAGGGTAGTGTTGGGGATGGTTGGGGGTGGGGTACAAAGTGTGCATATTAATAAAATTACGTACAACTAATTTCTGAACGGTAGTAAAGGACACGCCCTCCCTCCCACCAGCAACCAACAGCCCTTCCAGGTGAAGCAGGAAGTAAAAGAGAGGACAGCAATGCAATGAAGGAAAAAAAAACATAACTACAATAAAGGACAATGTCGCGGCCGGACACTAACTTTGCCTGTGTTGACACTGCCTGCAAGTTCACTCCATTCACAAGACACCCGGCCAGGCACGAAGGCAGGGAGAAAGGCAGAAGGGAGACAGGTAGCTCGCATAACTAAGAATCTGGTATGCTATATATGTCATGCAGGGAGGCGGAAATACTGGTAGGCATGTATGCAGTGAGACCGATGATGAAGGTAGTGCACAAAGGATGCTTGACCCGTTTTTGTTGTGGCATGCGCGCACGCACGCACAGACACACACACACACACACACACACACACACACACACACACACACACACACACACACATCTTTGCCTTACCATGCTGTCTCTATCACACCCACATGTTCCAGACAGCCTCATAAAACAACGGCCATCTCATTTTTAGTCTTGTGGTTTTAGGTAAAATTTCCCCTTGACACGTCACTAACTTGCTATCAAGCATGATGAGATACTGTCTCCACAGTCTGCCCCCGTCCCTCCCCACCGTGTTTCACACATTCATCATTTATTTATTATGTGCTGTAGTCTTTCTGGGAATTCTATGGCTTGATATTTACACCAATATCAATTCACTGACGAAGGAACCCTAATTCAGTGTTAGTACATCTGTTTACTGGTACAAAATTCCTTGCTTCAGTATAGGCTAATCAAAATGGATAGAGTACCTATGTAAGGTCCTCGCCACCCACCATCAATCGTGCATTTAATAATGTTCACTCCCCCACATATCCCTTCCCTATCCCCCAGGCCACTACCAAACTCGACCATGAAAGTCTAGGGTCGTGACGGAAACTAAATGATTATTTTTCAAGCTGTAATTTTATTAAATAATATCCCGCAATGAAGGGTAATGGGTGGAGCCTGACAGAGTGCAGGTGTTATAACATTTGCTGCCAGGTCAGAGCCAGCCTGGGTATTTTGGCCTGGGAAAGATTAAAGCAAGAGCCACTGTGCCGTCCCTCTCTGCTGCCCCAGCTTGACCATAAACACACAGGTGTGGCTCAGTACCACTAACCCAACCACACTACACCACACCACACCATTCCACACTGCATCACACACCACACCACACCACATCATAACACACTCCTTCACACTACACCACACCACATCAGACAACACCACTGTGCCGTCTCT
Organism: Coenobita brevimanus; assembly: GCF_032717465.1. Taxonomy (NCBI): domain Eukaryota; kingdom Metazoa; phylum Arthropoda; class Malacostraca; order Decapoda; family Coenobitidae; genus Coenobita; species Coenobita brevimanus. The sequence continues at coordinate 42,018,325 of NC_137019.1, forward strand.
CTCTGCTGCCCCAGCTTGACCATAAACAGACAGGTGTGGCTCAGTAATACTAACCCAACCACACTACACCACACCACACCATTCCACACTGCATCACACACCATACCACACCACACCACACAACACCCCACTCCACCCACCACGCCACTCCACCCCAACCCACCACACCACACACCCCACTCCATCCCACCCCACCACACCACACTCCACCCCAACCCACCCCACCACATCCCACCACACCACACCACCACACCACACCACATCACACCACCACACACCATACCATACCTGATCATATCACACACACACCACTACACCACCATTAACCCGTCCCTCTCTGCTACACCACCTTGACCATAAACAAACAAGCTAGGCTAAGTAACTAATCTAGATCTCTCACCCTGCTACATCATTCCTATACCTTGCCACATCACCGCTACACTTTACCACAGCTACGCCTCACCTGCAACAGAAAAACACATTAGAAATACAGATATAAGACAGCTAATTCTATAACAACTACGTAACATAACAATAGCAGAAAAATACAATACTTAGCTATACAACAAACATACATAAAACCTACACACCCTCGCTCTACTTATAATTCACGCACACGAATCAGGAAATTGACACAACTTTCCACAGATATATAAATATATAAAAAAAAACACACCCAGGAACACTACTACTCTGTCGATAATGAAAAAAAAAAAAAAAAAATCAGCTTAGTTAATACCGTTCCCAGGGTTCGGGGCTTGACGGAACAGCATCGACACAGCCACAGCAATGTTGCTTTGAAATATGTGGAAAGTTACTTCATTCTACAGCGCATCGTGTAGGCATATACCACAAGAATTATACTCTCGGTTCAGTTCACAGTCGTCAAACATCCAGTCTTTCAACAAGAGATTCTTACCATCAGCATAATACAGCACTGAAGGACAATAGTACCCCCGTCGTGAGCATCTCCGAGTCAATACATAATACATGGTAAGGTCAACACGAGGTGAATGGGTGGGAGTGGGTGAAGTGATACTGGTGACTGGCATGAATCATTCCAGGCCACATTAGCACCGATGCGCCACTGAAATCTGATACCGGTACCTCATACAGTGCTTTCTAAGCCTTCATTGAAATAATACAAGGTTTCATTTTTACGTGCATTATGAGCGCAGCAAGTTAATTTAAAATCATACTACTTACTATTATCATCGCTGTGAATGTGACAGTTCCGCCAACTAAGTAGACCCAATCTTACTGTCCTTAAATCAGCAATAATCAACATCACTGCCTCCACATTTCATCATTAATTTCTGATCTCAGGTTGGAATAATACTGTTGTTTTACCAAAGCACATAAGAGGTTAGGAAGGTAATTTATGGCCATATTACCCGATTTATCTATATAATCATTAACGGAGATCGGATGCTACGAGAGTGGATAATAAGACCCTCATAATCCTGCTGCTAATGATATAATTAATGGGCAACTGCTAAGAGTTGGTAATGATGCTGATAAATATAATGGATGGTAAGTCCTTCATCTTGCTGCTGGTAATGATGTAATTAACGCATTACGGTAACGTGTTGGTACTGTTGATGTTAACTTCGGCACTGAGTTGCTACACACCTGTGGAAAAACACAACTCATTTACAGGGTCAAAATCTGTTTTCATATAAGCCATAAACTTACCTGTTTCTGCCTTTCCCGTTTAATGACCCAACATCAGAATTAATTACTCAATAACAAGGTGGTTAATTATATAGCATGAAGGGCCACTAAGTCTCAAAGGGTGCAGCATCCACGCCGTACGGTACAACTGGTTAATGGGTCCAGCATTTAACTTTACGCTGCGAATTATGGTACCTCATTCTTCTGACCCTCAACCCGTCTACCAACTTCGGCTCAAATCGGATAAAAACTGAGTTGACTTTGTCCTGTGACTTGATTCTTGACCTACTGTTCCCAAAATCCTTCCCCCATGTTATAAGGTCGAACACTTAACATTGCTATGTGACCTTGACCTCTGACGGATTGTTCACAAAATCTACTACACACGTCCTTGCCTTACCATCAAGCCGTTCACAAATTTTTATACAAATCAGAGAAAAAAGATTTAAGTTGATCCTGCCACGTGCCCTTGGCCTCTGAACTCTTGTTCTAAGTTAAAGGTCAACCCCTTGGCTGATCCTCAACCTCTCTACTAAATTTGGTTCATATGAAGCCAAAACTGTTTAATTACCTCACTCGTACACAGACATACACAGTTCGAACTCTGACCTTCCTCTGTGAATTTGGTTTTTGATTGGACGTTTTCCAAAAACAATTCCTTCACCCTTGGCTAACCCTCAACCCTGCTACCAAGTTTGATATATTTCGGATAAAAACTGTTAAAATTGACACTGCCATGTGGCTTTAAACTTTGAGCTATTATTCTGAAAACAACAACAGGTCAACCCCTTGTCTGACCCTCAATCCTTCCACCAAGTTTGGTCAAAATTGGATACAAACTACTTGAGTTATCTCCCCCCCTTCCTCTCTCTCTCTCTCTCTCTCTCTCTCTCTCTCTCTCACACACACACACACACACACACACACACACACTTCAAGTCCGCTGATAGTCATCTCCAACTTACTCGGTTCGCTGGGAGTCCATTACTCTTTACCCCAGCCATCTGGTGACATGCCTTTTACTTTCGTCTTGCCATCTCCAGACGATCTTAGTTAGCTAGGGGGAGACCTAATGAACTGGAGAGGTTAGATATAGCCTTATTTAACCTCGCCACTGAAAAAAGAACGTTTCTTAATTTGCATGAAATTGTCTGGTGGGAACCTAGGGTAATTAAAAAATGAGATATCACCGTACTGAAGGGAATCACCTCTACACTATTCCTGTCACCCAGTGCCTGTCAGACTCCCTTCCCCCACAACTGACAGCACCCCAGCAAGGTGCGAGTCAGGCGAGGATAAATGGTAGTATTGAGACATTTTGCTAGATGATCATATTACTGGGAGATCTTGACTATACGACTCATCTTTCACCTTGCTTCTCAATCCACCCTCCTCCCCCTCCAGTTTCTCTCACTCCTGTCTTCTTGTTCCACTCAACCTTAATTCATTTGTTTCCCCCCCCCCCCAGACCCTACCATGTCTCTCCCTACCTCTCCACCTTCACCATTCTCTATATACCTTTTCCATATTCTTAAACAGATCATCCCACTTCTACTGTTCTCTTCTCACCTCATCCCTACCCCTCTCTCCCTCCCCAAGTTATACCTCCCTATATTTTTTCCATAACTACCTTCATTCTCATACCTTTTCTTCATCCCTTCTTTCCTCCACACACCTCATACATCCCTTCCCCCTCTCCACACCTATCTTACCTCCATAGCCCAACCCAACGCCTTCCCCACCATTCTCTCCATCTCCCCCTCTACCACATTATTAACTGGCAGTGGCATCACTTAACTGATATCCAAGTGTAAGTCAGCATTAAAAAAAAAAAAAAAAAAAAAAAAAAAAAAAAAAATACTGTAAGAAAAAGTGACATTAGTTAATGAACCCTGATACCTTCATTTCTGGCATTTACTTCAGAGAGATAGCTTTCTCATTCACTGATGGAAGATAGAGCACATCATAGATATTCTCTCTCTCTCTCTCTCTCTGAATAAAAATAGTATAGCATATGCCTAACCATTACCATACCATTAACATAAACAACAACTCCAGGCCTTTCATAAGTACCATCAATAACCCAGAGTGGGAAGGAGAGTATATCTATCAGTGTGCTGCCTCACCCGCTATCGTAGCAGTAACGTCCACATCAAAAACTTAACCCCTTACCAATCTGACGTCTTTTTCAGCTTAATATTATTCATCTTTGGAAAGACTACGGTATTTGAGCTGGAGGAGTTATAGAGAGAGTGGTTCATAAATAGCGCTCCACTAGAGGCTCAAGCGGCAGTATCGTATGTGTTGCGGGGACGGCTCAGTTGGCTGGTGAGGGCGTGGTTGTGGCAGTGGAGTAAGACATGTATAAACGATTCAGGGTAGATACTGATAACACTGACTGAGACGTCCGCACAACACACAAAAGTATCCCGGCGGAGTGGAAGTGCAGCGTTATACATGGACAACCCTCAGTACTGTCTGCTTATTAGAGATGCTTCCTAACTTGAATGACACAGCTTTGTGGTGGTCTGAATGAAATGAAAAATGCGTCATTGGCTTGAAGGGGTTAGGAGTTTCTGTTCCTACTGAGTACAGATCTCTTACTCTATAAAATCAACACTAGTCATATCTCATCCACTTTATCATTATATATTCTACGTTTCTGGAAAAAAAAATACCACGGTTTGCAGTGTTTGTACTACTGTTCTAAGAAATCTCTCTCTCCTACCCAGCAAAGTCAACTTCTCATCTTCCAGAAACCTGGTTGTTGCGAGATCTTTTATACATTAGAAAACTTAACACTGTTACCTCTTGTGTACTTACATTATACCCTATAAACTTAATAATACAACCTTCGAACCCCAATTTCCCACAAGCTCAGATCATCCAGCTTCTATTTTGACAGGGTTTATATTATACTAAATCATATTCTTTCTGCACGTTTCCACTACCCAATGGCTTCCACCTCTCCAATTCTTACATGATTTCAAAGCCAGCAAACTTCCTCTACTGGTTGATAGTGGAAAGAAAAAAACAGTGAGGTGTCATTTGATAGGACGCGAGGTACAGCTGCAGTGAGGGATATCGCTCAACTTTTTTGTCCAACGATTTTGAAACTCTTACAGGATATTCTGAAAAGGCTTTTGGTTTCCAAAGTTCGCATCACTCGGTTTCGAAAGTCACTGCTCACTGTCTCGTAATTAATCGTAAGGAAGCAGATTGATATCAGTGTCCGCAATAGTTCATCCCAGGCTGAGGCAGGGAACATTCTGTGGATTAGAGTTTCTTTAAAACAGTCATTGCTGATTCTCCACAAAACCCATCGACATATAATTACTACCCCGCTAACAATTTCACACCAGTCCTGAATGTGACAGCATTAGCATGTACAGCATGGACGATGGGTATTCTTGATTAATCAGTAGTATAAGAAGGTGTGTGACATGAAGAAGCGCTGCTGGGCCTTAAAGAACGGTCTGTTTGGTGTACGTCGATTCAGCAGCATCAAAAAGAAAAGAAAAACTCACTAAGGTAACCCCTTCATACAAGTACTATATGATTCTTCAACACATAGAATTAGTGTTGTCATCTCTGATACAATCAGCCTCAAAATGACCATTAGCTTTGTTACCGCTTGCTTTCTTTTGAACTCCTTTGTACTCCCTTTATGACTTCAAACCATCCATCCCTTCCCTCTCACCAACAGCCGCCACCACGATAACATCTCCCGTAATATGCTATGGATGTTTGGATGTAAATGTCTATGAATATATTATGCCTTTCTTGCCAATTTGTGGAGTAACTGAGGGGGCCGTGGGCAAGGCGAGGTGGGGTGTGTGCTGGCTGATGCAATAACTGGAGGAGGAGGAGGAGGATAGTCAGAGGTAAAGAGACTGAGGAAGAAGTACCTTACTATTGATGAATTTAATAGAGATGATGATGTGTAAAGTAGATGCACAGATGAAGGGAAACTGAGAGGAAATTTACAATGTGTTGGAGAGGGAGAAAATGAGACAATGGAAGGTGTAGAGTGAAACAGAAAAAGATGAACTAAAACTGAGAGGAGAGTATGAGCTGCTGAAGTTGAAAGAGCGGAGATAGGAGAGATAGGGAGGAAACTGCCTAATGATGCAATGGAGAGAATAGAGGTAGAGACAGAAGGGAAATATGGAGGGTGAAGAAGTCGTCAATATTGATACAGTCAACAGAGGGTCGTGGCTGCAGTGCTCTCAAATTCAAGACACTGTTGACACACACACATTACCTGTTCAGCTGCCACCCCTGTACCCACCTTCACCTGCAACTCTGTCCCTCGTGGCCACCTTAATGCACAGCCATACTCTTACTTCCCAACCGGGCAAGTGACAGTCTTAAGTTAAAATAAAACAAAATATAAAAATTTTATCAACACAATACTTTCGAACCACACCAAGACATAAAACTTTACACATGCAAACTTAAAACACATGCCAACCTAAATAGGGAAGATTAACAACCCTTGCTTATACCGGTACTCTTATCAAGCTCATAATATATATATATATATATATATATATATATATATATATATATATATATATATATATATATATATACGCAATGGCCGTCCCCCTTACCTAAAAATTACTAACAACAGTGAAGCAGCGTACCAGTACTAAACCAAAATAAAAAAATGGCTTTAAAATGGCGAAATACCATGTGTGAGGACGTACCAAGAATAACGTGGGAAAAGGTAACAATACAATGGGAAATAATCAGTACGAATTTAAAAAAGAATAACAAGCACGAAGTGATATATCAGAAACCACGGCAAGAAATTAACGACGACCTGATAAAGACGGCAAGTAGGCTAATGCCAACAGGTTTCTACTGAGGAGAGAAAAATAAGTAGGGAAGAAGCTGAACAGCCACAAGCCTTCGTGACTGAAACAGAGTTCTTCGGCAAATAACTTTATACATTAATTTTTAAGGTGCATCGCCAGAGAGAGAATTTTTAATATCGAAACACCATTTTAATTCCTCCAAACGTCACACGAGTAAATTCAATCTAGCTAATGGATTAAAAAAAAAAAAAAAATCTATCATTACAACGCCTACTGTACCGTATAATGACATCTTTCTTTTCCTTTTTCTTTTTTAACTCCATCCAGACGAATTTATTTAGCTGAGTGGAGACCCATCGTGGTGAGAGGCTAGAAAAATCACCATTAACTCCTAAGATACGATGACGACTTTTCTATCTTATTCTTGCCGTCACCACACAGTACATTTTGCCTACACGAGACCTACCTAGTACTGACAGTTTACCATAATTTTGTTACTGACAGTCGAGTTATCTTTGGGAAATACACAGGAGTACATAAGCACATCAGAGGAGGACCACTGGCTAATAGCGAGGATACTATGATTAAACCAATATCTATGGGAAAAAGACTGATAGGGGGACTGTTTTCCCTCACCCACTGTATCTATGGGCATTAACAAAAAGAGGGGGAGGGGAGGAAGGGCAGGGAAAAGAGTAGAAAACACAATGTCTGTTAGAAACAACAAGGTAATTTTTATAGGAGAGGCAGAAGTGGAAAATAATGCCCTATGTAACCAATAAAATATAAGACTGGAAATTAAAAGAGAATACACAGTCGGACAATGGTTTAATATCCAAGCAATTGTCTCACTGTGGCCAGCATACAAGTTAGCTCTGAAATACAGAGCGACGAATTAAAAGTTGGGCCCGTCCGGGATTTGAACCCGGGACCTCCTGCACCCAAAGCAGGAATCATACCCCTGCACCAATAGGCCGTACACAGCATAGGCGTTAACTAAGCACTGGTCACGGGTCGGGCTGAGAGATTTAAATACAGAGCTCCACGGAGTAACGACAAACGCACCAAAATCGAAGCCTAGATATAATAAAGGATATTATAATGAGTTTCAGACACATGGTAACTTCCGAGTTCCTCCATGGAGCGCCTCATATTATTTTTATGACAGCTCCAAAGGAAAAAAATATATGTTGTCTAACCTTAATTTTCTCGGCTTATCGATTACAACTCTTTCGATGTTACTTCACGGACCACCTCATTTAAGCTGCCGTAGATAGAGGAAGAGCATTTTCTTCACAGCAAGTTATTCGGGAGTGTGTTAACTAAGCACTAGTGACTAGTCAAAGGGCGGCGTCAGATGCCAGTGTACAAAAAGTAAAGAAGAATTTTATGCTTAACCCGTAATAATGCGAAATGTATGGACAAGGAAAGGTTATCTACGTGAGGTAAGTGGAGACTGAGAAGAGAAAAGCTGAGCACCAGGTGGAAAGATAACAGAAAAAGTGTACCGTATTGAGGCAAGCATGATGATTAAATGATGAGGAGAAGGAATCGAGTTAATGAGAATGAACACAAGGAAAAATGAGAAGATATGAGAATGTTACCAAGGAGAGGAGATAATGAAGATGCAAATTGGAAAGCAGAATAAAGGGTGGAAGATCATTAAGGAAAAAGGAAGCACAAAGGAGTATATGCGGTAGGACGGTCTGGAGTGGCAGAGAGAGAGAGAGAGAGGGGGGGGGGACGAAGAGTAGTGATGGGGAGGTTTTGATGTGTTTTGTCATTATCAACCTGGAAGAAATCTGGGACTGAGCGTCCTGAAACATACAAACAGTCGTACCGGTACAACTCCTCGCACTTACTGGTGTGTGTGTGTGTGTGTGTGTGTGTGTGTGTGTGTGTGTGTGTGTGTGTGTGTGTTGAAGAGAGCGTGCGCAAGAAAAGGTGGGTGTTATGTGTGGTCAAGGGGTATTGAATCCTCCCCCACCTCTATTATAAGGTGTGTGTGTGTGTGTGTGTGTGTGTGTGTGTGTGTGTGTGTGTGTGTGTGTGTGTGTTTGACAGGAAAGTGATACTGTACTCACCTGAAAAACGACTGCAATATATGCCACTCTATGCCACTCATCTCCTTACTTCTTTCTTCCTGCGTTACTTATTGGTCCTCTCTCATTGCTTCACTTCGTATCACCTTATATTTCTTCCACCATACCTCCTTCCACTTTTCTACTCACTACCCTGACCATATACCTGTCATAACTGGTCTTTTCTTTTTATACCCTCAATTCCTACCATTATCGCCGTTCTTTAACTACCCTTTATCTTGTTTTTCCCTTTCACGCTCGTAAAACTGACTGAAAAGCCAAGATAGTATTCTTCTCCCAGACGAAGCTTACCGGGAATCAGGCAGTTGGTAGCAGCCTTGACAACTGCCCTACAGGAACCCTTGCTTAGTCAGGTAATTGTGATCCAGGGCGCCCCTACCCAGATACACAGGCACTTAAAGCTGCTGCCCTCTTGCCTAATGGACAGTTTAAGGGGCCAGACGAAGGGGAAAAAGTGGGAAAGATGGATGCTAAAGGGAGAACCGAAATCTGATGAGGGATGGAGGAATGTGGGAAAGAAAAGACGAAGATGCTGAGGCTGATATAATCAAATTGGGTAGAAACTACTGGGCACGAGTAAAATGTGGATGTCAAAAATTACCTGTTATCGTGTACCACCGATCTGCCTACATAGATATGGTCCTAATGAAAATAGTCGTGTAGTAATTGATGTGTCAGCAGGTTGAGTTTATGAGTGACTTGCCTGGTGGGCCTGGTATACTCAGGCGCAGCGTGACTCCGCTCTATTAATCATAAACACTAATGAAGGTGTATGTCAGTGGTCATTTGTTAACCAGATCCATGTGCACCATAAGGGATACCCCGGTGAGGCTACTGTATCGCACCGTACCATATTGTACCATACTGTATACCACCATAATGTATTGCATTCTATCATAACACATACTGCACCATATCGTAAAGCTGAGTACCATATCGAATCATACTGCACCATACCACACCACATCCTTCCAAACACCAGCCACACACCTCGCCAACCGTGCTATAAATAACAAACTTAAACATCTCAGTATACTGGATCAGATGAGCTGGCCAGAGAGTGCGAATACATCAAGAGAGAGAGAGTGAGTTTATATCAATAACCACATCCCCACTCTACTCCAGCCTCATCCCCATCCCCACACACTCCCTTACCTCCATCCCCACACGCACCCTTACGCTCACACCACCACTCTCATCCCCACCATCACCACTACCCTTACCCACACCATCGCCTCCATCCCCACCACCACCACAACCCTTATCCATACCCCTATCACCACCACAACCCATCTCCACACCTCCACCACCACCACAACCCTTACCAATACTCTCAACCCCACCCTCAATACCACACTCACTCGCAGTTTTACCCCCACCCCCACATCCACCACTATCCTAATCCACACCCTAATGCCCACCCCCACCCACAGCACCATCCTCATGCTGACCCTCACCCTCATCTTTCAGATATATATTCAATGACATCAAATTCTGAAGGGCTGTGGCGCCACGGAGAACTTTCATCTTGACCACCATGGATGTCATCATGTAAATGTTGATGGCTGTCATTATGGTTTAGTGACGGTTATTAGACTGCAAGATAAAAGTAAGGATGCACATGTGTGGGATATTCACTGTGCCTTACTCCGATATAAACACACACACACACACACACACACACACACACACACATAGTCATCAGCCAAGGGGTAAAACACACACATTACAGTACCCGGTATAATCTTGTTTTTGTCAGCTACTGGCATATAACCTACTCTGTTTTTTGATATATCAATAACCAGTCAAATACATACCGGTATGAAATTATAGTCAATCAAACTTGCTAAAGGAAAACTGCATTAGGTACGAATAGCAAAAAATAACATACCGTTTACCGGGACAAACTATTCAGTTATGTTCATGCTATATACTTTTTTTTTTTTTTTAAACCAAAAGACAGGTTTCACGAATTTCACGGGTTACTGAAGGCTATATCTTGCCCTTCTGCTTCGAGGAGGCTCTCCCAAACCTAATGAAATCGTCTAGAGAGCATTATTATTATGATGAATACGCGAAAGGGGTGAAGGAGTTAACGTTATACTCTTAGTACCTCCAGACAAATATATTCAACTTAGGAGAGACTTATCGAGCCGTAAGAAGTAGATATATCATGATTAAACCCTTCAATATATAATGCCTTCCCATGCAGAAAAAAATCGTCTCGAGACACCTAGGATAAGGTAAGATATTTTACGTCATTCCACTGAAGGGCATAAATATGATGGGATGGAGTGGCAAATATATCAAAATTCATCTTTTTTATTACCAAGCAGAATTTGTCTAAATTATTTCTCTCTCTTAGAGGAGTAGACTGTAGCACCAGTCGAACAGGGCAGTACTCCCGAGGTTGATGGCAAGCTGGTGATATGGAGAGCTGGAGCTCCCGTTTCACCAGCCCTCAGGACTTGATCCTGACCATCTCCCTTTTCTGAACATTTTCAGTGCATTCATTTACACAGAGAGTAGGCCAGCATGCTCTCATAATACCTCTACCTTCAACTGTCTACACCACACTACATGCGCATAACATATCACACCTTCTATTCACATCTTTAGTAATGGCCGCTGCAATCTCACAATCAAATGAGGTGGTATCTCGGATTGCCACCACCGGCAGGGTAGGGCTGGAGGCACAGGGTCCTCCCGGTCGCTATCAAGCGACTGTGCCAGCAGCGACTGTTGCTATTTCCGGGAATGCTCGTCGGCAAAGAGGTAACGGTGCGGCCTTATTCTTTACAAACATCCGCGGCCTTACCACGAATTTAAACTCAGTTCATTTTTTCCTTCAGTCCATATCCCCTTTGGCCCTTTTCCTCACAGAACCACAAATCTCACCCTCTACCGATATATCTCCATTTTGTTTTCCCGGTTACCATCTCCTTACAAACTTTCGAAACAAGGGCGGCACCTGTTGTTATATCAAATCCCAATATGCAGTTGACACTATTTTAAAAATCACTTCATCCAGTTTTGATTACTCATTATATAAATTAAATTGCCAAAACATTACCAAATATATCTGTGTAGTTTATCGTTCCCCCAATGCTTCTTCGGAACCCAGTGTATTTGATTCCATATCCACTCAGTTGAGTAACCTTGACCTTGCCCTTGGCAATGAAATTACCATTTTGGGTGATTTTAACATACACAATGTTGAATGGCTATTGCATTCTGCCCGGACTGACGACGCTGGTCTAGAATGCGAGCTATTTGCGGAATCGTTTAATCTCACCCAGTTGGTAAAGCAACCAACCAGAATACCTGATAATCCTGACCATAATGCCCATCTCTTGGATTTATTCTTGACAAATCCAGATCAATACAGGATAGAGGTACTGTCACCACTTGGATCCCCTGACCACAATCTCATCAAAGCCTCATTAGTTAACCCTCCTACACCTCCCCATTCCGAACCTGTCAGGGTGACCCGATGGCACTTTGACAGGGCAGACTGGGATGGATTTAGAAATTATCTTGCTGATGTTCCATGGCAGTCTTTCTTCTCTAGTGATCCCAATTCTACCCAGTCCCACATTTGTGACTTAATACTAGCTGGTATGGATTTATTCATACCAAGTCAACAATTCACTAAAAGATCAAACTCTCCAAAATGGTTTGATGGCAATTGTGCCAGAGCAACAGCCCAAAAGTCATTAGCATATAACTCTTACTTAAAATCAAAAACACCTGAATCACTCTCCCAATTTAAAATTGCTAGAAATCATGCAAAAGCTGTATTAAATCTATCTAAATCAAACTTTCTTCAAAAGCAAGCATCAGAACTACTTAACAACCCTAATGACAATAGAATATTCTGGTCAACTCTTAATTCTTTCAATAATAACTTTAACAAGTCATCTTCCATTCCCCCACTAAAATCTTCAGATGGCAATATTACAAATGACCCACGTGGGAAAGCAGATATCTTTGCTAGTACCTTTGCAAGAAACTCTACCATAGATGATACCAGCCAGAATGTCTCAGTACTGGAACTTGATTCTCCCGAAATTGCCCCACTTAAAATACAGGCAAGATTTGTAAAATCCATCCTAGACAATTTACCTACCAACAAAGCTCCAGGTCCAGATGGAATTCCGCCAATTGTTTTGAAAAGTGTTCCCCTGAACTTGCCTCTGTCCTAGCCAAATTATTCAGACTATGCATACGTACTTCTTTATTCCCAAATTCATGGAAAGAAGCCAATATCCACCCAGTTCCGAAGAAAGGAAGTTCGTCTGACCCCTCCAATTACAGACCAATAGCTATCACATCTTCTCTTGGTAAGGTATTTGAAACTTTAATTAATAAGCATATTGTTAAACATGTTGAATCCAACAACTTAATTAATGATAGACAATACGGTTTTCGCCACGAAAGATCCACCATTGACATACTCAATCTCTTAACTCATACCATCCATCAATCAATAGATCTTTTTGGAGAAACTCATGCAGTAGCTCTTGATATCTCTAAAGCTTTCGACAGAGTATGGCACCGTTCCCTGCTGTCCAAACTCCCTTGCTATGGACTAACGTCTTTTGTTCCTTTGATTTCTTCTTATCTTAGTGACAGGAAAATAAGAGTAAAAGTAGATGATGTATATTAGAATTTCCACTCAATTAACGCCGGCGTGCCGCAGGGATCAGTTCTGGCACCAACCCTATTTCTGGTTCATATTAATGATCTCTTATCTGTCACTCACAATCCCATTCACTCATATGCAGATGACTCAACACTACATAGTTCATTCACACTCAGACATCCATTTACAAAGTCTAATATCTCTACCTCTCAACTCAATACAGCCATCTCCATAAATGAAGATCTATCTACAATCAGTGAATGGGGACAAAACAACCTTGTCTCTTTTAATGCTAGTAAAACTAAATATATACAGTTTACCAATAGACAGATATTGCCAGACTCGTACATTACCTTCAGTGCTACTAATATTCCCATCTCCAAAAGTATTGAAATTCTTGGTGTCTCACTTAACAGTGCCCTCAGCTGGACCTCTCATGTCAGATCACTTGCTAAAACCGCCTCAAAGAAACTTGGATTATTGTACAGAGTCCGTAACTTCTTCGCCGATGAGCAGTTAGCTATAATTTATAAGAGTCATGTGCGCTCTCAGCTTGAATATTGCTCACCCTTGTGGAATGGTTGTGGAGAGGTTGCATTAAGGCAACTAGACAAAATTCAGAATAAAGCTGTTAGAATCATTAACAACCCTGCCATTACATATAAACTACCTCCCCTGCAAGTAAGAAGGAATGTTGCCTCCCTTGCATTATTTTACAGATATTTTTTTGGCAAATGCTCAGACGAAGTTGCGTCCATGGTGCCACCTCTCCATGCCTTCCCTCGTGCTACACGGGCATCTGGTAGCGCTCATGACTGGAATGTCACTCAACCATATTGCAGAACTTCTGCCTATCAGAATTCTTTCATTCCCCGAACTGCATCTCTCTGGAACTCGCTTCCCCAGAGTTGTTTTCCTCCAAATTTCAACCCACAACTGTTCAAGTCTAACTGTTACAGATATTTTATGAACAGAGGACACCAGTAATCTGGTGTATGGATTATTTTTTTTTCTCCATTTGTTTTTCCTTCCTCCGTTCTGTTATTTAAAAAAAAAAAAAAAAAAAAAAAAAAATCCTAATTTATGGACCCGTCTCTAGAAAGCGAGAATAAAATACACAATACGTCAACGACCTGAAGAGGTTAAGAGGTAAGGATGAAATGACAAATGTATGGAAACTCTACAAGACTATCTGATTCTGGATTAAATTCCCACCCAGAACTAATTATTAAATAATTACCTAAAAAACTATGCTTTTCGATTTATGGAAGCTGTTCTCTCCGTTTGACATTACGGATTTCTCTAAGCTACATAGATCGGTATGGTGTTAGCTTGAACAGAACCTCTTGGTATGATCATCGAAAGGAATGGATTAAATAAGCTTGTTTTTAATGCTCTCACTAGAGATAGTAAAATTTCTTGCAGCTTAGCACAGCCATCGAGTATTAGCCTAAACACTACAGTATCTAAGCTGGAACACCGCAGTGGAGGGATGAAGGTAGGGAGGTGATCAAGGCATCAGCTTATACTGCCATATTTTACCCATTACACTAGGCGGTTAGCTAGCCTTCTTTGCTGCGGTATATAATTTCTGGCACTTTTACAGCTTAGACTAATGTACCGTATATAATTTTCTTATTCGCAATATTGACTCAATAATTAAACTATAAATGAAGTTTCTGTGGAATATATATTTTTTCCTCTTAACGTTCTGAGATAGCTCACCCAACTGGTAATACTGATACTGTACTGGTTGTCTGGTCATAAATGAGGACAAAATAACTGGTCACTTTAACAACAAACCACTCTTATATATGATCCGCTTATTAACATAGAAGTAAAACTGTCAGAGAGAGAAAGAGAGAGAGAGAGACCTGGATAAACATTGGAATGATAACGAGAAGTAGAATATAAGCTCAGATAAATAAAGTAAAACAAAATAATCACCAGAGGGGCACTCAGTGCAGTGCATCTCTCTGACAAGGGCAACGTAATTTCCAAACCATTCATCATAATGGGTTAGGTTTTCTCATCAATGATCAGGGTTTCGCAAAAAGCGTTTTTCGGATCCAGAATCTGTAATACCATCCGGATCGGTCCCAAAAGTCAATCGATTGTTCCCTGGGACATGGGCTATCTACCCACCAAATTTGGTCCAAATCTCTCATGAAATTTTTGAGTAATTCTGCTAACAGACAAACTAACAAACAAATAAAAAACTGGGGTGAACACATACTCTCCTTGTCGGAGAGAACAAGACAACAGGGATGGAGGGACGGGCTGATGAAGAGATGGAGCGACAAAATGTAAGTGGGTGGACAGTAGTGGAAATGGATGGGACAGAAAGGGTACAGAAGGAAAGTCAACCAACCCTTTATATGCAAATTTATTACACTAAACAACCATACCCACAATTCAGTGACCAGAGAAGCTTAACCTCACTTACAGAAGCCGGTGGAAAAGTGGAAGGTGGAATCATCAAAATAAAATCCTGGTGGACAAAGAATACAGCCCAAAAGATTAATGAATGACATGTCTTGGCGAAAAAGACAGAAACCTAAGGAACACCAGTTATCAAAGTTTTAAAAACAATTACCATGTTAAAAAGTGGCCATAATACAACCACGAAGAAAATTTGTAAGGCGGGTACAGACTGATGCATGGAAGCTGTAGACGGCACCTTTAAAAGTCCAAATATGTGCCAGACTTGGCTAATAGACGGACCTGGGTATGACCAACACTACAGCAAAAATTTACCTACCGGGCACGTTCAGAAAGGTGTATGGCCAAGAGTTTGAGAAGAACGGTGAATGACCAGAAACATACCTTAACAGGACCATACAGACAAGCAGAAAGATAATTATGAGAACACCTTTTCTTTTTAAACCCTTCTGTCAAGGAAATCATAATATGAAAGCAATTTCATGATAGAACACTAGGATCGAGTTAAGAACGACAGCAAACTTCCAGCAAGAGAGAAAGCTGTACATGGTACGAGAGTGGGGAAAGATTATGTTCAGGAGGGAGTCAGCCATAGGCAGCGCAGATACAGAGAACTAAAGGAGCCTAATCACCAATATACAGCTTGTTAATATAGAGGCCACAGAAGGTTAGGAAATACTTCAACAGATGAAATTCTAATAATACGTATTATCTATTATACAGGGAAGGGGGTGGAAGAACACGATGATGAAAATGATGACGACGACCAACACAACCACCACCTCTCCTCCTATCCTCGAATTACTTCTCTTCCTCCTCGCCTTTTACCTTTCTACCCTCTCCCTCTCTTCCTACTGGTCCTTTTGCATGTCTCATTCTCTCTGTCTAACCTCTCCTTTTGTTTCTGAGTTTATCTGTCTTAATCTTCACCTCTGGCACCTGTTATGTTCTTATCGTATATCTTACCCTGACTTATTTAATCCATCTTCCTTTAATCTGGGTGTTTCTGTCTTCATCTATTTACACTGTACCCAATTCTGTCATATTTAGTCTAGTAAATGACTGGCCCTTATTCTGATACAACTTTCTCTCTCTCTCTCTCTCTCTCTCTTTTCTCCGGGATAAAACCTTTGCTTCTGTTAGTCCAGTTTTATTTGACGACCTCTGGCTGCCCATCACCATCAATACACGGGTATATCATGTGTCTGGCTCACAAATTACTGGTTTTGAAGCAGTAATGTTTTTGTGGTATATAATTAGCTTCCAAAAATTCACTCCTAGGCTTATACTTTGTGGCGTTCATTCACTGGCTAATTTATTTTCATAGCGCACTTCCCTTATACATGGGTTATTGTTATGGTACCGGTATCTTAGCCTTCATAATTCACTCACCTCTTCTAATTCTACTGTATTCATTCTACAGGTTAATATTAGCTTCATGGTTAACTTCGCTTGTCTGTCACTCCTGCCTGTTACCTACCCTACTAAGTCCTGACTTGACCCTCCTTATATTTATTCATTACCCTGTGTTCTGGAACACACTTTTAGCTAACTAATTTCTACTTACCACTTGATGCAGTATCATCCATTCAGTTTCTCGTTCAGTCAGCTCCATAATACTTCTACCATTCTGTATTCTACCTATTACTCATTCCATTCCTCTACCTTCCGTTACTCACTTCATTCCCTCTGTTAATGGCTCTTAGCATCCTGATTCTCATCGTCATTAACTTACTCCATGTAATACTGACGCATGATGAAACTAAATCGCTCTCTTAAATTAAATTACACAATGCTCCCTCTAACGAAGCTCCTCTACTGGGGTTGGCCATGGTACAGCTTTCAGTTTTATATGGATGCATAACCAGTGTGGCAGAACCAGGTAAATACTTCACAACTGTTGATGTATTGGAAAAGTAATGTAAAAATACAAGAATACATGTACTAGTGTCAAAGAGTGAGCCAGGCTTCAGGACTGTAACTATGGCTGAGTTCCCTGCTTATGCGTGATGACTGTACACTGTAGTAATGGTTACCAAGCTTCTAAGCATCACTGCCACGATGCTCCCTCCCAGGGTTGATGGCAGGCAACGCCCTATACACAGAACGTTCTAACAAACCTCACTGTTCACATTGCTCTGGCATCACGTCCCGCGGCCGATGGAAGGCAACCACCCAAACATAAAGCGTTCTAACAAACATCATTGCTCACAGGTCTTTCTGGCAGAACTGATGACCAGCTATGACCTAAACCCGCCTGTTATGGCATGAAGCAGCCGTGCATGACAGATGGGTATTTGGGATTACAGCATAGGCTATCCTAAATCACACAGCAACCTGATGATTACAAACCGAACCTGAGCCAGTTAAATCTACGGAACACCTGCCATCACCACCAGATAAGAGAGACTTACAAGGTGGGGTAAGAAGTGAACCTGTGTAAACCTCCACACTGCCACTGTTACCATACCTATTTGTGCTGGTCGCTTGACCTGAGTTACTATGGAAAGCCGTTAGGTAAGTGGATAAGGGCAGGAGGAGAATTAGACCACTGACGTGATAAAAGACAGGGCTGAGGAGTGTACAAAGGATTGGGAGGGAATAACGAACTAGAGTGCGTCTACCCTTCAGTCTAGGGAAGGACAGAGGGGCAAAAAGTAACAAAGCGGATATAACGAAAGCGGGGGAAGGGGGGGAGTTAAGGTAAAAAAGTAACCCCAGCCCGTCCGGCTGAACAGACCAATCAACCGCAAGAAAGCAACCGCCCTTGCTGGGCATCCCGTGCACAGAGTAGCTGCTCCTATGGGACAGACAGAAAGTGAATGAGGGAGGGGAAAAAGATAAAATGGCAAAGGAAGAGGATAGAAAATATGAAGGTTTCAAGTGATAGATGGATAGACGAAAAGATGAAAGAAACAGAATACGATAAAGGAAGTGAACGGAGGGAAAAGGTGTGGGCCAGAGGGAACGAAAAAGAGAGGTATAGCACGTCCAACAGCCTCCATCCTTTACATTCAGACGCAAGTCCCCGTCTAACTACCAACACTAATCTCGTGTAAGTGTTCCCTGATTAATTATACGGCACTCAGCACTATCACGGCATCTCGACATAGCTTAGTTACCCTCTCAATAATGCAGGAAGAGTGGGGTGTGGGGAGACGGGGAAGAAAGGAAAGAGTGGGAAGGAAGGACGGAGAGGGGTGGGATTTGGATGGAAGAGGGTGGGGGAGATATGGAAGATCGAAGAGTGGGTGAAAGAGAGGGAAGGAGGGACAGTGGGTAAGACATGGAAGGAGGAAAACTAGGTGAGCGGGAAAAAGGAAATAAGGAGTCCCTCGTGTTGTTTTCAAGAACTGTGCTTCTGTGCTTACACCCTGCCTAGGCAAACTCTTCCGCCTTTGTCTGTCAACTTGTACCTTTCCTTCTTGCTGGATGTTTGCTCTCATTCAGCCAGTCCCAAAGAAGGGTGACCACTCCCAAACGTCCAACTATCGTCCAATTGCTTTAACGTCCTGTATTTCAAAAGTTTTCGAGTCAATTCTCAATAGAAAAATTAAGGCATCTTTCCTTTCACAACCTTCTTTCTGATCGTCAGTACGGGTTCCGTCAGGGACGCTCCACTGGCGATCTTCTCACCTACCTTTCAGACTCCTGGTCATCCTCTTTTCGGGACTTTGGCGAAAGCTTTGCCATTGCACTTGACATCTCAAGGGCTTTCGATCGAGTCTGGCATAAATCTTTAATTTCCAAACTGCCCTCTTACGGTTTCTATCCATCTCTCTGTGCCTTCATCGCTAGCTTCCTTTCTGGTCGTTCAATAGCCGCTGTTGTAGACGGCCATCGTTCTTCTCCTAGATCTGTCAACAGTGGTGTGTTCCTCAGGACTCTGTCCTATCACCAACTCTCTTCCTTTTATTCATCAATGACCTTCTAAGCTGTACATCTAATCTTATCCACTCATACGCTGATGACTCCATCCTTCATCTCTCCATTCGGTTCCCACAACGCCCATCTCAGCAGTTACTTCAACAAACAAGGGATGAGGCTATGGCACACCTAATGTCTGACTTGGCTCGTATCTCTGACTGGGGTAAAAATAATCTGGTTGTTTTTAATGCATCTAAGACTCAGTTCTTACACCTATCAACACGACAAAATCTTCGACAGGTATACCCACTAATGTTTAATAATATTCAGCTTAATCCTGCATCATCCTTGAACATGCTTGGGGTTTCATTTACTCAGGACCTATCTTGGAAAGATCATATTACATCTCTTGTAAAATCTGCTTCCAAGAGATTAGGTGTGCTAAGCCGACTCCGTTCTTTCTTTATCCCTCCACAATTGTTGACTCTATACAGGGGTTTTATCCGTCCCTGTGTGGAGTACAACTCTCATGTGTGGGAAGGCTCCTCACATACAGCTCTTCTCAATAGTGTAGAGTCAAAGGCTTTTCGTCTCATTAACTCTCCTCTTCTTACTGACTCCCTTCAACCTCTGTCTCTTCGCCACACTGTTGCATCTTTATCTCTTTTCTATCGCTACTTTAATGGTCACTGCTCCTCTGAACTGTCTGCATGCATTCCTCCACCTGACGGGCGCGTAGCACCCGTCTAGCAGCAAACTCTCATCCCTTTTCTGTCCAACTCTCTAATGCAAGAGTTAACCGTTACTCCCAGTCCTTCATTTATGCAACAGGTCAACTCTGGAACTCACTCCCTCTGTCTGTATTTCCTGCTGCCTATGATCTCCAGTCTTTCAAACGCAGTGTGTCCAGGCATCTCGAAATGATCGGTTCTTGAATTTGTGTTCTCTATTGTACTTTGTTTTTCTCTTGGAGGGAACTGTTATTGCGGGCTCATGGCCTTTGGTTCCTTCTTCCTCGCAAAAAAAAAAAAAAAAAAAAAAAAAAAAAAAAGGCGTCAGGAGAGAGGAAGGGAACATCAGAAAGGTTATGAATGAAAAGTCAGAGAAGGACAACGATCATGCTGTGTAAATAGAAAGGGGGGGGGAAGGAATAAAAGAATGGTTTATGAAAGAAGACTCGGAGAAGGGGAGTGAGTGCTATCTGGAGGAAGGAAAGTTGGGTAGGGATTGAGCGAGGGATAGTGAGTGAGGTGTGGAAGAAGGAAGAATAAATGGGATGGGGAAGGAGGGTAAACGAGTGAGTGAACTGAATGTGGAGGAAAGAAGATGGGTGGAGAAAAATAAAGTAAGGAGAGGTGCTGGGTGTGAAAGGGCGAGTGGGGCAGATGTGCAGTGATGGAGAATGCAGGCCGGGGGAGGGGGGGCGGAAGACCGATTTGACTGAGTGCTGTATAAAGAGGAGAATGGGGGAGACCTGGAAAGATGAGGTGGAAGCTGGATGGAGAAGACAAGATGAACTGATAGGCTAAATGGAGGAGCAGGTGTGTGGAGACGGTACTCCCAGGTTGTCTCTCTATATATATACAGTATAAATAATGAAAATATGTGAATCCCATTTTGGTTAACGTGTTCTAATGTCACAAATTTCAAGTAAAGCAATAATAACATAATAATAATAATAATAATAATAATAATAATAATAACTAGTAGTAGTAGCAGCAAAAATTAATAATAATAACCAGAACAAGGCAACCAACGCTATCACAACATACCATTAATAATTAATAATGTTCACCATCAAACAAACAATCAAACTTTCCTAACAGACCCGTAACAGTCCATTAACCAATCAGCAAGAAGTAAAATCGATCAATTTTGTCTGGAGGTAATACTGAGCTTTAGGGCATTACCACCTCAAGGCTCCCAGGACTCACCCTCAGCTGATTTTTGTTTTCCATCAGCTGGAGAATACTAGAGTATTCCCGACCATGAGAAGGCTACAGTAATCATTATTAACTCTCAGGTTCTAAGACTCATTACCAACTGAATATAAATCGTCTGGCGCTGGTTTGAAAAGAATACCGGGGTAATTCCATCCATATGAGGGAATTGTTGCTTAAAACAATAAATATTTAGTAAACTACAATTCAAGTATGGGGTATAACCTATAGACGTCTTTTCTAGTATTTATATATATAATTTTGCAAAAGTTTTCTCCTATGATATTTCCGGCGAAAATTACCTCTAATCTGGTGGCTGCCGCTATTGCTACTACTACTGCTACTATAATAATAATAATAATAATAATAAGGCCGTAAGACACTGACCCTACCTATAAACAAGTTTTCTTGACAAAAACAAACGATACTTACTAATAATTTCCAAGATCCATACCTCCACAATATAACCATCACAGTAACACTAACCTGCACAACCTCCAGCCTGCCAATTCCATCACTTGTCTCGCCACACAGGCATCATCCGCAGTATCAAGATGCGTCCAACAAATCCATGTCAGGCCGGTGACAGACCATTTATTGCCCCTTTATATAATTTTTTTTTTTCTTCTTCACCACTATATTCCGTCACCGCATTTCCACATCAAGAGGTTTTATAAGTGTTATGTTTGCACTATAGCGAGCACGGAGGAAGCACACTTGTAGTTCATCTTCAAAAATAGCCTTGGTAATTGTGGTAGAGTTGCACCATACCCCACCAATAATAACGCATAACTGAGGCTTGCCGCTTGCGTTTGCCGTTCGTGTTGTCGTTGTTGTTACCGGCAGTGTCGCCAAGTAAAAATGACAGAAATGTGATAGCTTCGTTTCAAAAGTAGTTAAAAATCACAGACTGAGGACAATTAAATGAAAAAAAAAAAATCTACAGGGTAAAAAAAAAAAAAAAACGCCCAATACACGATAACTTGTACATTTTTACCCGCTAAACTGCATTTAAAACCTTTGTATTTAGATAAAAACAGCTAAATTTGCAACACTGGTCGGCGCCCAACCACGATGCGTAACCATGCACTTTCAGTATCACTATCAAAGTCGCTCCAAAACGCACTTGCTGACTATACAATGATTCTAAAAATTGGGTTGAAATGTATAACTTACAGTTACTCAGTTATACTTAGGAAAATGGTTCATAATACAAATTAACTTTTGGAACGGTTGGCAGCCTTGATCTGCCCCGACGCTGGCCGGCAGAAATAGATGTATACTATTTTCTTAACCTGATGGGGGGAGGGGAGGGATAGTACGTTATACAGTAATTATTAGTAGATACACTTCAAGGTCAGTTAGCTGTGGAATGTAATGGTAAGTAGGTTTTATTTTAACGGTGATTAAATGTTTGCAATAAATGAGTGAAAGCAACATCCGCTATTGCCGCGATCAGTCTAATGAGATTTAATATCCAACACGTTAAAGGAACAACTGCCGCATACCAAAACATTAGCAAACATATATTCTAGGTAAGTGAATTCCAACACTCTCTCCATCACACAGCTTCACGTCAGGCAGATTTCAACTTCATTTAACTGGGATACGAGTACATTTATCAAAGACTGTAGAGAAATGAATAACCTGACCGATATCATACTAAACGATATAATCCAAAGTTTACTTCAAACCTCCCTGTTCCTTCTTTTATCCCTTTCTGCTTCATCTATTGCCTTATTATTATTATTATTATTATTATTATTATTATTATTATTATCATCATCATTATTATTATATTATTATTATTATTACGGCATTCCTTTTCATTTCCCAACTTGCCTCATCTTCCATACGGGCCTACATTTTTTTTTTTTTTTTTTACTCCAAACAAAAGCTATCTCGATTTTGCAGGATGTTTCATCGAAGATGTGAATCGTTTCCTTCCAGATTCGACTGTTCTCAAAGTGAATCGGAATCAGAACAATCTTATCGGACTAACAAATGAAGGGAGTATCAGGTTTTGTTTTGGCTTGTTTTTATGGCAGGAAATATATGTAGTTTGTGACTGTGTACCGTATATGGATATTTGGTACAGATGTCATGTGAGTTGGACTGAATAACAATGGCGGGATTACGGAGCACAGCACCCTAATACTCAGCCAGAGAGAGAGAGAGAGAGAGAGAGACCAGAACCTGTTTAGTCATGAGTTACTATGACGTAACTGCCTGGTATTGGAGATAATGTGACCCCTATCAGATGGTCGTTCATCAGTTTCTGCCATGTTGTAATCATGTATCTTTGCTAAGTATCCTCTCTCTCTCTCTCTCTCTCTCTCTCTCTCTCTCTCATATATATATGATACACCTTCAGAATCTATCGAATACATTTATACATCATATTACTTATAAATGGTACACGATAAAGACATTCATGGTGGTGTCATCTCACTGGTTATTACTGTAAAGCATCTGAGAAAACAATCTAAGGTAATTTGTTTCATCTGGAACCACTGTCTGACTCTCTTCTTCTTCATTTCTGCAACATTCGCGGCCTTTCATCTAACTTTCGCTCTGTTGAGCACCACCTCTCCTCCTCTAAACCTCACCTTCTTTTTCTAACGGAGACTCAGCTGTCTGAGGCAACTGACAGCAAACCCTTTTCTGTATCCTCCTACTTTCTCTATACTCATTTCAAAGCCAAAGGTGGCTGTTGTGTATACAGTATATACGCAACGACTTATCTTGCTCTCGTGTTCCTGAACTTGATTCTTCTGAATTCTCCACACTCTGGCTTCGGCTTTCCTGTCATTCTCTGACTAAATATATCTGTGCTGTTTACTTATCCCCTAATTCTACTGACTATCAAAAGTTCTTCGACTATCTTACTTTTACGATGGAACACATTCTATCCATTTCTCCTTTCTCTGAAATCTCCATTCTTGGAGATTTCAATGTTCACCACCACCTTTGGCTCTCCTCTCCTTTCACGGATCCACCTGGTGAACAAGCCTACATCTTTTCTATCCTTAATGACCTAGAGCAGCTTGTACAGCACCCTACCCGTATCCCTGACCGCCTCGGAGAGAGCTCCAACATACTTGACCTCTTCCTCACAACTAATCCTTCTGCTTACTCTGTTAATCTTTTCTCTCCGTTGGGCTCCTCCAATCACAACCTTATTACCTTAACCTGTCCTATCACTCCGGTACGGCCTGTGGACCCTCCAGGGAAACGTCGTCTGTGGCATTTTGGAGCCGCAGACTGGGAGGCCCTCAGGCAGTACTTCTTTGATTTTCCCTGGAATGATTATTGCTTCCACGGCCGTGAGCCATCTGAGTGTGTCTTGCGCATCACGGAGGTTATTCTCTCGGGCATGGAAGCATACATTCCTTTCTCATATCCTCTGACTAACGCAAGAAAGCCTTGGTTTAATCACGCTTGTTCTAATGCTGTCCGCAACAAGGAGAGGGCCTACAAAAGGTACCGGAGCCAACCCACCCCTGAATCACATCATCTTTACGTTTATGCCCGGAATCGTGCTAAGTCTGTTCTTCGCTCTACTAAAAATAATTTCATCCATACTAAATGCTCTCAACTCTCCAACTCGAATTCTTCCCGCTCCTTCTGGCATCTTGCCAAAAATCTTTCTAACAACTTTACCTCATCATCCTTCCCTCCTCTTTTCTACTCTGATGGTTCTGTAGCTATTTCTTCTACTGATAAAGCAGATCTCTTTGCACAGACTTTCTCCTCCAATTCTACCTTACACGATTCCGGTGCTGTTCCTCCATCACTTCCCCTCTCTGACTTCCTCATGGCTGACATTAAAATTTCTTCAGTTGATGTATTTTCTGCCATCACTGGCCTCAGTACTAACAAGGCATATGGGCCTGATGGGGTCCCTCCTGTTGTTCTCAAGAACTGTGCTTCTGTGCTTACACCCTGCCTAGGCAAACTCTTTCGTCTTTGTCTGTCAGCTTGTACCTTTCCTTCTTGCTGGAAGTTTGCTCTCATTCAGCCAGTCCCAAAGAAGGGTGACCACTCCCAACCCTCCAACTATCGTCCAATTGCTTTAACGTCCTGTATCTCAAAAGTTTTCGAGTCAATTCTTAATAGAAAAATTTTAAGGCATCTTTCCTATCACAACCTTCTTTCCGATCGTCAGTATGGGTTCCGTCAGGGACGCTCAACTGGCGATCTTCACACCTATCTTTCAAACTTCTGGTCATCCTCCTTTCGGGACTTTGGCGAAAGCTTTGCCATTGCACTTGACATCTCAAAGGCTTTCGATCGAGTCTGGCATAAATCTTTAATTTCCAAACTGCCCTCCTACGGTTTCTATCCTTCTATCTGTGCCTTCATCGCTAGCTTCCTTTCTGGTCGTTCTATAGCCGCTGTTGTAGACGGCCATCGTTCTTTTCCTAGATCTATCAACAGTGGTGTTCCTCAGGGCTCTGTCCTATCACCAACTCTCTTCCTTTTATTCATCAATGATCTAAGCTGTACATCTAACCCTATCCACTCATACGCTGATGACTCCACCCTTCACCTTTCCATTCGGTTCCCACAACGCCCATCTCAACAGTTACTTCAACAAACAAGGGATGTGGCTATGGCACACCTAATGTCTGACTTGGCTCGTATCTCTGACTGGGGTAAAAATAATATGGTTGTCTTTAATGCATCTAAGACTCAGTTCTTACACCTATCAACCCGACAAAATCTTCCACAGGTATACCCACTAATGTTTAATAATATTCAGCTTAATCCTGCATCATCCTTGAACATGCTTGGGGTTTCATTTACTCGGGACTTATCTTGGAAAGATCATATTACATCTCTTGTAAAATCTGCTTCCAAGAGATTGGGTGTGCTAAGCCGACTCCGGTCTTTCTTTACCCCTGCGCAATTGTTGACTCTATACAGGGGTTTTATCCGCCCCTGTGTGGAGTACAACTCTCATGTGTGGGGAGGCTCCCCACATACAGCTCTTCTCAATAGGGTGGAGTCAAAGGCTTTTCGTCTCATTAACTCTCCTCCTCTTACTGACTCCCTTCAACCTCTGTCTCTTCGCCGCACTGTTGCATCTTTATCTCTTTTCTATCGCTACTTTAATGGTCACTGCTCCTCTGAACTATCTGCTTGCATTCCTCCACCTCTACGACGGGCGCGTAGCACCCGTCTGGCTGCAAACTCTCATCCCTTTTCTGTCCAACTCTCTAATGCAAGAGTTAACCGTTACTCCCAGTCTTTCATTTATGCAACAGGTCAGCTCTGGAACTGTCTCCCTCTGTCTGTATTTCCTGCTGCCTATGATCTCCAGTCTTTCAAACGCAGTTGTCCAGGCATTTCAAAATGATCGGATCTTGAATTTGGCTGTATATTGTATTTTGTTTTTCTCTTGGAGGGAACTGTTACTGCGGGCTCATGGCCTTTGGTTCCTTCTTCCTCGCATTAAAAAAAAAAAAAATCTTCAACTTCTGTCCCTCCCTGTCTCACACGAATGTAACTTTTTTTCTTTTCGCATCACTGTGAAGCAAAAACTTCATGGTTAAGAATACACAATGTTTACTTGCTGCCACTTACAGTATCTTCACCGTCACTAAGAACATTCATTATACTATGTTTCCCACGATATTAATAAAACTGCTTAGCGTATCAAGAAAAAGATAAGGTAGAAGAATTTATTGCCTAGTGCTTCGTGGCCCCAGCAAATCCTGTCATAAAACCCAAACACGGCCAGAATCACTCAGTTTTATCATAGTAACAACTAACAGTGGCCTAGTTAATCGCCACAAACACCACACCACACACCATCATAAACCACTCATCCCATCAGCGTTAATCATCACTTTTTATCTCACCCACTTGCCTGGTATATCACAGAGGCTGCCTACAAACTGAGCTGGCTAGAGAGGCGCTGGCACCACAGAGCTGTTTGGCGACTATTCCGAGAAGCTCTCATCCTTCCTTACACTGTTTTATCAAGTCATTCATTATCCCCCCCCCCCTCTCCACCGTTTCCCCATCCTAAGTAATGATAGATACTTACACACATACACACATAAATACATATATTCGTATAGTGATAGATAGACAGATGCATCGGTTAGAGACAGAAATTCGACACGTCAGATACCACTATGAGAATGCAGCATGAAGCAGTACCCACCCCTTAAAACCTTCCTTCCTTCCCCCCGACAACAGCCCTTACAACCTTACCGTAAACACACCAACCACTGGCCACTACCATGTTGACAAATTGGCCACCACTTTACGCTGATGCGGCCATAACATCCTACCCATTTTGGCTGCTCGGCCATTCAGAAGGTTTTGTGAATGGAGTATTGTCTGGCGGGGAGATTATACAGTATAACCTCATCGTTTTTTTAATAGGTGATAAGGAGACTAATGTGGGGACAATGGGGTAAGCAGGCAGGAAATAACCAGAGACTAGTGTGATTCTTGTCTTTACTGGTATAATAGGCATTGACGGAGAGCCTACACGTGGTGGCGCTGGGAACCCTGGGTGGTGCGGCTGCAGCGTCCACCTGAAGTCAAACCACATATTTCCCTACACCTCGAAGTGAGATGGACCCTGGACCGACCCTGGTAAGGCGCTGTGTACCGCAAGGGGGCGCCGGATCCCTACATGGTATTTCTACTGTATTGTACCTGTAGGATGGCCCCTCAGAAACATTTGCTTACTTACGGTCGACGGGTCTGTTCGGCCAGAAGGAACAGGGTTAAGCAATAACAGCAAGAACTGATATAAAAACCTCAAAACAGTGTTAAAGCCTTCATAAAAACCCTTGGCCACTACAGCCTACTTAAAGCTTAACATTTACACATCCGGAGTTGACGTTTCATGTTGCCCTTTAGAATTAAAAGCTAAAGTAGACGAATGAATAACTATTCAATTTTAACCCTTTTTGTAGGAAGTACGTCCGCGATGATTGGGTCTGACAACCCTAACCAAATTGCTTATATTTACACCTCAATAGAGTAAATATCACCCTTCCTCCTATGATAAGCCACCCTCTGTCATACGCTCTCCCTCATTCCGTCTCTGCCTCAATCTTGGCCTCCCTCACATATTCCTCCCTACTCAGTCTCTCCTAAGGTCCGACCACCACAAGGCATTTCTATCTTGTGGACTTAGGAGCCTCCCAATAGCCTCTTCCCTTGCGATATATACTCCTGTTTTCTCATCAACTTCCTTCCTTGCTAAAGATATTTGGAGTTTCGCCTTGTGAATTTTCCCTCTAGAGTTTGGGGAATATTACTGAGGTGAAGAGGAGGTGGAGGAGACAAGGAGAAGAGAAAAGAATGAAGTGAAAAGGAGAAAAGCTGGATTAACTGAGGAAGTCGCTTGGGGTACTGTAACAAACATCGCTTGTTCAGTTCCCCATAAGTCTCCCTTTCTTACCTCTCTCTCTCTCTCTCTCTCTCTCTATCTATCTCTCTCTCTCTCTCTCTCACACACACACACACACACACACACACACACACACACACACACACACACACACACAACTAGAATGTACTCAGAGCGCATACCTCCGTCAGTGCCGTTGCAAGAGCCGGATCAGGATCCAGATCCGCCCCAAAATTTAATAAATTCTTTCTTGGCCCATGGCCCACCCTTCGACAAAATTTCATTGACACTTACTGAGAACTTTTGGAGGTATCGTGTGGACAAACGAACACACAAACACGGGTAAATACATAACCTCCTCCAACTCCGTTGGTGGAGGTAATAAAAATCATTGACCTTGTTTGCAATTTGCTACATTAGACCCTTAAGCTTCAAAGAACTGAATTAACAGTCAAAACTTTAGTATATTCACATGATCACACTTGGGCTGGCAGGGAATATATATTAGTGCATGTTATGTTTAGGTGTGCTAATTGCTTCTTTGGTTGGACAGGCAGACACTGAGACAATGTGACAGGCTAGTGAATAATGGAATATAGCTGAGCGATTGAGAGAAAATGATAAAGAAAATAATTTACGAGTTGCCTGGTGGATGTATCATTGTTTTGTATCTGTGTGCAAGCAAAGGCTTGTTAAGAGGTCAACAACAAAACACTTATCCAGGATTATTAGTTAGAGCGTCGGGGAGTGGAGGAGTGCATGATGCAGGATGGCTTACACTGCCTCACATTACTTACACTGTCTCAGGCTGCCACACACTACACCACACTGCCTCACACTATCTACACTGTCTCAGGCTGCCACACACTACACCACACTGCCTCACACTACCTGGAATTGCCTCACACTATCTACACTCTCTCAGGCTGCCACACACTACACCACACTGCCTCACACTACCTGGAATTGCCTCACACTATCTACACTGTCTCAGGCTGCCACACACTATACCACACTGCCTCACACTACCTGGAATTGCCTCACACTATCTACACTGTCTCAGGCTGCCACACACTACACCACACTGCCTCACACTACCTGGAATTGCCTCACACTATCTACACTGTCTCAGGCTGCCACACACTACACCACACTGCCTCACACTACCTGGAATTGCCTCACACTATCTACACTGTCTCAGGCTGCCACACACTACACCACACTGCCTCACACTACCTGGAATTGCCTCACACTATCTACACTGTCTCAGGCTGCCACACACTACACCACACTGTCTCACACTACCTGGAATTGCCTCACATTATCCACACTGTCTCAGGCTGCCACACTGGATCACACTACTTCGAATTACCTCCCACTGTATACATCATCTCAGGCTGCCACACACACACTACACCACACTGTCTCACACTGCCATGAGGTCCACCACACTGCCCCCAAATTGCCTCCTACTGCCCCACACTGCTTACCATCCCCTAACTCACAGTATCAGGCACGACCATTACCAAAGCTAAAATTGGACGGGGGAAATTACTGTTGATAACGAATTAAAGGAGTCTGATGGTGCTTCTGGTGTGCTCCTACGACTGCTAAAGTAATACAGGTTTCAGTGCGAGAGGTCCTTCCAAGGTTATAAGGATAGGCAGAGGGTGGGAGGAACTAAAAGGAACTCTATCTATCTATCTATCTATAGCCCGACGCCCTAATCCCGCAAAGGGTGGCCGCAGACAAAACGCCTCCAAGTCACTCTGTCACCCACCATTTGACTCCCCTCCCCCCAACTCATCCCCCCCTCCCTCATATACCTCTCAACTCCATCCCTCCACCTCATCCTCGGTCTACCCCTCCCTCTCCCTCCCTCCACCTCACCTACATACACCCTCTTAGTCAGTCTTTCATTCTCCATTCTCTCCACATGTCCAAACCACCTCAGTGTATTTCTCCTAATCTTTTCAACCACATCCACATCTACCCCACAACGTTCTCTTCACTTCTTCATTCGTCAACCTGTCCCTCCACGTGCTCCTCTCAAGTAACTCATTTCCACTGCTCTCACTCTTGACTTGTTCCCCTCTTGCAATGTCCACGCCTCGCTTCCATACGTCAGGGTAGGGATCACAATACCATCATGCAGTGACTTCTTAACTTCCATACTCACCTCCCTATTTCTCATCACTGCTTTCAGTGTACCGACAACCTTTCTTCCCTGCTGTACCCTTTCACGTACTTCATCCCCAAAAGTTCCATCCTTACTCATGACACTACCCAAGTACTTGAATGCACTCACATTCTCCATATCCTCACCATCCAACCTCACTGCACACTCTGTGACTTCATTCCTCTCAAACACCATAACTTTACTTTTGTTTACATTAACTTTCAGCTTCCTCCTCCTACACACTGTCCCAAATTCATTCACCAAACCTTGCAACTCCCATTCATCTTCACTCAACAATACTGTATCATCAGCAAACAGCAACACCGGAAGCTTCCAAATCTCACCCTCATTCATTAGGGCCACCCCCACATCCACTGCCCTACCTTGTACTTCCTTTACAACCCCATCCATATATATATTAAACAGCCATGGAGACATTACACACCCCTGTTTCAGTCCCACATTGAGATCAAAGAACTCACTCAGCTCACCATCCACTCGCACCGTAGCCCTAGCTCCCTCGTACATACTCTTCACAGCACTCAACAATTTCCCCTCCACTCCATATATTCTTAATACCTTCCACATACCTTTCCTATCTATTCTGTCATAAGCTTTCTCCAAGTCCATGAAGGCAGCATACACTTTCCTTCCCTTCTCTAGATACTTCTCCACTAAACATCTTAGAACAAATATCTGATCTACACACCCTTTTCCCTTCCTAAAGCCCCCTTGTTCTTCTCCGACTAGCTCCTCTGTCATATGCCTAACCCTATCAATGAGTATTCTACACTGTCTCAGGCTGCCACACACTACACCACACACTACACCACACTGCCTCACTCGTAGTAAATGAACTAATGGAGACTTACTAACCTCTCCACTACGACAGGTCCTTCATAAGCTAATATCACCTGAGGGTAAGAATAGAGGACAAATGTGTGTGTCTCTCTCTGTCTCTAAGTGGCTTCTTCTCCATGTCCCCTTTTCTCCTATCTACTATATTTGTGTCACTTCTCCATGTATCTTCTTTAGTATGGCATCTGTACATCGCCATATTGCCAATATTTTATTCATTTTGTCAAGTATGTCTTAAAACAGTGACAATTTTTTTTTTTTTTCGTCGGAGTAACTATTGTTTGAACACCAACAATATCTATCTAACAAAGCATCAAGGACAGATGGAAAATAAATTTCAAATAAAACTAATCTTTATGGAAGGGTTCGCTTTTGACAACAATATATCAAACGTCACAGTCACAAGGCCAGGTCATTTATTCAACTCGGTAACTCAAAGAATTCTTGCTCCATTTGGACCAATTTCGGTGAAGACTGAATACATTCGGTTTTAAGTACAATATGGTCAAAGTCCCAAAGGAAGGTGAACCGGAACAGTTTTGATCTGATTCGGACCAAACTTAGTGGAAGGGTTGAGGCTCAGACAAGAATGAAGTAATTCGATTATGAGGACAACCTCCTTAAGGTCAAGGTCACAGGACAAAATAAAATACTTGGCCCTTAGACACAATGTAGAGTGAGGGGGCTCGATTCTGGAATGTCTTCATCGGGAAAGGAAGCTCCCTAACACCTTTTCCTAAGCGTTTTAATTGTTTGTTACACCTTGCCATCCCCTTCTATGTTGCTTAAATTATTCTTAATTGCGAATATAACGTACAAAACGATATTAACCAGCCGAATCCAAAAATGAACCGGTGAGGACGAGGTGTTAGGGTACCTCCTAATCCAGCGGGAATACTGGTCTCTGAGTGTTCCGCCTTGTGCACACTTGCTACCACCAGAGGATTTCATTGGGATTAAGAGAGGCGTCTGCTTTTACAAAGGTTAGGCACAAGATCCATTAACCCCTTTACCACGATAAGTCCTACCTTAGCTGCATAGAATCGTCTGGCAGTGGCGGAAATTAAATAAGGAAGGCATCATAATACTGAAGATATTAATAAAATAAAAAAGATGACAAATTTAACGATGGATGCAGGACTGTGCAATGGATTACTGTATACGTTAGAAAACTGCACAACATCGTCACTCCTAAGACGTATATCATCCTTTATTCTTGCTAATTCCAGACGCTTCTATTCGGTTTATGAGAGACTTCTGGAACTGAAAGGGTTAGCTGTAGCTTTAATTAACCTCTTCAGTACGGAAGGCCATTAGGTTGAATAAGATTTTCTAGAAGTAACACGAATAAACTAAAAGAAAAAAAAAATGACGTGGGAATAAAGGTGTTAAGATGTGGTTGAAGGAGTATAATGTGGAATGATGATAAGAAAGGAATGAATGATAAAAGAACAGCCTAGATAACGTGGGAGATTATATAACGGAAGGCTGCTAAAGAGGGAATGATGAAGAGTAGTTGGAAGAGTACGCGCTGGAATGCTGATTAGGATGGAATGAAAGACGGCAGGTGAGCCAAGGTAGATGGAGAAGTACATTGCTGACGACTACTTAAAATGGTATTTCTGAATCCGCTTAAGACTATAGACACACCACACATCATCTCTCTATCGCACCCCTGCCTAGTCACAATCAACACCATCCCATTTTCCTGCTACTCTGGGATTGGGTTCTGTGAAGGGTGGTGAGGGAGGGGTGAGGGGGGGCGTCTGTGGTGATAGGGAGGGACAGGGAGAGATTTGAGGAGGGAGTGTGTTCTGACAGGGGGTGGAGGATCAGAGACGAAGCAGCAGGAGAGAATGATAAAGGGTGGGCATTGTGAGAGGGATGGGAGTAGGACTGTGTGTGGTATGAGAGGGAGGTCTGTAAGGTACACATATCAGGAAGGAATGTTGCAATGAAAGGCAGCAAGTATGAGTATGGGGAGAGGAACACACAGGGAAATACACCGGTTTTCTGATGTCATAGTTCAGGAGGGAGAAGTGAATAAGCTAACATAACATACAGAAGGATGGTAGATCATAGCACCAAAACAGTGATCTCGATCATTATTACAGCAACAGCGAACCTACAGACACTGTTGGAAAGCTTATGGAAAGTAACAGGTGTTAAATGCATTTTTTTTTTTTTCGTCACCATTTTCCTGAAAGAAACTAAAAAAATCTCCAAAATGAGCACCAATATTTAGTTATCATGGAAGCTATTAAAGCTACATCAGATCCAAGCAACTCGTCGGTAACTTTATGTAAAAGTGATAGATGTTACCTACGAGCCATTTTTCAAACCTGGTCATCATGCCGCTGATAGAAAGCGATACATGATGCACCAAATCCGGGTAATCTCGGAAAGTATTATAGCTATTGTAAACCTATGTACATCACTAGATACCTAAAATAGCAGTAGCAAGCTTGTTCGCTCGAGCAAATTTCGCACTTTAACATTTGGACGTCTTTATTTCACACATCTCTGTTCTACGAGTATGAGGGTGTCACCGTAATTCACTAACATTCTCTGTAATATTCACTGAAAAATCAGTATAACCTTATTGGTACGAAGTCTGCTTTTGACATAGGCCAACACCCCAATTCCTCCCGCCCCCACCTCTCTCTCTCTCTCAGTAATGCTTGTTTACTTTTCGTAGACGTCTTCAGTATCACTATCACTTGGAATTAAGCTTTAAGTAAAGGGCAGCCTAACTCATCATCGCCAACCCAATCAAATAACCTTGGTTAAACCAGATCATTTCCCCTCTTGTTTTATTGAGGTTTGCGACTGGGCCTGACATGAAATAAAGTACTATTGCCTCATCTTATCACAGCAGTCGAAGGTCATAATCCTATAGTATATTATGACACTTTATACGTGTGGAAGGAGGCAGTTCCTTGAGTCTAATCTGGCATCACCCATGGAGGTCTTTCAGTGGTGGTAATAATGCTGGTGCGGCTGGAACTAAATTGCTCTCCACCGCCTTCTTTATTGTGCTTAATAGAATCCCAAGTACCTTCCTTGGGCCCATATTCTCGTCGGGTAAGGAAGCTCCCTAACACCTTTACCTAAGCAGATTATTTTGCTTATTACACCTTTCTATCCTAGTCTTTGTTATTTAAATCATTCCAATATCAAAATATTTTCATAAATAACGTACACAACTATATTATTCAGCCGTAACCAAAAATAAATCGGTAAGGAAGAGGTGATAGGGAGCTTCCTCACTCGACAAGAATACGAGCCTTTTTCCCTTCTCAAGCCACATCTTCCAGGTCACATTCCACCATTGTACCTTCGCTGACAATAAACCCGGTAATCAATGTCTCAGCGGAGCTTTGATGACGCTAAAAAAAAATATATATATATATATATCCTAATGAGACCACACAGGTATCACAGACGTAAGAGAAGAGGGCACTGATCAAGGAAAGAAAAGGAAGAAAGAGAATGCATCAATTAATTATACTCCTTTTACCCTAACTTGGTCAAAAACTTCCATCGCTCCATCTTGAATGCTGAGTTGTACGAGGAGACTGGCACTAGATTATGATGCTAGTCACAAAGAAGTGCTATATGAAGTGTACAGAGAGGTAGGATTGTCTCTTTCTGCCACTCAGCTTCGGGAAATAAGCTGCAAAGTAACAAAAATCTGGGCCAAGTTCGAGTAAAAATTATAAATTTCATAGATACTAGAGGTCCTGGGGGGATGGGTGGAGGCGGAGCGGGAAGGATCCGTATATAGCCAGTGTGACTGAAGACAGAGAAGTAAAATAAATAAACAGATGACATAATAAAGAAATAAGTAAATTAATGGAGTGGTCAGGGCACCACATTCTAAGATCCAACCAGGTAATTAGGCAACTGAGAGGTGTTTGGCTTACCTGGAGAGGAAGGAGAGGTGAAGCGGTGAAGGGGAGACACACAAGACGACACGAACTAATGACACACACACACACGGCGGGTAAGAGAGAGAGAGAGAGAGAGAGAGAGAGAGAGAGAGAGAGAACAGGGCAGGATGAAGAGGAATAGGATGGGGGATAGCAGAGGATGAGGGTGGGGTGGGGTAGGATAGGGTGAGGCAGGGCTGGGCGGGGTAGATTAATGTGGGGCAGGGCTGGGTGGGGCAGGATTGGGTGGGATGCAGCAGTGTGGGGCGGCAACCAAATAAGATATTACCGATATCACTAAATGTTACAGTTTTTGCTTCCAATCCTGCACTACTTGTCGGACAGTAAGACAGTTTCCATGAAAGGTTACTCCCTCGCCTCCAACCCGCCTCCCACTACCTTCTCGTCTCTTAAAAACCTTCTGATTTAAGTTCCCCATAAGAGACAGAGTTGTACGCTAGAATACCATAATCTTGTGGATGAGTTGTTTATGGATCAAAGACTGGCTCACTAATCACAAACATGGGTTAAACGGAGAGTCTTTCTGCCGGCTTGAAATAAACTACGAAGCGATAACACTAGCAACAATTTAGAAACAGGACTATTCTAAAGCAGCCAGGTTTGCAGATGTCCTTGCAAGAGACAGTAATACTCTTCTATCTATATATCTATATACCTAGGCTGCTTCCACCAAAAAAAGCGAGGTAGCCGAGACAGGACGACACACTCCCAATTAACTCATCCGCACACTCACATTCATTCGCAATACTCTTACAGTCAAAAATAAATAAATAAATAAAAAGTGTGAAACCATCCAACTAGACGAGAAACAATGAAGGACTAGGGGAAAATGGCAGGTATGAAATCCCACGTTAGTAATTGTACTTAACAGCACTTTGCCTTTGTCCTTGCAGCCTGTACGTTCATCATCATATCTAGAGTTCTCCTTTGGGATATACTGTCTAGGATATCATTCAATACAGTCACAGCCGTGGTGTCCATTCCAGGAAGACGGTTCAACTCCTCACGTGTACTACAACCATAAATCTTCCACTCGGAGATAAACATGTTAAGGCAAAATCAGCCGCGATTAAATCTCCATTAAGCTGCCCATCAACCCAACCTTAATGTACGGGAAGAATTATCAGCACTAAAATATGGCTCTAATAGTCGAATGGTAAAGAATAACCCCTTTCATTACTAAAGGGTTTGATGTGTGTAAGGCAGGTGTAATTCAAAGCCTCACACCTGCTGCAGCCCGCCATCCCATTTCATCGATATTCCGCTAACGAATCGGCTAAACACACCCTTTGAAGGCTAACGAGGCCACCGCTATATCAAACCCGCCTCTGAGGTAGATTAAGTAAGGATAGGATGTAGGTAAAAACTGGCCCTGATAAAGGCAAACATCTTTAGCCGTCTGGAAGCAATTCAGAGGAAGAAAAATGAAGTAGGGAAGGGACAGGGAGGGGATAACAAACACAGCAAACTATGAACTTCATTTCACAGCAGGAGACTTTGTTTAACCTAGAAACTCAGAGCAAAAGCAAATAATACCACAGTTAGCCCTGACAAGACAAAGGACACCTATAACAGTCTCACTCACCTCTGAAGCATTCTGAGGGTAAACAATTTTTTTTTTCATAAGGGAAGCCCGTGGGGGTACTCCCTGGCTAAAATAAGGTCTAGGCAGAGGTCTAATATTATGCGAAAATTTGTATTGCTTCATAAAAAACGATGGTCACTTGCACCGGCAATGCCTCCTCGCTCTCCATCGTAGGGGGGCGGGGAACTCCCACTCTGCATAACATTTGGCGAGGGGGAGATGTACCACTGTGCAGGATATCAATTTCCTGGATGAGAAACAACAACTATGGCTGTACATGTCGTCGTTGCCCAGGACCTCAGGGGACTTGGGTGCAACTCTCGGGTGTCCCTCCATACCACTGTGCAAAAATTGTTTCTTGACAAACAATCTGGGGTTGTCACTTCCAGGAGCTCCCCCCCCCCCTGACACCCTGGCTAAAACCTGGCCCGGGTGCAGGCCTACCACTGCTCATCATTTCTTGTTCCAAGAAAAAACGGAGCCAAAAATACCGACATTGCCTGGATCACAGGCCCCCACCCCCCTCGTATAAGGGATGGCTTTCAGGAGCCCTACCCTGCCTGAAGAGAAAGAAACTGGAAGCTGGAGAGGATGGAAAGAATGGAAAGTAATATCATCATCGTCATCATAATGATCAGCCTCATAATCTCGACAAATTCACTGGCTGAGAAGGATCTAAAAATTTGATATAGAGAACACAACAGCGGGGGAATTGCCGAGCAAAATGCCCTGTACAATGGGCCATTTGTCAAATGCCTTTCAAATGTTTGGCTGCATAGCACAGGCGACAACGTTACAAACAACACTATGTGCTTCATTTAATTAAGTTATTCCCTGGCTGAGTGGAGACGGTGTGGAGGATGGACAGACAGTGTACAAGTACTGTAGTTCTACGGTATATATCACAGCAGTGGTTCAAGTACCGGTACCGCTCGTGAGTGTTGCTCCGCCAGCCACAACTGCAACTCCTCAACACAGTCAGGCTTCATCACCAGCCACCAGGGTCTTCCTTACCGTCATGGAGCAGACTTCGTTAACCAACAATCAGCCATAAACTGGTACTGGAACATTAACAAATAAGCAGTCTTTCACTCGTAATGAGAGGCCCGTTATCTCCGGCTTCCTCCTTGCCTTACCTGTGTGCCGCCTGGTCAAGCCAACACAACTGCATTTAGATGAGACCTTTGCTGATGCCGCCTGTGCGCTGCCCAGTGTAGGAAGCTGCCACACCACACCATGCCAAAATTATAAAGTACGTTGGGCAAACCTGCTCCTGAAATATATTTACTACAATATACGATGCCCCAGGTTTTTAAATGATCACGAGAAAAACGTTTCTGGTCCTTTCTATGACCACTCATCTCTATTGCCCTCCAAAATTCCAAGCTTCTCCAGCTTATATAGTTCTCCACTAAACATTTCCATCACGAGTAACACCTAATAATAACAGGGACTATATGAAAAACATAAGTGGTAAAGATATATTAAACGACCACTGCTGCATAAAAAAACAAGTATCTCAGAAAGAAGATATCGCTGAATATACACAAGCAACGTGGTCACACCGACTCATACACATACACAATTATATCTGGTTGTGTAAACTCACTTCTTCAGCGAGGCAACTGGTCAACTGATATCCTCACCCATGACACACGTTGTCTTTATCATAGCACCAAGGAAACAAGTTTCGTCTCTTGCATAGTGGCCTAGTACCCAGATAGGTAGCAGGGAAGTGTCTCAGAGGCTGAGGAACACACACACACACACACACACAGGCAGAGGGGAGGAGGGACGTTTCTTCTAATTAACAATACATCTAGTGGTTGTGACTGGCAGGTCAACCTAGGGACAGGATGGGATGGTGCAGTTCTGTCCACATCAGCAGCACGGCACTCATCATACACCAACTGGGTCATGATGTTAATTCTCATTCATCACTGCTTCCTCTTCGTGTTCTAAACCTCGCTTCCTGTTTTTATTTTCTCTTCCACTTTTCCATTTCTGTTTGTCATTCTTCTATCCTTCCTGCCACTTATTATTCTTCTCTCCACTTCAGGTGGCTCTGCATTCAATGACAAGCCTAAAGGTATCCTTTAACACAGGAAACCATTTATAACACTTGGTGGTAACCATATAATCATATAACGGGGTGCTGTGGAGTCTATAGTAAAATACCGTCCCTGTTAACTGAGTACAGACGCAAATGCGGCGTCCACCCAGGAACCTGACTCCCCGCACCTCGCTGTGGCGAGGCGCTGTCTACTGTAAAGTAACACAGGTTCACCGCATGGGATAGGCTGACTGCAGCTGATGGGTCTGCTCGGCTAAACAGACCAGCGTTACTCAGCAACAACAACAACTCGAAACTTCCCTTCCTAGTGCACTCTTCGCATCAACCTTCCCATTTGGGTTTATCACCTGATATTAACTGTACAGGTGGCACCACCATAAAAAACAACAGGTGTAGGGGAGCTTCACTGATCGCATACAGATATTAATCGCCTCAGATCGTATTCTAATTTTAGGTTTCATCCTCCAACTTGATTACCCCACCAGGTATACTGTATACCAATTATGTCTTCGGGCAAGTTCCATCATCCGGCAGGTTAATCCCTTGACTACAAACCTCCAAATTTTTATGTTATTGTCACTGCTCCAACATTATTCACTCACTTATGGATGATGTAGATATATGGTTACGAAATATTGGTTTTAAATACCTAGGCCATTATTTCCTAAGTCTGTGATCTATTTTTTCTAATATCACACGACTAACAGCTGGACAATACTGTGTCAGGAGTCGACGTTTCCTGTGTCGCAACAGGTTTCCTTCATCACAATTTTTATCAATCTATCGCCAGACGCCTTAATCCCGAAAGGGGTGACCACAAACAAATCGCCTCCACGTCGCCCTGTCCCCCGCCAATTCACAGCCCTGTTCCCAGCTCACACCCCCTCTCTCATATACCCCTCCACTCCATCCCTCCATCTCATCCTTGGCCTGCCCCTCCCTCTCCCCCCTCCCTCTCCCCTCACAATTTCAGCAGATTTTATTCAGCTCAGTGAAGCCACTCCAAAACCAAAGAGTCAGGGTTTCATCACAACCAAAAGGTGCCGTTGACGTGAATAAGGAGGCGACGTTCACACCAGGTTATCTCTTTCTCTAATGACGGACGCTGCATCTTGTAAGGAGGAAGTTCAGTTGGCTTCTAGGAGGCAGACTTGGTGACCTTAATGTATGATGGCTGACCTTCTCGATCCTCAGAACATTTTCTCACACCACAGCTCACTAATCAAACTTAAAGCATTTACACTTTTTATGTTCGCTGAAACACACACACACACACACACACACACACACACACACACAGATGGATAGATTAATACACGGACAAACGAGAGAGAGAGAGAGAGAGAGAGAGAGAGAACCACGCCACGCAAAGGGAAGGGGAAGGAGCAACCACAACGGGGTCAATACAAACCTGAGGAAAGAAGCTGAAAAGGAAGGAAGTACTAAGGAAAGTCTCCCTTTTCGACTCTTCTTCTCCACTAAGTCCTCCTGCTCTTCCTCCTCCTCCTCCTCCTTAATGTACCAGGGGTCACTGCTTCAGGATGAAACTTGTGTACTTGTCCCACATGGGAGAGTTCCTTGTCTCAGTGGAGTGAACGGAGCTACTGCCTGATTGACTGCTGCCTACCTAAAAAGCGCCAGGGAAGGTTGCCGCACCACCCCTAAACATCCACTCTGTGCATTGCACATCCACACTGTGTACTGTGCAGTCCCCTTTTATCTAAGACACCCGTCTTATATATATTTCAATCTCCCCAATGCAAAAGAAAGCAATATAAGCACAGATTAGGATCTGCACAGATAACCCTGAGTTAACGGT
The DNA here is from genome assembly GCF_032717465.1 of Coenobita brevimanus. Classification (NCBI taxonomy): domain Eukaryota; kingdom Metazoa; phylum Arthropoda; class Malacostraca; order Decapoda; family Coenobitidae; genus Coenobita; species Coenobita brevimanus. The sequence goes on from NC_137019.1 coordinate 42,059,667, forward strand.
CGCTACTTTTACTTTCGACCTGTGATGGGCTGTGGATCACTGAGGGTCCCTGTTAGTCAAGTGACCACCATCAGGATTTTTTTAATGTACCAGGGGTCATTGCTTCAGGATGAAACTTGTGTACTTGTCCCACATGGGAGAGTTCCTTGTCTCAGTGGAGCAAACGGAGCTAGGGCCTGATTGACTGCTGCCTACCTTAAAAGTGCCAGGCAAGGCTGCCGCACCACCCCTAAACATCCACACTGTGCAGTGTGTAGCTTCCACGTTACGTCCACAGACTTCCCATTAACTCAATGTACCAGTTTATAATGTCATGCCGTAACTATTATTTTATTTGTTTACTTTCTCTTTCAGGTTACTCTACCGGGTAGCTTATAGATAAAGTATTATAGAATGTGACTTTTCCTTTCCAGTGTTTCCTATAAAATTTCCATGTCAGTTTTTCCATGCTGCATGGTGGTTTTTCTCACTTTTTCCTGGAGGGTTTGGTGGTGGGGGAAGCCTTCTTGCTTTACTATCCTTATCTTTCAACATGTAGAGTTACATCCTGTAGTCATAGTTTTCTCTAACAAGCAGCCTCGAAAGGACCATAAGGTCTGTTGCTGTTTGCTTTCCTGTGTAATCCTGTGTAATCCTCCTCCTCCTCCTCCTCCTCCTCTCTCTCTCTCTCTCTCTCTCTCTCTCTCTCTCTCTCAACCCACCCTCACGACAGCTAGCCCTTATCTCTAATCTCCCCTGTCCAGCCAATCCAGCTGCATTTGGGTTCTTATCCCGCCTTTGTCAAAATAAACACCTTCAGCGGGTGGGGGTGAGGCCTGGGTTGGGCTGGCTGTCCTGCTGCCGTGACAGTGTGATGGGGGGCACCTCACAGGCTGACTCATCCAACACAGAGAATACACGACTAACATTTATTATATTTGATGATTCTCAGTTTATGTGTATACAAAAATCGTTTCCCACATTAAAAGGCTTAGAATTAAGATTTATGTAGTTTACACATACTAGAAAAAAAATGGTTTTATTTCTAGTTTTACTTCTGTTTCAGTTTCCTGTCTCAAAGTCATTCATGTTAAGGATTGTTGGTGACAAGAAAATACATAATAAATATCGTTGCAGCATAACAGTAATTACTACTAATAACTACAACAACAACAATACTCCTCCTCCTCCTCCTCCTCATAATAATAATAATAATAATGATAACAATAATATCAAGCAATCATCGATCACCATCATTACCATTATTATTATTATTATTATAATCAGTGGTAGGTGGGGCGCTCGCCATCCACTCACTCGATGTAGTGCTGCTCTCGGATGGCTGCCCTTTCCTCTCCTCCATCCTTCTTTCCTTCCATCCTTTTCTGTCTGTCTTTCCTTCATTCTTTCCTTGTCCTTCCGCCTACGGGTGACTACACTCACTCTTCTGTCTGTCTTTCCTTCATTCTTTCCTCTTCCTTCTGCCTGTGGGCGACTCTACACTGAGTGACAAGCCAAATGGTTTCCTGTACACCAGGAAACCATTTACAACGCTGGGTGGTAACCATATAACCAAATTTTGGCGCCTGGTGGTTTAGTGGGTAATTACGGTGCTCCAATCGGGTTGAGCCTGTGCAGGTTAATATCCAAGGGATGGTTGGGGTTTATTGCTCAGGTAATGCCACTCAGGGATGAGTGAGGCTGGTCACTCTCATCTTAAATGTCAGGACCAACTTGCCTAGCCCCGGGCTCCTACGCTCCTCAGGGGGCAGTGTAGGAGTGGACGATGGATGGATGGATGGATGGATGGATTATTATTATTATTATTATTATTATTAACATTGTTATTATTATTATTATTATTATTAGTGTGTGTGTGTGTGTGTGTGTGTGTGTGTGTGTGTAAGAGAGAGAGAGAGATAGAGAGGGTATACTCATTGATCCCCTGCGACTCAGTAGTAGTATACCACGTCCTTGTCCTGATCCACGTACTTTATGTCTGAAGTCCCTCGTGGCTAGTGCAGTTCCAACACACACACACACACACACACACACACACACACACACACACACACACACACACACACACAAGGTGTTTGGTTTGTCAAATTTTGGTCTAAAAAGGTCAAAGGTCGAAGGTCTAGACTCCACAGCAAGATCAACTCAAACGGTTTGGATCTGATCTTGATAAATTTTGATGGAAAGGTTCAAAGATAGGAAAAAGTGGTATGATGTAATATTCAGACTCATAGAACAGAGTTAAAGATCATAAGAATTCGATTCCATGTATGGTTGGCGTTCAATTTTTACGAAGAATTAGTCGTTTTCATAATAATGTCATAAGTCACGGGGAGAAGACACAGTCACTTGAAACATATCTGATTCGATTTAGACCAGACTTGGTGGACGGGCTGAGAGTCTGGTAAGATGAAGTCATTATATTTTGAAGGCAATAAATCACAGGTAAAAGTCACAGGACAGGGTCAGTGTTTCAGCCTCAGATCAACGATAGGGGGCTGCTGTTGCACTCACTGAATACTTCCTTTATTATTCATGTGTTCAGTCTAAACTTCTGGGTTTCATCTCTCATAGTTCAGGCTTTGTATATTTCTTTATGTGCCTTGCAAAATAAAGAGTTAAATTGTCAGTGACCTTTCATGAACCCTCCATATAAGGCGTGCAAGTGACCTCCAGCATCAATCCAAGGCGGGGCGGGGCGGGCCGGGGCGGGGCGGGCCGGGGCGGGGCGGGCCGGGGCGGGGCGGGGCTGGGTTGTGTCCAGTAGGCCACTTCGGCAACGCCCAACTGCACCTAGACTTTGCTCAACTTGTTCAGAGCAGAGTCACTGTAAGACGAGCATTATCGTTTATATTTTTTGTGGATAGAAAAACGCATATCACCAATAACTAATCTTGATATTATTGTACGAACATCCGAAATTAATATTCTTTACGGCGTAACCTAACCTTACCAATCTAATCTGATCTCGAATTATTTTGAATCTGGACAATATTTCACATGGCACTATGCTGGGAATTCTGTATTGTGCTTTGGTTTTCCCTTCCATGGATCCCTCCCAACCCATATATTAATGAGTACTAGGATAATGACACTGATAATGAATTACCCATGAACCAGCATTTTTTATTTAAGAATATAACTTGTCACTGGTGGCCAAAGATGGTCTTGTTCTAATTATTAACCAAGGACCTTTTTACTTTTATTATTTTATTTATTTATTCAGTTTCATTGGGTTGGACATCCACCTGGGACGTAGGGTAGTGGTTTGGCTGAACTTCGAGCGAGAAATGGAGATGGGGCACTCATTCGTCTTGTTTTTCTTTTGGGGGGGAAGGGGGGGAGTGACAGTATTATGGTAGGAATGACGGAGTAATCTAGTTAGCCTACTTCTGCCAGAGGTGTGTGTGTGTGTGTGTGTGTGTGTGTGTGTGTGTGTGTGTGAGAGAGAGAGAGAGAGAGAGACAGAGACAGAGAGAGAGAGAGAGAGAGAGAGAGAGACAGACAGACAGACAGACAGAGAGAGTTACTGCCAACCCATAAGGCACGAGTCAAGCAAGGATAAATACAAAGCACATTAAAGCCACACCACCACCTAACAGCTCAAAGGAACACCGATCATTGAAAAAAAAAAAAAAAAACTTACATAGGCCTTCGTGAAAGTGTCATACCTCAGCGAGCACCACTAATAATCCCAGGTTGTTGTCCTCTCTGAATAAAGGAAAGTATGGTACAGGCATGCAGCGGGTCGGGAACACGGCGAGGAGCGAACAGTAGGTGTGTGTCTGAGTGGAAGAAAGGGGACGTAAGAAAACAACGAAACGATCCATTCATTTCTCCAGACCACGATACGAAACTGTCGATTTACAATTAAGGTCCTTATTCTGGCTTTTAAACATTGAACAGACCGTGGTATGGTAAATATGATCTACAAAAAGGTCTCATGGTTGAAAAGGAGTTGGAGTCTTGGTATCATTGCATTCAGCTACTGGATTTAAGGACTAAATACAAATTAATCTTCCTTTCCTAGAACCCTTCCATGTCAGTTGCCTAGTATATGATTCTGGGAAAAGTAAGCTCGGCAAAAATACCACCTGTAGTTTATGTACCTACTCAGTAACGACGATTATCCCACACCACTCCAACATCCCTCCGATTTTCCGAACATCTGACAAACTCGAGCTAACATGCCGGTCTAAAAATGATATTCTAAATTGGTGATGATATATGTGAGTGGCTGTGTGAGTGTTGTGTTACTTGAGAGGGACCAGTGGATGACGCCAATGATCTGCTGGTTTTGAGTTTGTCTTCTGTCACTTTTATCACACTCAAACGACCACGCCTCATCTTTGTCTGCCACCAAGTCACGCTGCTCCTCTGCCTACCGCTTCCTCTCAGTCCATCTCCCAGTTGTCCCATGTCACTTTTATCGCGCTCAAAGGATCCCGCCTTTCATCAATCGGGCAGCAGTTGCCAGGATGAGTGATGGTATGAGGTAAGCGTGCAGCCACATCCACACTTACACCACCACCCTTATCATCCCTACATCCACACCCTCATACCACAACCATACCGGAGGACCTCGATATAGATTAGCAGGCGTCATATTAGCCAGGGTTTACAGACATGATGAACTGCCTCCTCGACTTCAGATCTGTTTTCGCGGGAAGGAAAAAACACATGAGAAGCTTTGCAATCTTCTCTCCCCGTCCTTTCAGCAAAATCAACCTTTACTTATGACAGGCAATATATCATACTAAGAATGTACACCAGACTCCTCTCACTCACCCACCCTGTCCTGCTCCTTCCCCCACTGCCACAACCCAAACTACCTTCCACTCTCCCTCACTCTGCCCCTCCCCATTCCACACCACTATCCATTTCCTCCTCTCGCTCATCCTGATCTTCCCCTTTCCACCCCTACATACACATCTAACCCCCTCTTCGGCCTTAAACACACACACACACACACACACACACACACACACACACTCCAGCATATATAATGAAGCCACTGTTGACAGTCGACATCCCGCCTGGGTGATATATATCCCAGCAATTGTGAGTTGAACATTTACTCATACCGTCAACACCCACACCAGCCTTCACTGTTCTCCTGTGATATATTTCTCGCAAATCACCTGTAAGACAGCCACACCCCGAGAAAAATAATAATACAATGTAGAGATCGTCTAAGCCTTCCATATCTTTATATATAAAAGAGCCGCGTTGATTGTTTGTTTGTGCGTTTGTCCTTCAATCACGCCCACACCAAGGGCCAGAGCCCCCCAGACCCATATACTGTATATATATATATATATATATATATATATATATATATATATATATATATATATATATATATATATATCCTTCCATCATCCAATCCAACATTGCCCCAATAGAAGAGTAGAAGCCCGGGGCTAGGCAGTTGGTCTCGACATTTAAGATGAGAATGACCAGCCTCACTCATCCCTGAGTGGCATTACATGAGCAATCAACCCCAACCATCCCTTGGATATAAACCTTCACCAGCTCAGTCCGACTGGAGCGCAATAATTACCCACTAAACCATCAGGTGCCAAAATTTGGTTATATGGTTACCACCCAGCGTAGTAAATGGTTTCCTGGTGTACAGGAAACCATTTGGCTTGTAACTCAGTGTAGAGTCACCCACAGGCAGAAGGAAAAGGAAAGAATGGAGGAATGAAAGACAGAAGAGGGAGTGTAAAGTCACCCGTAGGCAGAAGGACAAGGAAAGAATGAACGATAGAAAGACAGAAGAGGATGGAAGGAAAGAAGGATGGAAGATAGGAAAGGGCAGACAGCCGAGAGCAGCAGTACATCGAATGAGTGGATGGCGAGCGCCACCACCTACCAATATATATATATATATATATATATATATATATATATATATATATATATATATATATATATATATATATATATATATATATATATTAGGGTGACCCAAGGATGGTTTTAGGGGGTCAAAATTCAGATCTGGGTCATTTGAGGTCACCGGTAGTGTTCGCCTTTTTGGCCCGGGCAACGCCGGGTACCCCTGCAGCCCAATTTTTGGCATGGAGACTCACATGACCTCCAGTTCGGACACAGGCTATGTGAGGTTGACCTCCGAGGTCATTTAAGGTCACCGGTCGGAGGTCATTTGAAGTCACCGGTAATAGTAAGCAAGTGTGCACAGTACTGTGCGTTGGTCTACGAAAGCTGAAAGTTCCTGGACCTCTTATAATCCCTCCTCAAAAGCATAAGATATACTGTACATGGCCTTTCCGGAGTAGAAAGACTGAACTGGAACAAATAGGATTACAGTGCTCGTCTTTCTGGGTACCCCTGCTAGTAGACAGAGAGAGAGAGAGAGAGAGAGAGAGCGATCGTGTGTGTGTGTGTGTGTGTGTGTGTGTGTGTGTGTGTGTGTGTGTGTGTGTGTGTGTGTGTGTGTGTGTGTGTTCTCTCGATGCTGTTACAGGACACTGCAATTTCATCACATTAGGACAGTTGCTCCGACCAAAGTTCAGCAGGGTGGCCAACATAAAAACGCCTTCAATTTGTACTTCTCTTAACCCCTTGAATTCAGTGACTTACTTATGCAAGGCGAAGTATCTCTGGTTTTAGAAGACTTTTTATTAGGATGGCTTCTTTGAATTAGGTAATATGGCCTGGAGGTATCTGGATTAAACTAATAAAAGACGTCAGTGTAATGATGAATTAAATATTACCTTTTCATCTTGCCTTCCTCAGATTTCCACTCTTCTTTCCTTGTCCTCCAGGCCATTCACCTCCTCATCATCTACTCTTCATGTAAACCTCAATTCTCTTTCTATCTTTTTTATCCTAATGTCTTGTTTCTTTTCTCTTTGTTTCTAATTCTTTCCTCCATCAATTCATTTCTCTTCACATGTGTCTCACTCTTTTTAATCTCTTTTTTACTCCTGTATGACAGGGAAGTGAGGAAGGTAAAAGGGAGTACCTATTGTCTCAGGCTCCCCTACTCTTCTTTGTTTTTTTATGCAAGAAAAAAAGAACCAAAGGCTTGAATCCCGATTCTTCCCTCCTAGAAAAAAAATAAGTGGGCCAAATTCAAGATCCTCGAGAAGCTAAATACAATGTGTCCAGACATTCTCCAAATGAATGGATCTTAAGTGTGGCTATTATTTTTTATTTCTAGGAAGGAACAATTTTGCGGGCTTGTAGCCTTTGGTTCCTTCTTTCTTGCATTTAAAAAATAACAGATACGGCTGGGCATGTGAGTGGATAGGTTTTTAACGGGATGGAAGGAAAGATAGAGAGGGAGTGAGAAAATACTGGGAGAGAATTGAGAAATTAAGAGATTCGAGGGACGAGGAAATGGAAGAGACTATATGGTGAAAAAGAGAGGAGGATATCTGCAGAGAGAGTGCTGAAGGATGGAGAGATGAAGTGGGGGTGTGGAAGGAGGGATATCGAGGAAGAATTGGGTACAGTGCTGAAAGTTCATAAGGAAAAGAAGTGTGGGCAAGAAGGTCCGAATGACATGAAACGAGGAGTGTGAGAAAGAATTAGAAGAGTTGTGGGAGATGGAAGGTCGGCTGACATTGTGATGAAGGACAGACAATATAACCAGGAAAACAATGGAACAAAAGGAGGTGTGGTTATGAGGAAGTTAAATATACAGCATGTTAGTTTTTTCGACGAACTTCTATTTTCCTTTTCTTTCGTTCTTTTTTGTAGAGAGGATGACCATTAACGGCACCAAAGATGACGCCATAAGAACAAGGGACCACAAACTGATATCCTCAAATCTTGGCATATCTGCTGTACGCCTGCCATGTCAACTACAGCATACGTACTTTAAACTCCTCCCTAATCTAGAAGGCTATTTTTTTGCACAATCCAGTTTTGCCTCATTTTTGGCTTGGCTCTGATTTATGCCAAGATACCTGCCAACAACATAAAGAAAAAAGTTCTTATACTCGTTCCGGGAGATTCACAATTTCTGAATACAGTGGCATTAGACTTACACATCTTCTTCAGCTTCCCTCCCGGTGTGGGCTATATAAGGTGGCGGAGATAGGGTCAGCTGAGTATTATATATGACGTAAACCTGTGCGGGATATACTCGCGTGTGACCTCTTTACCATTAGGCTGGGAAGGATATCACGTCCATCACTGCCTTCACCCGCGTACTAGTATTACCCCATCTACTGCAAATTAATATATTTCGGTAAATATACTTTCAGTTTCTCCACGATCACGTATCTTAAAAATATCCATATAAGCCCTACCCGTCAACCCTGTTTCATACAGTGTTACCAGATCAAAATGCTAGTATCACACATGCTTTATTGTGACGAACCTCGGCTGTCGAATGTATAGTCAAATAATTATGTGCGTTCACCTCTCCTGTCTCATTTCTTGTCCGGATGTGATTCAGTGGATTAAGGTGCATACGATCATTCACCTGTAGGTTATTATATGTAACCCTGTGTACAGTACTACGTCTCATTCAAGCTTCTATAAGTACATCACGTAGAAAGGGGCTAGGGAGGCGAACAAACTTAAGTATTTGACTGTGTAAGAAAAAAAAAATTAGTACACGGGACACATAACAATAAAAACACGCCAGAAAAAGTACCGAAAGGAAGGACAGTCTGACATTCGGGGAGCAATGCAAAAACGTTTCATTGGTATGCTGTGGGGGAAGGTGGGGGAACTTTAGCACGAGCTGAGTACCGGTGCATACATACACTTACATACCTAACACCTTTATTGCCTTAGTGTGGTGATAATGATACCTGCTCAATAGGATGTAATGTTATACTTTTTGTGTATCTTAGTTCTCTCTCTCTCTCTCTCTCTCTCTCTCTCTCTCTCTCAAATGCAGATCGCAATCGCAATATTCTCCAGTAAAAATATCCGGAGACCATTTCGTCAAGGCAATCCTCACACTCTACAACACTGACTATAGTCTCTTGGATTGACCTGTGCAGCTGAGATGTATGGGGCAAGTAGGGTGTGTTTGATACGAGGCTGCTGATTGGCCGCCGATGATGTCATTGAAGTAAATGCAGGCATGTATTGTGTAACATGCGGACGTACGTGTACACTGTGGGTGGGTATTATAGTGCAACATGCGGACGTAGTTGTACACTGTGGGTGGGTATTATAGTGCAACATGCGGACGTAGGTGTACACTGTGGGTGGGTATTATAGTGCAACATGCGGACGTAGGTGTACACTGTGGGTGGGTATTATCGTGCAACATGCGGGCGTAGGTGTACGCCGGGGATGAGTGGAGTGGAACATGCGGACGTGGATGTACACCGTGGGTGGATAATTTATTTCAAACGTCACTCATCGTTTTATAAAACTTTATAATCAATTGTAATTTTCTTTGATAACAGTAAACTTTTAAAGCTAATTTTGACCTCTTTAGCTTCGGAAATTATTCCATATTCAAACTAGCTGCTTATAGTGCAAGCAACTGAAAAATATATATAATTGCTAAAATAAGAAAAGATATAGATTTACACCATCGGCGGCCAATCAACAGCCGTGAATCAAACACACCCTACTCGGCCCATGCATCTCAGCTGCACAGGTCAATCAAACAGACTATAATAGGTAAGTTGATACAGGTAGTTCTCTTTTTACCTGGAAACATTACCTGTGCAATATTCCCCACCGAGAATCATCAGCCCAGGTATAATGTATAGGCAGACTATCGCATAATGACCAAACTTGTTGCCTTAAAAACCACCTGGCTAATGCTGTGAACAAAAAACCTAATGGACAGGGTAAACGCATCACACACACACACACACAAACACACAATGTCCTTTGATTTTGTGTCTACAGTGTAATATCTAAATGGTGTGTGTGTGAAAGAGAGAGAGAGAGAGAGAGAGAGAGAGAGAGAGAGAGAGAGAGAGAGAGAGAGTCCACATTACCCGACACAGCCCCGGTGACAACTTCTTCACACTCCACCGCCATATAGGGTGTAGGTGGGGAGGGGGTGGGAGACCCCTGTCCTGCCCATTCCATTCCTCATGTCATGTCATGTCATGCTGTCACTACTCACTCTTACCACTCTCTTCTTCACAATTCTTTCTTTCTGTTTTCTTTCCTTCTTCGTCTTTTCATCTGTCCTATCCTCATCCTTCTCTTACTCTGACTTCTTCCCTTACCCTTCTTCCTTCACTCCCCTTCCACATCACTTATTCTCTCTCTCTCTCTCTCTCTCTCTCTCTCTCTCCTTCTTGCCTTACGCCATTTCCTACTTTGTCTCTCCGTATCTTCTTCATCAGTCCTCCTTTCTGTCTTCCATCGCCTTTCTTCCTACCATCTTCCTTTCATCCTTCTTTCTTCCACTCTTTCTTCTATCACCATCATCTTCTTGTACCTCCCTCAACCTGCTCTTATACCATCCACATGTCAAAGTCCTCCACCATTGTTTCTTATGGTGCAAGTGTACATTTTGCATTCTGCTGTGTGTCTTAGCAATGGTGTGACAGAGGGAGTATTAACATAATCTCCCCCGCGCAGGTGCAAGACAAAAGGTGTAACTTAAGAATTCTGGCGGTGTGAGGGTGCGTGGGGGGTGACAAATGATAGGGGCACGGTGGTACGTTGATGATACAGGAAGGAAGGAGGACAACAAGAATGGACGAGGAAAGGGGCAAAGAGAGATGTGAGTTGCGTCTGGCTGGGTTTCTGTTAGGGAAGAAGGAGGATACCGAGGAAGAAAACGGAATAACATGGATGATGACTGATGGTATAAGAGAAAAACAGTAATAAGGAGAATGATAAGGAAAAGACTGAAGGTAGTACGTCAGAAGTTGTGTAATGAAAAAAATGAATGAATGGAGAAAGGAAAGGAATGATACGTGAAAAATAGCTAACCCTTTTGATAAGTGGTTTCCAAACTGTTCTTGTTCTGTGGCCCCCTGAACAAAATACCTCAGGCATCCGTGGCTCCCATCCACATTTTCCTTTGTAGAAGCAAATGAAGGAACGTCGCTTGGGTAAGTAGGTTTGATATGAAATTTTCACACTTCTGGTAATCAATTATGAGAGGAAACACATGCACGTAAAACGACACATAAAAAGTGAATGGAAAGCTCAGTGACAAAGTTGTAATTATAATGTTACTGGCCAAACAAGGTATTAATGGTTGGGTCATAACAAGGGCACAAGAAAGGTCATCTTCCAGGTGGCACCGATTATGCCGTTGCGATCTGATGGTCAAGAACATGGAAAAGTCTGCTTTGGTGAGATAAATGGACTGAAATGTCAAACATCCAAACAGCCTATTTCATGATACAAGGGTAGCGTCCGAGGCTCGTACCTTAGGTGATTAAGGATACTCCCTAACACCTCTTCCTTAGCTATTTTTGGATATAGCTGGTTAACATCTTTTTGTACGTTATTAATGCAAAATATGGCGATATCTGAAGGATTTATGTAAGAGTGATGAGGAGAGTAAAGTACAATAAACAAATAAATCGCTTAGAAAAAGGTGTTAGGGAGCTTCCTCAACCCATGAGAATAAGGGTCCTAGCCTCATTAAAAATTCCACTAAGCTCCTCTCTCTGAATGTGTCCTTGGTAAATGAACTGCTTCAAAGTTCCAGGAAATCATCTTCCACTGTGTCGTGTTTACTGGCTTTTCAACACAAGATGGTGAACAGAAAATGATTCCTCACAGTTGCTGCCTCAGGAAACTGATAAGAAAACCTTGCCTCTAGTGATTCCACATAATTTAAATTAGCCTATGGGCATATGGAGAGAATGGATGATGGGCGATTGGTGAAAAAGATAACTGGATCTGATGTGAGAGGTGTAAGGCTGACAGGAAGACCACGAATAGGATGGGTGGACAGTGCGAAGAGAGAGCTGAATGCGAGAGGGATGTCTGTTGAGCTAGGAAGAGTGGCTATGCGTGACAGGAATGACTGGAGAGAAATTGTGAATGAATAAATGATGACGCAGCCCTGAGGGGATATTCTTCCACATTGGTCTAATCAGCAGATCAGGTTGGATGCGGGTAAGGTGATGGGTCCACTATGATGTGGCAGGGGTAAACCAGCTCTACAGTCGGGGCCCTGCTGCGGATGTCATTGATTGCACTGGCAGTTGACCCTCGTGCGGTGTGGTGCGGTGAGGATCTGTCCCACCTTCCCTCGGGGCTAAGATGCAAATGAATGTGTGTGTGTGGATGAGTATATTGGGAGTGTGTCGTCCTGTCTCGGCTACCTCCCTTTCTTTAGGGGAAACAGCCTAGGTGTGTGTGTGTGTGTGTGTGTGTGTGTGTGTATATATATATAATATTGGATACTGATGGAGACATGGCTGAAGGTTCCTAGTCTACAGAAGTGAAACATTTCGCACCCAAAACAGTAAATGAGAGACAGATGGAAACAGCTGCTTCTAGAGATGTCCCTGTATCTAACACACACACACACACACACACACACACACACACATTTATACCATCTCTCCATTCATCAACTTTTTCAACGACACCAAACTGACAACTAGATCATTATTATAGATATGTTCTGGTGTTCACCATAATAGTGTAATCTGGATCTTTGGTATTCAAAACTTACAGAAAAATATCGTGCATTTAGCATTACGTCCAGGCCACTGACTGAAAGAACATAAAAGCCTCAGTATGTAAAGGAATTGCATGTGTGTTGGCAAACAAAGCATGTCACTTAAATCAAAATACTCTTAAATATATCTTACCTTACCTCCTATTCTATTTTCAGACTCCACTCTCTCCTCCCCCTCTCATTCTTCTCTTCTCCTCTCTTCTTGTCCTCCTTTCATCCTGTGTCTTCCTCTTCTCCTCCCCCTTTCTATTCATCTTCTTTTTCTCTAAATATTACCATCGTTTACCTGGAAAAAGAATTGGGGAATATTAAGGAGTGGAAGATTATATACCATGGAAGTAAGAAGATGTGATAGACAAACACACACACACTCACTCACTCTCTCTCTCTCTCTCTCTCTTTCCCTCTCTCTATCTCTATCTATCTATCTATCTATCTATCTCTAACCTCAGCAAACGTCCTTTCCTTCCCGTGCCCGCTTAAAGCAGTTTCACAAATACTCCAGCACGGCCAGTGTGCATCCAGTGGCCAGCCCGTAACCAAGTATCGGTAGACTTTCAAAACAAACTTTAGTGTATGCACTTCCTTCACTCCGAACTACAAGGCCGAGTAATTTTAATCAGTGTCAAAGTCTCTCTTGGGTGACAACGGCAGGTGGGATTATAGCAATTAAGACATAATAAACATAATCAACATCAATCCAGGTGCAGCAGACTTCAGCCCCCGAGTTTAGCAATCAGGCACTGAATATACCATCGTATTCTGCCTTGAGTTCAGGTCTGGGCCAATTCACTCATCGTCAAGCTGGTCTTCTACAGCCAGCCACTAATTAGGCTTTAGGCAAAATAAAACTCCATGGCCAAAAACAGCATTGAATTGATAGCACTGGAGCCTGACCCACGAATTTAAACACAAATAACATTGCTAAAAAAAGAAAAAAAAAAGTGCGTACAGTTTTGGGGAAAGGATTTATCGAAAGGTCTTGTCGTCATGGGAAAAAAAAAAAAAAAAAAAAAAAAAAAAAAAAGGTTTTCTCGGTTGCCTCACGAGTCGACCCTACTAAGACCAGGCCAAAAAAATTACTGTGAACTAAAAACTTACAGAAGTGTGTGTGTGTGTGTGTGTGTGTGTGTGTGTGTGTGTGTGTGTGTGAGAGAAAGAGAGAGAGAGAGATAACGCCACGCACAATGAAGGAGAAACAACAACAGCATCATTAAAAACCTAAGGAAAGATGCAAAGAAAGATGAAAGAGGTACTGAGAAAAGTCTCCTTTTTCTACTTTTCTCCTCCATTATCTAAAGCATCGTCCCTCATCCTATCTCTCTCCCTCTCTCTCTCTTCCTAAAACCACCCTCACGACAGCTAGCCCTTATCTCTAGTCTCCCCTGTCCAGCCAATCCAGCTGCATTTGGGTTCTTATCCCGCCCTTGTCAAAATAAACACCTTCAGCGGGTGGGGGTGAGGCCTGGGCTTTTTTTTTTTTTTTTCTTTTTTTGTCCGACTCTGGGCATAGGCTTCACAGCCTGCTGCCAAGGCCCAGCAGTCCTCCTACATACTATACACCTCCACATGTCACCACTTCGGAGCCAACATTCACCGTCCATATTGAATATATGCTAGGGCTGTCTCATACAGGACTGGCGTATTGGTATTAGCGGAGGTATTTTTACATATCGGCGGGTCTTCTGGTAGATCAGTAAAGTTTGATTTTCAGAAATTCAAATCCTTAAACTGTTACCTGCCCCAGCCGGGATTTGAACCTGGGTCCGGTAGGACTGCAGGCCACTTCTCTACCGGGGCTGGGCTGGCTGTCCTGCTTTCGTGACAGTGTGATGGGGGGCAGCTACAGGCTGACTCTCATCCAACACAGAGAAAACAGGTCAAAGATTTTATATTAGAGAGAGAGAGAGAGAGAGAATCATTTAACAGGAAGGATTAAGTGACAAGAATATAGTCTGACGAAAAACACTCACACACGACGAATCAAGAAGGAATAAAGAAGAAAAGAATTGGAAGAAAAAAGTAGACACTAGCCAGTGTAAATAACACACTGGCTAATGTCTTTTTTTTTTCTTCCAGTTCCTACGTAATGAGACAAATCACTGAACAAACAGGCAAACAGCTTCACGTCGCGTGCAGTGGCGGACGAAAAGACAGGAAAAAAGTTTGAGAATAAGAATCACACACACACACACACACACACACACACACACACACACACACACACCAGATGGAGTATAAGAGGGAGGGTGAACTGCATCAAACCCTGGGTGGGGGTGGCGATATTGTGTTAGCTCAGTGTACCTTGTGTGTCTAATATGGTACACAGGGGGTCCATTCTTAAAAGGAGAGTTCATTTTCAGCATTAAATTACGATCCCTTTGTTCCATTTTTTACTATTACAAATGGAACCCCGGGCCTATAGTATACTGGGAGATCCATTTATAATCTTCCACCTGGTAAT
The DNA here is from genome assembly GCF_032717465.1 of Coenobita brevimanus. Taxonomy (NCBI): domain Eukaryota; kingdom Metazoa; phylum Arthropoda; class Malacostraca; order Decapoda; family Coenobitidae; genus Coenobita; species Coenobita brevimanus. The sequence continues at coordinate 42,074,747 of NC_137019.1, forward strand.
CCCTCCACAGACACCCGAGGAGAGTCAGGCAGTTACACACTCCATACAGGCTTTACGGTTTCTGTCTGGTGGTCCGACCTTACTATCAGTGCAGCTTAAGAATAGGACAGCAAGCCAGGGTAACAGGTGGATTTCTTAATTTGTCTCTGTTTCTTTGTCTTATCAGTGATTCTGCTTTCTGTCGGTGTCTAAGCTTCGTCCTGCAAGCGTCCGTTTAACCGTATCTATCATTCATACTTATCTATCAATATTTACCTAGTTATTTGTCGCTGTCTATCGCTATGGCTATGTTGTTGTGTTAAATTACCTGTGTTTCTGCTTCTGTATGTTTGTAGCCTTACCGGCGTCTCTGCATCACTACATATTTGCGTTTATAATACTTCGTCTGTCATTTCTCTGTTCATTTATTGTTTACCTATCTATGCGTGTCTCCAGGCTAAAATATGCCCTTATTTCTTAACTGTCTGTATCTGCCTTTGCAACTTTTACTGTCTTCCAGTCTGTCCCTCATTCACCAACCCCCACTACCCAAGCCACTCGCTCAAACCTGCCCCAATACATCACCAAAAGAATTTTAATTCACTTTAAAGTGAACGTAAAACTCAATGCATCTTTTGCGGGCCAGTAAGTGCCGTGAGTGAAGGGTTGGGAGCACTTTAGAATTCCCGCCGTCCTTATTTGGTCCACCTGAGTCAACACCACGGGACTAGACCGAATTTAAACAAGATGGAAACACGGGAGTCAACAGGAGAGACTGAGTTTAAACATTTGTGGAAGGGGAGGTAAAAGAAATTTATGGACGGGACGGTTGTGGAACAGGAAATGGAGAGCAGTCAAGAAGAGTCAACAACTGAGATGGATTCTACACTTAAAATGATGGAAAAGAGATCAGCAACAAAAAGACGTCCAACACCGTTCTGGAATAGGGTTAAAACTCTACTATACACAAGGTATTTAATTATCAAGAAGATGAAGCCAGAGAAATCAGATATACATAAATAATTACGTACTGCTTTTGTGAAGGCGTTAACAAGAAAAATATGCAGTGATGAGTGGGCTTAAACGTTTCTGAAAATGAATGGGAGGAAGTCATGGAAGCCTGAATTTAGGACTGCAAAAGGAAAGGATATGAAGACAAACATACTAAAACATCAGAAGGTAATTGTAAAGAGATGCTGATATTATGTGCTGTTATCAATAAACAAGTTTCGAAAGGAAAAGTTCAATTTCCTTCCAGTTACGTCAAAACCCTTTCTTTCAAGTCTCTGATCCTTTCACTCACTCCCTTCGCATACTTTTTCCCCTCATTTGACCTTCTTTCTCATCCCTCGCTCTCCCACATTCCACCCTCAACCTCTCCTCTTCACTCGTTCTCGACATAATAAGCTGTGAGAACACTGTAGTAAGTCGTGTATACTAAGAAAGGGACTATTTGATGCATGAATACAAGAGAATAGTAAAACGTATGCAAGTGACAGACTGGTTGACCGGCGGATCTGTAGAGAAAAATTATGAAAAGAAAATCAAGAAAAAAAAAAGAAACCTCCAGAGTCCAGTACAGTTAAAGGGGGATGCCTAGTCTGGTGATCAGTAGCATTAAATACCCTAAAAACCTCCAGTCATCTCCTAAAAGTCCTAATTCATGCACATGGCGGGGGCGTCACTACAAGTGGGGAATTATAACCACTAGACTAAGAGGTGCCTGAAGACCATGGAGAGAATGAAGAGAGAAAAAGGAAGAAAAAAATGATACATTGCACTGAAGGAGAGAGGGAGAGAATGAAAAGAGGGTGGGGGAGAATGAAAGAAAGAATGCTGACATGGAAGAAAGAGGAGAGAGGGAGAAAGATGAGATGAAGACATAGACAGAAGAATGACCATCAGCAAGAATCACGAGAGGCACGGCCAGGGTCAGCATTTATCCCCTTTGCCAGTGATGGTGGCAGTGTACCAGTGATGATGACAGCGACCTATTACAATTATAAGCTGCCTCACATAACCAAACCAACACCCACACCACAACCACACACACCACGACCCACGTACAAACCACGGTAGCAGGCGCATACACACGCACACACCCAGCACTGATAGACAGGCAGGGAGACAAATGCCATACAAATAAGCACAAGCGGCCTCCACATCCTAAGACTGACTAATAATCAGATATCACAACAGTCAAACATTACGTGTATCCTAAAAGAAACTGAACAAGTATAGATGAGACTTAAATCCTACAATCAGGCGTCAAGTGCCTTACAAAGCGCAGGAGATCATGCAGACATCTTTCAACTCCGTCCCACATTCTCAAAGACCTGATGGTGAAAACTGACTCGACCCATTTTACAGCAGTGACTGTGAGGGATGATGATGTAAGCAAGACGTATGGTGGTGATGGAGGACCTTGGCTTTATAAGGACTCACGCAGCTGAGGGTAATGACACAAGCAAGCCACCAGGATAAAAAAAGCAGGACACAGAACTGGAATGTGTTGAGCTTACATGGAAGTTAGGAAGAAGGAAACGGTCTTGAAACATTATCCAATAAATACTTAAAACCGCTACCTGTTTCTTCGCTGCAATTTTTGTTGAAGCAAATAATGTGATACAAATGTTGCGCACACACACACACACACACACACACACATACAATAAGCAAAGAGATTTACACCCCAGCGTATTGTATAACATTAACCTTAAAGGGAGTACAAATTATCAGCTTCCCTGAATTTGCATGCTAGGAAGACTAAGGCTCGTATTCTCGTTGGTTAAGGAAGCTCCCAAACACCTCCTCCTTAGCGATATAGTTTTGCATATGGTAGGTTAATGTCGTTTTGTACATTATGTATGCAAAGTATGGTTACATTAAAATGATTTCAGTAAGATCGGCATGGTGTAATATGCAAAATAAATCGTTTAGGAAAAAGTGTAAGGGAGCATACTTGACCAAAGGCAATACCAGCCTAAGGAACATGTCTTTAAAGGAATAATGCTTGAATTTCCTGGGGATCTGTGTATTTATGGCAGCATTTTATTCAGCCATGTTTTTTATAAGTCCCTCGACTTATAAAACATGAAAACAAAATTATAAATACTCCTTAAACAGAACTACAAATGCCCATAGCTCGAAATTGGAAGGCATTGTGTATATAAGCTATGAAGGCATTTTAACTTTCTAAATGTTTGGTTTTCATCGGTCCAGTAAATCTGCGTTTGTCTGAAATAACAAATGGGAACATGATACCGAGAGACTGAGTGAACTTTTGACAAATCTGCTGCAGACATTATTTTTTATTATTATAAGCTGTTTGTGCCCACCGTCCTTAATCGTGGTGGCATTAGACATTTTCAAAAGTTAACCGCAGGGAGAACCCAAAAGTCTTCATCCATGAGCTTTAGGACTACAAGCCAGCAGGTGGAGGGTGTACACTAAATTCCCTTCTATCATAATTCTACATCCAGCAATACTGAGCAGTAATGAGTGATTTGGAGTTACGATATCTACTGTATATTAAAGTAAATAATAATTATAATCTATCTATCTATCTATAACCTTGGCTGCTTTCCCCAAAAGAATGGGAGTAGGTGAGACGGGACGACACAGTCCCAATTTACTCATCCACTCACACACATTTACTCGTACTTAACCCCAAGGGAAGAAGGGACAGATCCTCACCGCACCACAGCGCACGAGGGTCAGCTGCACAGTGCAATCAGCGACATCCGCAGCAGGGTCCGACAACAGAGCTGGTTTACCCCTGTCACATCATAATGGACCCATCCCCTTACCCGCATCTGACGTATCAGCTGTACCGAATGCGGGAGAATATCCCCTCAGGGCTGCATCACCATTTATTCATTCATAATTTATCTCCAGTCATTCCTATCACGCGCAGCCACTCTTCCTTGCTCTACAGACATCCCTCTCGCATATTACAGCACTGAAAAAAAAAAAAATGGGAACCTGAATATTATATTACACTGTAAATATTCATGTAAAGAGGAAATGACTGTAATTAAATGAAAACAAAATTCGTACTTAAAGTGTTTTAAATTTTCCTTATATACCATGGATGAACACTAGGAATGGGAGTCTGGCATAAGACTGATAGAACATAACACATAAGGATAACTGCAGTAGGCAAGTTAGCCCATGCTTGGCAGCTGCTACAGGTGTGACTGAACTACTAGATAAGACAATGATAGCAAATACGAAGACTCTCCCCCACCCACTAAACCCTCATACAGAAACTGGCAGGAAAAAGTGAGAAAAACACCACGCTGTACAGAAAAACTGGTGTGGAAATTTTACAGGAAAGGCTACTTAGATAAACATACCAGCAAACAGACAAAAAGATAGACAGATATACATACAGAAAGACATACACTCAAGATAAATGTGATAACCCATGACGAGGGACAATGGTAACAAACACTGCAATAAACCACGACACATAAACAAATACAAAGACAAACACAGCTTCACAGTATAGAGTCGGATACATAAATATAAACATCAACAGAGGGACAGGCCTGGAGATGGCCATATAAACATTACACTAACAATGAATAACAAATAACAACTGCCCCACCTTGCTTACTGTGAGTCACTGGTGGGTGGGGTTATGGGCCATGGGGTGGGTGGAGGTGGGTGGGAGAGGGTGGGCTGAGCCAGAGAGGAGGGTGGAAAGGTGGGTAGGGGGAATGAAGGTGGACAGAAAAAGTGGAGGAAATAAACTATGCCGGGTAGGGATACTCTGGAGGCGGAGGGGGTGGACGTAGGAGAGGGTGCAAAGAGGATAAGAAAATAATGTAAGCTGCTACTTAAGAGAGAGAGAGAGAGAGAGAGAGAGAGAGAGAGACTAATCTTGTATACATTTTCCTTATGGCATGTTTCATTCATTTCTAGTTTTTCCTCTGACGTTTTAAGCCATTTAAGTACAGTTTTATGTGAGATGGAGGAAGAAAATATAGATAGCTGCGAAGTCAACAAGAATATACTGTACACGGCAAGACAAAAGATAATGCATATGTTTATATAATCTGAATATGCCGCATTATGTATTGAAAAACATTTAGCTGTTACTGGAGGTCGGAGCAAGCAAAGCAAAATAAGACCACTACAAATCTGGCCAGGTCTATAGGGTTAAGGGTAAAATATAAACACCTAAAATGAAAAAAAAAAGTATAAATATTCGAACTCTATCTTCGGTGTTACGTACAAACAGTGATATTAAAACGAGTTCGTTTAATCAATGTTCCTCTAAATTACTCCACAAGGCGTTTCTTTACAACTGTAATACCTAAACTGCTAGAAACTCACAATCGATGGCTGAAAGTGATATGTTATTGCATACAAGACAAATTAATTTCAATTCAAGATAACGCTGCTAGTTTTTTTTTTCCTTTTAACTCATAATCTACGGTAACCATTAACGAATTAAAATAAAATATATTTGAAATTTCTCGTGTATTTTAGTAACTCTGGTTTTTGACCCTTCATACTTTAGGGTTATATATTCAGACACCATGACACTGCCCGTGACGATAGTGATGGAAAGTATTTGTGTAGAGTCTCCTCAATGTGGATTATCTTTGAGTTCCCTACGACCTTATGTTCCGATTTTTAGGGCGTACGACTTTATTTTGCTGGTAATTGTACTATACGAGTATAGTGGGATTTCTTCGTTGTTAATAAATATTGTCTGATTCTATACTGTACAATGCGTACTGATACTCTTTAAGTTCTTCTTCATCCATTAACTAAAACTTCGAATTATGCAGTTGTACTAATGACGACGACGACGATGACGACGATGATGATGATGATGATGATGATGAAGATGATGATAATGATGATTAGTTCATGTGTTTTGCCATTACACCAGCACATCAGTTCCCATCTGCCAAACAGGCCCTCTTCCCTGGCTTACTCGTACTTTATGTAACGAATAATTACTAAGAATATTCTTCTGTTTCTCCGATGCACACTACCTAACTCGCACTCCTTTCATACTCACCCACAACTCCCCGCTGAATCTTCCGCCATTCTTAGCACATTCATAACTGCCAACGCATCAATTCACCCTTCAATCTCTCTCTCTCTCTTTCTCTCCCTCTCTCACACACCTTCTAGCCTACCATCCACACCCATCACTACCATCCACACCCATCATCTAACTTGTACTGTACCAACACCCACCCACTCTTCCATATACACAACCATCCATTCTCACATTCGCCTACCTCCATGAAGCTTGCCATCCACACCCATTATTTCACCCATTCATCAGCGTCCAACCAATCACTCATAGTTTCCTCAACTTACTTTCAATATACCTAAACTTCATTCATTTTCTCAAGCACACTCACACCTTAACATATCTCACGTCCACCTACTTACTTATACTTCCGTCACTTCACCCACACATTTAACAGTCCTCATTCACCCACCAATACAGTCTCACTCATCAGCCATTCTAAACATATCCATCCATAAATTTCCTTTTTTCCATAATCCCATTCCAATCCAGTTATTCCCGCTCCTGCTTTCCACCCAGTCTCTCACCCACTCTGCTCTCTACATCTTTCTTCCACCTTTTGACGCCCACCCACAAACATCCTCTCACCCACCATACTGCCGACGACTCCACATATTTCTCGCACTTTCTCACACACACCCACACCCTAGAGTTCAAACCCTTCTCCCAAACTCTTACACACACTCACACACGCCCTCTCACATTCCTCCCCATCCTCCCACACCCACCCACTACTACCAACACATCACATCACAACCAAGAGATAACAGAATGGCCCGAAGGCGAAGCAATATACTGTATTAATATCAGGTAATTATCTGATAAGTTTTTCTCACCACGCACGATGTAATTAATCTCTGACTGAGGTTTAATTATAAGTATTAAAGAGAGATAAGGACACACACACACACACACACACACACACACACACACACACACACACACACACACACACACAAAGTCACTATCTAATACCATAACCCTCCCACCGTGCCTTCATAAGGGTTGGCGAATTACAGACTGCTGCAGCGGATAACTACCCTCTACCCCAGGGGTGCACCACAACATGCCATACATGCTCTCTCTCTCTCTCTCTCTCTCTCTCTCTCTCTCTCTCTAACTATAATGCCTCACAATGTATCTCTCCGACAAGGAGATTATGTTTTCACCTCTGTTTGTCTGTTACTTTGTTTGCCTGTCAACAGGATTACCCAATAACTGAATGAGAGATCTGGACCAAATTTGGCGGGTAGACAGCCCATGTCCCAGGGAACAATCGATTAACTTTTGGGACCGATCCATGTAGTGGTTTGGAAATTACGTTGCCCTTGTCGGAGAGATGCGCTCCACTGAATGCCCCTCTAGTTTTCACTGAAATGCTACAACACCTAGTCGCAGTTTTGCACAATTTTCTCCCTACGATATACTGAGGTGCCATTCTACGTCGGAAATCTGCAGCATTCTCTCCATTGTAAAATTACCTCTCCCTCCTCGTAGTAATGTCGCCTCAGTATCTCTCCTTGATACTGGTGGGCAGACATAACTAGATCTCTCTTCAACCAAACCCCTGCCAGTCCTCACCCCCCAAACTCTCATAACACGTCCACTCACCCCTACATTGCCCTCACCTGACTTCTACCACTCTGTGCGCCCCCTACCACCATCCCTTTCATCACACACCTTGCCTCACCCCTACACTCTTCTCACCTGACTTTCCCCACCACTCCTCTCCTCCCCACCACCACATCTCTCATCATGGACATCCTCCCACCCATACACTCTTTTCACCTGAAGTCACCCACCATACCTCTCTTCCTCCACCACCACGTCTCTCATCACACACCACTCCTCATCCCTGCACTCTCGTCACTTGATTTGCCCCAACACTCCTTCCGTCCCCACCACCATTCCTCTCAATGCACACCGTCCCCCACCACCACCGTTCTCCTCAGGTCTCTAATGCATAAGGTAAATGATAATGTTTGACTCTCGTTAAACTCATGGAAGTCTTTCTAACGTCGTCTCTCTGCCATACTGGGATTTACAGCCATGCAAAAGCACTGTGTTCAGGTATCTCCAGTTTAATGCATAATATAGTGGTTCCTGTGTTCACCCATTGTATGTAAGGGATTTTATAATCAGTTACACAGGATACTGAACCTCTTTTGCCATATGCTAAAACAAACACACACACACACACACACACACACACACACACACACACACACACACACACACACACACACACACACACACACGCACGCACGCACGCACGCACGCACGCACGCACGCACGCGCGCAGAATTAGTTCCTGTAAAGAAAACCACTCTTTAGCACTTAAAGGAAGCCACTAACAAAACACAATTATCATACACATCTGGCATCAAGATTATAAAAAATAAAACATAGTGATACCAGGACAAGAGATAAGTATGAAAAGGGGGCATACTTGTGTGAACTGTATACAAGCACACTAACTGGATGAAGCAGGGAAGGAAAAGTACAAAGACGGTACTGGTGGTCACACGTGAACCTGGCACAGTGTATGTGTGAGATGGAGGTCTAGCTCCAATTTCCGACGTTCATGCATCACAGTTACTTGGAAATTTCCACTGCTATTTGACACATCCTGTTATTTATGTCAGTGCCACTAACAAGAACGTGATTACGTCAAGGATGTCAAGTACCAAACCCTAGACTTCTGCTACACACAGTTGCCAGGTCTTAAGGAAGTCTGTGCAGAGAAAATGTTCTGCTGATAACGTTTTTCAGCTTATCAGTATCCATAATATTTGGTGTGTGACAACTCTTTGTAGGAAGATGGATCAAGGGTGAAAGTGGGTACCCGGTAATGGTATGGGAAGAGAGATGTGCCCGATAAAGCGTAAGGGTTAGTGTGAATTTAGTATACTCGTGTGCCTAGGTAGAATCTGAAGTGAGAGGCTGGTGATGAGTTTGTGGTGAGAGGCGCGAGATGAGGTGAAATGCCGAAGGGGATGTGGGGTGAGGATAGGAGGACCACGGTAAGTATGGGTAGAGTGTGGCTTGGCTGTCAGGCACTCTTCTACCCATTCTCACTCAGGTACATTAGCCCTTATTCTCGTCGGTTGAAAAAGCTCCCTAACCCCTTTTGCTACGAGTTGTATTTTGCTTATTACACCTTACTGTCCCAATGTTATTTAATAACTATATTCTGCATAAATAAGGTACAAAAGGATATTAACCACCCATGGACAAAAATCAATCGCTATGGAAGATGTGCTTGGGAGCTTCCTTACCCGACGAGATTACGGGCCTTTATCTGTCACACACTTTATGGAGAGTGGTTGATCATCATCCCTGCACACACCACAAAGCCAGTCAGGAGACAGGACGTGTGTGCTGGGCAATCCCCGGGTCCTGTCCTCCCCACTTACTATTTTTTAACCAGCCCATACCCCACTGACCGGGCTAATGTATGGCCCGGCCTGCACCTGCAGGGAATCTTTGAATGAACGAACGATCATCCCTGAAGTCCTAAACATGTGAGACATGTATTAGGAAAGGGATACTTACTTTAATAAAAATATTAATAGTGGACTGAATGCATTTTTGATGGACAAGGCTGCTAAAAGAGGAAGAATTTTCAGTTGGGAAATAACACGAATCGAAAAATAAAGGCTGGTTTGATGGAAGGGAAATAATTATGATGGAAGAAAACGAGACTGGGACAGAGAGGCGGGATGTAGAAAAGGTTAAAATATATATCAGGAAATACAAAGCAATAACTAACAATGAGCACAGTTGGCAGTAAAGAAAGAACTGAAAAAATGAGTGGTCAATGAATGGAATACTGGGGCATTAAAGAGTACTTTGATAATAAAGCAAGCAAAATGTCAGCTAAGTAGCACGAGGACAAGGGAAATAACACAAGTCGCTTCTGGTAGCCAAATCTGGAACCAGTGCGTGTATCATTACAGTGGCTCCCGCTTTAAAAGCTGTGCTTGTTTCATCGGACTGACCAACATTTATAGGCGTTATGATAATACTTTCTACGGTTTTAATTTTCACGTTCTTAATATATCTGCATTCTCGATGTACATGGCTGTATGTAATTCGAAGGTAACCGTAGGTTTCATTCTGATTTTTTTCTGGACTGCTTAAGCTGTAACAGGGATGATTACACTGATATTCCCCCTCTCCCCCGACAAAATCCTGCTTAAGCTGTAACAGGGATGATTACACTGATATTCCCCCTCTCCCCCGACAAAATCCCTATGTGGGAATTTCTCTCACTACCCCCACCCCCGATCTACGCCCATGCTCCCAACACGGCCAACACTCCATCCAACACCCAAACCCTCACTCCAATACACCCACATCACCCAGGTCCCTCCCAACACAGCCAACACTCCAGCCACCTCTCACACCCTCACTACAATGCCTCCACAACACCCAGGTCCCTCCAACACGGCAACACCCCAGCCACACCCACACCCTCACTCCTATACCTCCACAGCACCCAAATCCTCCCAACACAGCCAATATCCACACCCTCACCCCAGTACCTCCACAACACCCATGCCCCGCCCAACACAGCAACACCCCACCCCCTCACTCCAATACCTCCACAACACCCAAGTCCCTCCCAACACAGCCAACACCTGAACCCTCACTCCAATACCTCCACATCTTCGAAGTCCCTCCCAACACAGCCAACACCCTAGTCAACACCCACACTCTCCCCCCAATGCCTCCACAACACCCATGTCCCGCCCAACACAACCAACACCACGTCCAACTTACAAGCCCCTGTTTTATTTGATACACCACAGAAGGACCCAAAGACTGGTAGTGTGCAAAACCCGTCTCCTCCAAAACAAATTAAACTAAACCAAAATCAAGACAGTCCTGCTTGCCCAAATAGCCTACCGCTAAAACATCTACCAACTGTCTCGTCATCACTATACATTCTTGGCCCCATTAACCTGCCATTATCATTCTCTTTCCATACAACATAATATTTACAAGTAATCTCACTGCTATTATTTTCTCTACGTAACATTTTCACTATTGGCTTCTCTGACTAGTATTATAAGTACTCTTTCAACAGAAGATTTTACAAGTGCCCTTTCTGACAGCCATTACTTATACCTCTTTCCAGATAACATTTCTTGCAAGTGCGCACCCAGACCTCCTCCCCCTCCCATCCTCCAATCATTTCATGAAAAATTTAACGACTGGGAAGAACAATTAATAATAATAATAATAATAATAATAATAAATTATTATTATTATTATTATTAACTATTATTATTATTTTTATCAAAATTATTATTATCAATATTATTATTATTATCATTATTATTATTATTACTATTATTTTTCTCATCAAAATTATTATTATTATTATTATTATTATTATTATTATCATTATTATTATACTAATAATATAATAATAATAATAATAATGATAATCGCTCACCATCTTCTCACTGGATGTAGTGCTGCTTTGGGTGTCTGCCCTTTCCTCTCTTCCTTCCTTCCTTTCTCTTCTATCTTTCTTTCCTTCATTCTTTCCTCCTCCTTCCGCCTACAGGTGACTTTACACTCCCCCTTCTGTCTTTCTTTCCTTCACTCTTTCCTTTTCCTTCTGCCTATGGGTGACTCTACACTGAGTGGCAACACAAAATGGTTTCCCGTACACCAGGAAACCATATACTACGCTGGATGGTAACCATATAACCAAATTATGACACCGGATTGAGCCGGTGTAGGTTTTTATCCAAGGGATTATTGGGGTCTATTGCTCACGTAATGCCACTCAGGGATGAGTGAGGCTGGTCACGCTCATCTTAAATGTTAGGACCAGCTCTGGGCTCCTATGCTCCTCATGGGGCAACATAGGATTGGACGATGGATGGATGGATGGATAACAATAATAATAATAATAATAATAATAATAATAATAATTTGCCAAGAAGGTCTAAATCAAGAGTACGAAATCAGACTTCTGGTAGTGTATGTACTTCTCTCTCAGCACTAATAGTAGCATCATCCACCTCACCTCTCCTGATGTCCGACTAAATCCTTTTAACAGGGAAGAGGTTTCTATCTTGAAGTTGCTAATAATCTTATCTCTTATTAGTATCTCAGCCAGTCCATCCAGCCTATACGACACTCAAACTTAATGTTCAGAAGGAGTGCATTCCCTGGAATTTCTCCATCTGGACTCCTCGGCAGTAAAAAAGTGGCTATAAATTTCTAAATGGTATCAGCGTGGACACACGAATATACAGAGAGAAATTAGAAATAGGAATAAAACAGTAAGAAACAGCAAATAATATGATTACAGACAAGGAGGAAAGTGGCTTATGAGTATGGAAGAAAAATTTGCTACAACGCTCCTCATCTCATTATCATAAATATATTCTTCCTGCTTCCGAAAGGTTTGATGCAACTAAGGAGAACCCTCTCTTAGTGCAGAGGTCAGGCAATCCCTCCCGCTTGAAGTCTTTCCTAAGATGAATAAGTTAAGTTCGCCTTTAGATAGCATGGAAACCAGACAAAGTCATTGGCTCAGTGGAGGATTATGACAGATTAGTGGCTTTGGTAACCGCGTCAACACATGCAGACTTTATGGTTGTATATGCGGAGACACACACGCTGGCCGCCTTGACTACAACAGCTTGTGAGGGCTGTTCTTAGTCAGACTGGAGGCACTAAATGTCATGCCCTAGTGTGGTTATCCAGGGAACTTCAATGATGAATGATAATAAAGGAAACCGAGTGTCTGCCTGTCTTTCTACGACAAAGATGGTTGTTTATTAAACAGCTTTGTGTGTGTGTGTGTGTGTGTGTGTGTGTGTGTGTGTTAATTAAGGTCAAGGCTGAGGCGGTCTGTCTCTTCAGTGCTTATAGATAAGATGCAAATTCCCCATAAGTCGCAATTCGCGTGAGTACTGACTGCTTTCTGGCTGGCCAAATTATTTGCGTGTACCTGCTTTATTACGTCTTAACCTTTGGGGTCATGACCCTCAACATGTTTCGTGCTAAACGTTCATAAACTCAGAGATATAAGAGCGCGTAAACAGGTGTGCTCGAAGTACTGCTGACAACATGTAAACATGGCAATAACGAACAAGTTACATTCATGCCTGGAACGGCAGAGTCCCAATCATATTAGTAACATCATGGTAAAGTCTCGGCTGCCTCGTATGGACACACTCATCTCATATAAAAAGAAATGAATTAATTAATTAATTAGTATATAAATATATTTACTTATGAGACTGCATGAACATCTCGAAAAAACTCTTAGCTACTCTTTTAAATCCTACTATGTCATACCCATTACATAAACTCGTGCCAACACAATATTAACCCCAGAAGTGCGTCACTGAGCCAGACCAAGTTCTTAGTCACTGAGCCAGACCAAGTTTTTACATTCCTGGCCATACTGGGCTGATTTAATGATTGAGGCGCCTGATATCACTTGTGTGACTATTCATCACAATAATGCATTATTTTTTTAAAACCAAGAATGATGGAGCCCGAATAAGCAGCCCTGCCTGGGGACCCTTTAATGATTTGAAGTATGAGTTGGACTAGATGACTTAACATGAAAGTTCCTCTAAAACACACACACACACCAATTATTAATGGTGTGTTGCAAGGACTTCTTGGCCTTTAAAGTGACATTCCTTGATAATTTCCATAATAACAATTATGAACTTAATCAAGAATCTGAATAAAATTATGTATTTATTCAAGAATCTCAATAAAATATTCCACTTTACTATACGTTTTTTACCTTAACTTGGCCCAGATTTTCGTCCCTTTGCTGCTTATTTCACGTAAATGAGTGACAGAAAACAGTGTTATGGCTCTTAATTCCCTCCAATGCACTTCGTGACTAGCTTTTTATAGTAGAGTTAATCTGTCGTCACAGTTCAGCATTCAAGATGGATATGGCAATTTTATGCCAAGTTAACAGTAAGAAGAGTATGGTAAGCCATTTCTTGCTTTAACTCTTTCATAAATGTTACGGAGAAATATATGATATCTACATTTAGGTCCCGCCATGGGTGTATCCAACAGGTAGGCTCGAGGGACCCGGGCCACCTCCTTCCTAAAAGGCTGAACAAGAAGGTAGTCATTGATTCATTTAAATTTTCATTTATTCATTCAAGTATTAATGACTATTTCCTGGGTTGCTTCATGTACTATTTACCACTAGGTAGATTTCTTATTAATCTAGATACTATCATAATACTTTTCAAGCAGCTTTATTTCAAGAATAATGGCTTCATATTTCAGCCCCCTCCTCCTTATAATAAACTCCTGGCTGCGCTCCTGGGCCCCACTTCCCGCAGTTGGGCAATCTGAGAGATGCCCACCGTCACTCACACAGCAACTCCCAATCGTGCACTTAATATTCCTACCCTTTTCACACTCCTTAAAGAGATTTACTGTCGGACTTCCACAAACACTTGGGATTGTGATGAAGAAGGGAAGATTAGCCTTGAATCTATAACTGTATTTACTGATTACAGGGTGATCGAGATTAATAGACGAACCCTGACTGACTACAGGGGTTATCACATATCCTGCCAGGTCAGAGCCAGCCTGGGTATTTTGGCCTGGGAAAGATTAAAGCAAGAGCCACTGTGTCGTCCCTCTCTGCTGCCCCAGCTTGACCATAAACAGACAGGCGTGGCTCAGTACCACTAACCCAACCACACCACACCACACCACACCATTCCACACTCCTTCACACACCACACCATAACACACTCCTTCACACTACACCACACCACATCAGACAACACCACTGTGCCGTCCCTCTCTGCTGCCCCAGCTTGACCATAAACAGACAGGCGTGGCTCAGTACCACTAACCCAGACACACCACACAACACCACAAGACACGAATCCCATATCCCGTCCCTCTTTCCTCTCGAAGTTTGACCATATGCATAAGGCGCTGCCCGGTGTCCGTTAAGACACTTACCCAGCCACAACACCAGACGCCACACCACACCACGGACTCACCTGCAATTGGGAAAAACGCCAGAAATGCAAATGCCTCATAGGAAGGTCGAAATAAACCATCTTAATTGTTATCAAGAAACAAGTCAAGATTTATTCATGTCGCAGAACAGTTACACACGAACACATGCTGTAGCCTAGTCACTTATCGGCCATTTTTTTTAGTACATAAATATTAAGCTGTCCGCATGAGATCACCTATAGCATTAGAAAAATCGCTTAGTTCACAAAAAGCTTAAACACACACACACACACACACACACACACACACACACACACACACACTTTAAGTGTAAGCCACCAAAAAATTCTGAATAACTGATCTATACCATCCTAGAAGCATAAAGTTTCTCAGATCAGCAATAAAAAAAAAATCAATCAGCAATAAAAAAAACTCCACTTCTACTGAATTACACCAGAATTGTCCCTTTATTTCTCAGACAACTGTGTTCATGCAAGCCAAAAGTTTCCATCAAACCTTCACAAGCTTCATTGTTCATGGCTTCACAAGTGAAGTTCGAAACACACCACACAGCAACACAGAATCAGTATCATCTCCTATGATAGCGAGGTCAACACAGGATGGGGTGGGTGTGGGTGAGGTGAGGGGAGTGACTACGCTATACTCCATACTGCACTAGAGCATCGATGTACGGTTGAAGCATCCCTTGTGGGATGCATTTTCATTCCTCATTAGAATGATAATCGGTAATTTTTAACATAGTTTTTTAAAGTTAATCAAGTTAACTTGGTGTCATATAACTTGGTGTTATTAATATGAAGTGGGGAAAAGGAGTAAAAGTTCGATTACAGTTCCGTTCTGCTGCTTCTAGTCACACAAGACGGCCATATTGTTAAGCGCAGTTGTGTAACGATTTTGCTGATGTCAGCACTAAAATATACACACACAGCAAAGCATAACTCGCTAAAGGGGTGAAAAATGGTGGCAATGTGGGGCAGACACTTAACGTACTAATGTCTTTCTTTCCTTTTAAACCCTCCACTTCGGGATAGCTTATTATTGCGATGACTGAACAATGGCGACGAATTAGTGTAGACTCAGCCCTATTGAAATCCACCATTAGTCTTCTGCAATGGTAGTAAACATCACAGTGATCATGAACAAGTACTTACATTTGACATGTATCTAGCTGGCGAATATGGCGGTTTTAGTACTTACAGATAAATTAGCAAAGTCGGCAACCTGCAGCAATTTCGTTATAGCTAAGTACTTTGGAAATGACGTACACAGCACTTACCGGTACTAAATTTTGACAAAACCATAGTAATCTTAATGTGCTCGCTTCTTCCGTAACACGTATTACTTTGCCCTTAAGTACACACGTAAGTTATACTGTACTGTACATTAAACTGTTGAGCGACTGAGTTATAAGGAGTAGGGATGACAAAAACTATGAACCTCGGCAGGCTTTACATACCCAGACTCACCAAACTGGTTTCAGTTTGTGATGCCGAAACGGACTCAGTACGTAAACGTCCCTCGAAGCATCGACCATGATTTTTGCCGCAGTATTTATATGGCACCTACAGTGCAGTCGGTAATGACCCATCAAAAGTAAATCACCACATAACAGCCTTACAATTAACCACCTGCCACAGTGATCTTTACCAAAGCTTTCATGACATCATACAAACTTATGGTTAAATTTTGGCTGTGCGGTCCAGACTCTTCAGTGTCCCTCTAAATGATGCTGATATAGAAAACGACAACACTGCGATCTCTGGCTCTTCAACTTTTCTTATCAGTTCTCATTATTCAAGTTGGTGACGGTTACTACTACTTAACCTAACTTTCCAATCTCCCACATACACGCTTTTCAACTTTATCAGGCACCATGGTCACCACCCGCATCAAAACGCCCTCCCTCCATTGTACAGTAAGGAAAACATTATGACGAGTGAACATGCCACAAACCTGTTCACTTGCTATCTTTAATACCCTGGTGATTTCAGGACACCTCTCAGGGTGACAGTCATGTACTACAATGAAGGTTCGATTCAGCAGGAGCCAAATGAAAATTTCTCGATCATGTACTATGACCAAGCAGGTTGGACAGTCACTTTTCCTTAAATGGTCTGGCCTATGATAACCTAGCCTCGCGATCCAACACCACACAGGAGATGAGATGGGATTACCTTATGCACATTCGATTAAAAAAATAATCTTCACTGTGTCTACATTATGAACCAGTGAACTAATCATCTGAAATTATTCTGCTGTAAAGTGTCACGTTTCATTTTACCGGCAATTTTTATGTGAACTATAAACAAGACTTTTATACGGATTAAAGACATGGTGGATAGAGACGCTTAAGAGAAAAAGAATGCGACTTGCAACAACATTCCTTGTGAAACCACTGATCACATGAGTACAATAGTTTTTGATCATGTGTACATGAGCACTCACTACTAAAGAGGCAAGAATGGATGAGGTTTGAGGTTGCGTTGCGTTCATGAGCTCTTCTTCCTACACCATCATTTTTATTAGCCTTGTCGATGGTCCTCGTCCCTAAAAAGTTATGGACAAGTGAGTATTATTATTATAACCTTGTTCATTCATCCTGCCTCCATTAGTTATTATCTTTTTTCCCACTCCACTGCATGTGCGAGGCGTGGGACAAGACATACCGTAGCATTTCTCCAGGAGGAAGAAGGATACAGAATGTTTTAAGAGATAATGTTGCCTAGCAACAGGGAGCGCCTTGTCACAGAAAACAGGCTTTACGGTTAACAATGGTTTTGTGACAGATATCTTTTCTAGGACAACCCATGGTATCATTTACGTTTGTTGTGCGCCTCTGGGTTTCATAGTCAACTACTGTGAGATGGGGATGCACAATTTTGTTGTGCTTGTTACGTTTCTTGGCTTAATTGTAAAGGTGTGTTCATTCGTTCTGCCACATCGCTCATTACTTACACCCTGATCTCCTGCCGAGCCACATGTACTACTATCTGACAACCAGAGTGATATGATACGTTGCAGAGATGTACGCTGAGGGAGGGGGAGGTGTTGGGGGATGTTGCATGCCATATTCTTGCCATTAACTCCCAGACAATTTCTTGTTGTAAAGTCCTCCCTACTCTACCATCTCCCTCACTTAAGTCGTTTGTCAGTGTTCACGGTAGGCTGTTTACCCTTCATTGAGGGAGGCAGCATCCCCCATGTGTGTAAGACATTGACACAGTGCTCGACTTTATTATCATTATGTATCCCACTCAGAATGACAGCGCCCATTCTCCAGGTCAGGTTGTTCATTCAAACACTATCAGACGGATCCACAACAGCCCTCATACCTCACCACTTGGGCAGTAACACCCACCATCTCTGTTCTAATATGGCTATGGGTGTCTCATTCAGGACTGATAAAGCAGAACTAGCAACTGAGTTTATATGGTGTGTTGGTGAGTATTATACTCCAGCAGCAACAAATGTCTAAGCTTAATAAAAATCTAGTCTCTAAAAATAATGAGATGATCTCCTTACTCTACCATCCTCGGCCAGTGATTATTCTTCTTGGCCACCACCTACCCCAATGGGCTTAAAACGAGCTGTTTCCGCTTGGGAGTGGTGGAAGAATGATCAAGAGCCTCGTAACTCTTGTGACCACTCAACAAAAGAGCGCTGATGCCAGTTTTAACAATGTAGTTGTGGCATTAAATTGCAGTGGCTTGTTTAGTGTTAAGCGGTACCCACAAAAAACCACAACCATCCTGCTTGCTTTATACCTCACCACACCACACTATCAAAGCTGAATCGGTAGAGAGGCGGTCTGCAGTCCTGATGGACCCAGGTTCGAATCCCAGCTGGGGCAGGGAACAGTTTAAGGATTTGAATTTCATAAAAGCAGACTTTCCTGATCTACCAGATGACCCGCCGACATGTCGTAAAATTACCCCCGCTAATACCAATACACCAATCCTGTATGAGACAGCCCTAGCATGTATTCAATATGGACGGTGGGTGTTAGCGCCGAAGTGGTGATATGTGGAGGTGTAGGAGGACTACTGGGCCTTGGGATAAGCTACTGCCCCCGAGATATAGGCCCTGAAGCCTTTGCCCAGAGTCGGTCACATAAAAAAAAATATATATATATATCAGCCCAGCACACCACACCACACCACGCTGCACCTCACCACACCACACCACACAACACCATACCACGTCACCCTTCTCGACAAATGAGTCACCAGCAAGGGATAAAATTAGTCCAAGTTGGCTGCGTTCTACACAATCGATACAAACACTACAGCATACATCATTTCACATAATGTAAGGTTCCGAATTTTCCGACAATATAAGCTGGATATATTTTCTCTCTCAATTATTAATCAGATCTTTCATGGGTCGAAAATATTAAGTATTACCAAGGCAGTTCACACAACACACCACATGGACCGCATTCAAACAAAAACAGTTCTTCAACCCAGCCTCCATCAAAAACTGTAACAGACCGAACATCTCAAGTCCATGGGTTTCATAAGATGGGCTGAAGGCCGACCCTACCACCAAGGCAATACACGAGAAAAGCACTCCGTAACTCGTGTTTTTATTCTATTCGTATATATAACATCTTATCGGCTTCAAGTGGCAATGGCGTGGATCAAGGTGGTATGCGGATACCTACACGCGCGCGCGTGCGTGCGTGCGTGTGTGTGTGTGTGTGTGTGTGTGTGTGTGTGTGTGTGTGTGTGTGTGTAATTCACTGGTTCGGTCAGGATCACTTGATGGTCGTGATCGTCAGCTTTTACCCTCCCGGAAGGGAGCTGAGAGCTCATATAGTCCGATCTAAGGGCAAGGCTGTGACCTTCACACACGCACACACCCGTCCCCTTGCTCAAGGGGGACAGTAACCACCCACTTCGTCAGTGAAACTTATCGCAACCTGAGCGAGGCGCGAACTCCCGTCCACCAGTTGGCAAGCGGGAACGTTACCACAGCACCAGCGAGCGGTGTGTGTGTGTGTGTGTGTGTGTGTGTGTGTGTGTGTGTGTGTGTGTGTGTTAGAGGAAGGGGTGACGTCAAGCACACCCACATGGATTATATCAAATGATCACATACCCACAGTGTCTCATTCATTTTCAGCTAACACTCAACATCTACGTATCTCCCTCACATCACCTATCTACAATATAACCACTCATATTCCACCCCCACACATCTTCCAGCAATCCAGGTATACACACACACACACACACACACACTCGACTTTCCTTTTCACACACTGCCTCTCAAACCCATGCTTACTTGTTTCCTCCAGCCCACCTCCTGTCCCACGCACACACTCCTTCCCATACCCACCAACCCAGCCTCTCGACAGCCAGGCAGCACCAAATTAGGCGAAAAAATTATGCATGCTATAAGCCAAGCTGTAAGTAGTATCCCAGTGGTAATAAATACCAGCCCACCCTGGTGCACACATATCGCTGGGTGAAGCTCAGTGTCCCGCAGGCTTCTCCATTTACATAATTCTCTTACTCTACCACCTCCTTGTGGTCGCCTCACTTTTGAAAGAGCAGTTTACTTTACGACAGTATTATGAGCTTTCTTGCCGTTTTTGCTGATGGTCAACAGCAACTTATATAATTAATGACCAAACGCCATGATGTGTCTGAAACCTGCTGGGTACCTGAAGTGGCTCTGTTCGAGACGTTGAAAATTAACTACTGTAAGCACAAAAGATAACACTGTTGCTAACAAAAAAATAAATGTATTCTGAAAGACACATTGCTCAGTTCAACGCAAAAAACTCTAAAGAACAATCAACATCGTGGTAGTATGGCAAACAATATGGGTAAAAAATAAAATATAGTCACTGTTTTTGTCTGAATTTCTAACCCGATGTGTGTGTGTGTGTAAAAAATAAAATATAGTCACTGTTTTTGTCTGAATTTCTAACCCGATGTGTGTGTGTGTGTAAAAAATAAAATATAGTCACTGTTTTTGGCTGAATTTCTAACCCGATGTGTGTGTGTGTGTGTGTGTGTGTGTGTGTGTGTGTGTGTGTGTGTGTGTGTGTGTGTGTGTGAGCGCTTTTTATTAAGGTCTGCACCTTTAGCCACATCACGTCATTACAAACCGCCATGGCGCAGAAAGCCTGCAGCTAACATAGCTTCATCATTTCTTATCCTAATTAACTAGTCTCGTTCCTATCCAAACTAGCAATCGGGGACTGGTACTTAAATAACACTGTCACAAATCCTTGCGAACATCACTACAACTGAAAAAGTCTATCCTGGGTCCACTACAGGACTGGACCTTTTCCTCGAAGAGAAAATGTTCGCCAGAACTAAATCTAACCTACCCCTTGTTGGCAAAGGACGAAAGGGGAAGGGTCTAGGGAGTGATGGACGTGAAAGTCGAAGTGTGTGTGTGTGTGTGTGTGTGTGTGTGTGTGTGTGTGTGTGTGTGTGTGTGTGTGTGTGTGTGTGGTATAGTAGGACTGGTTGAAAGGGGTTTGTGGCTGCGTTGCTGTTGTATGATATGGGTGTTTGGTGTGGTGGTCCTGCTTTGGTTGTTGTGGGGTGTGGTGTAATAGTTCGTGTGGTGTTGGGGGGTTGTTGTGTGGTGTGGTGGTTGTGTGGTATGGTAAATGTATTGTGTGGTAGTTGTGTGATGTGGTAATAGTGATGCGACAGTTACGCGCTGTGTGATATTGTGGTGTAGAATACTATGTGGATTTTGTATTGTGCTTTGGTGGGGTGGGGTGGGGTGGAGTGGGGTGGGGTGGAGTGGTATGGTATGGACGGTATAGTGAGGTCTGCCACAGGGAGATCGGATGGTGTGGTGCAGCAGTGGTGATGAGCGTAGGATTTTGTAGAGTGTGTGGGATGTGATATTAGACCGTGTGGAATTGTGGTGGTTAGACTGTGATGTGTGGTGTGCTGTGGTGGGGTTAAGATGTGAACTTGTGGTGGTGGTGGTGGGTGGGGGGGGAGGAGATTGGGGGAAGGGGGAGCTAAGAGATGCTTAGAGGTCAGAGGAGAGGACTTGTTTACAGACAGTGGCGGTGGGGAGGATGTGGTTGTGGTTGTGGCGGAGAGAAGGATAATGTGGCTGTGCTTGTGGTGTGGTGAGGGGTACGGTGTGGTGTTTTGAGGTAAGATGTGATGTGGTGGATAATTTGAGGTGCGGTGAGGGACGCGGTGTGGTGTGGTGGTGATAGTGGATAAAGATGGTGTGGTGTGGTGGTGGTGGTGGTGATGTGGGTCCGGAATGAGGGTTTGTGTGGTGTTTAACTACGTGATGGTGTGGTGGTATGGTGTAGTGGGATGATATGGTTTAGATGGTGAGATGTGGTGAGGCAGTGGTGTGATGTAGAAATGTGTGGTGTTACACCATCACATGATGGTGTGGTGCTTCTGTAGATTGTGACGGTGTTTAGCCAGATGGTATGATGCTTTAAAGGTAGTCACGGGAGAGAGAAAAATCTGTCAACACTTTCGGCCGAGACTGGTGCGAAAGAACGAAATAATGAAGAATTAGCATCAAGCCATAAATAATATGGCTATATGGCACTGTAGGAGTAGAGGGAATATAAAGGCCTGATGAACTAGGGAAACATCAAGAACAGAGGTAGGACAGAAGAGCAGAAGAGGGCAGTAAAGAAAGAAAGACTGGAGACAAAAGAGCTTTTAGTAGCCCCTTACGACAACCAGGGATACTGGGGAAGTATTATTCCCTCCCTGCATATTGGGTCTCTACCCATCCCCCAGGAGGAACTAAGGAGGGATACAGAACCCATCACTCTCTTCTATATCCCCCAAAAGATCCAGAGATATATATATATATATATATATATATATATATATATATATATATATATATATATATGGCCACTTTTTTATCCCTTGTATAATATTCCGGGAATTTATATGCAATACTATATCTCCAGTGCATGGAGTTTTAAGTAAATAAGCCACGTATGTTATTTTAGTACAGAAGAAAATAATCACCGAAAAAAAACATCCGCGAACGAAAGCAGAGCCCCCGAAAAAAAATGCCCGTCACCCCGATATACTGTATTTTCACAAATACTATGCAACATCCCTCAAAAAAATTGGGAAAAATACCAACTAATGCCTCCATATTACCGTACTTCCACTTATTTTCCAATATACTAATACCAGCTGATCACAACCCGACTCTTAAGCTCTGTACTCTGTAGCCGTATTTTCTTGTCAGCTTAAGTGTCTCCCAAAACATTTTTCTAATTAGCTAATTATCAGTATCACACCTGTCCTCTTTTATGAAGTCTATAATTTCTTAGACTACATAGATAACACTGAGGAAAATGTTAAAGGGCTATATACAAAAATAAGTCGGTAAATAAGAAGTGCTGCAGTTTCTTGGCCGACGATATTAAACTTAAATCAACGTCAAAATATCTTACCTTATCTTCTGCCTTTTATCCCTCCACTTGGTATTTTCACGCCTCCACGCTCTAATTCCCTTCACGACATCATACCCGCGTTGAAAATGTATAGTATCCACGTATTCCCAGCAAATGTCCGGAGAAATTCACAAGAAAACGGGAGAAAACGCCACGTATAACACGGGAAAAACAATGCCCGCCGAGACTAACGCGGAGGAATAACCAGACGCATCACGCCCTTCTTTCTCCCTCACTGAAGAAAATTTCCTTACATTTGGCCATTTTTATTCCCTTTTTAGCACATTTCCGGTACCAATTTGCAGAGTTTTATCCCATGCGCATGGGGTTTTAATAATGTTAGCCATATATGCAAAATTTTTACAGAAATACAAAATTACTACCGAAAAAACTTGTACCCGCCAAAGAAAGTAGTGCCTGGGAAAAAAATACCTAATCTCACGCCGACATTGCAGCATTCTCACTTACTACGCAATATTGCGCGAAAGATAGTACCAGAGAAACTTACCTATTAATACATCGATGTTTCAGCATTTCCACTATTATTCTTTAATTATACACAGACTAAGCGCAAGCGAAGACCGACTATCAGGTTTTCCATTGCCGTATTATCATTCACTTTAGTGTCACCCACTGAGCTCAATGGTCACCGTAACACCGTTTTCTTAACTACTTATCCTCAAGTTACACCTACTTCCTCTTGTGAGACAGACAGACAGACAGACAGACAGACAGAGACAGAGAGGAGTAGCTCTTCCTGATACAACCCCTTCTCTTAGATTCCTAGCATAGAATTTCTCTCTCTCTCTCTCTCTCTCTCTCTCTGCTGCAATTTCATCCTTGCAAGCCCATCATATCCATCGATATACTACACATACACAGTTATTACACAGAATACATTAAGTAGTGTTGTATATGCAGGAATTTATAGTTATACATACATATATACATACATACATACAGATAGATAGACGGATAAAGCCCTAATTTGTGCTACTGCAAGTCTCTTCTCTTCGCCCTAACAGATGGCACTGTCCAGCAAACCCTTTGGCATTGTCCGCGTTGCACTGATTCTAAAAGGAGAATGGTAAACTGCAGGATATGGGCAACTTCAGCCTGTAGTCTACTGGGTTCACATTCAGTTGGAGTTACAGTACCACGAACCATCTGTCAAGCTTACTTTCATCCTCCAGTTCAGTTAACTATTTCTCCATCAATCTACAAATCTATCCATCAATCCATCCTTGCTTTTATCACACCTGGTTCACCTCATTTTTCACCAGTCCAGTATCCGCACTTCCTATCCTTTCACCCACCAACCCACCATCCATCCAGTCTTGCAATCAGTCTGTTCATCCATCACTGTCCCTGAAAATATTAATGCTGTAAATTATCACGGCATACTGAACTACAAGAACTCGCACGACTGACAGCATCTAAGGTCCGTATTCTCGTCGGTTAAGGAAGCTCCCTAACACCTTTTCCTAAGCGATTTATTTTGCTTATTACACCTTACTCTTCTATATTATATACACTTTTCCAATATCGTCCTACTCTGCATAAATAAGGTTCAAAAGGATATTAACCAGCCATATCCAAAAATAAATCGCTACAGATTAGGTGATAGGGAGCTTCCTTAACCGACGAGAATACGGGCCTAAGAACCAGAAGCAAATAAGCACGCGATGCTCTCTTTAATGTTGCATCCGAGACCTGGTGAAAAGTTGCAAGCGTGATTGAATCTGTGCACCAACCCCACCCTCCGGTGACCTAGGCTATACCTCATACCAATTAATCTGGCCAGGCATGTATGGCAACACTGTTCCTGCCGAGATTCTGATTGGCTGGAGGTGTTTGTTCGATTTCGTTGTTGCTTAAACCGATACTCTCTTTATTATTAGATATGATACTGAGTTTGTCGACAACACAATCGTCAAAAGCAATAAGAAATCCGTTATATACTTAACAACAATGAAATTTGCGTAGGAAGATAGAAATATGAGTCAACAAAGTATTATAACAGTCCAAGTCAAGGTCAGCATTCGAACAATTCCTTTAAATCTCCGACACTACGTTAAATAACCGAAAATTAAGGAAACCTGCTTAATCTAAGCGTTGGTGTAACACACATTTGAATTTTAAGATCAGTCTGCACCTTTAAATCGTGCCACAACTCTGAATAATTAAAAATTCTAATGAGAGGACGAGTCCTGTGGGGAGGGAGGTTTGAAATAATCGCGAAAACTCAAAGTAGGCTAAAGGAAAACTATTTCATTATATATCCTCTATTATCACAGTACAGACTGTTCTTAAAATATGAATGTGTTATACCAACACTTAGATTAAGCAGGTTTCCTTAATTTTCTGTTATTTTACGTAGTGTCGGAGATTTAAAGGAATTGTTCGAATGCTGACCTTGACTTGGACTGTTATAATACTTTGTTGACTCAATATTTCTATCTTCCTACGAAAATTTCATCGTTGATAAGTATATAACGGATTTCTTATTGCTTTTGACGATTGTATTGTCGACAAACTCAGTATCATACCTAATAATAAAGAGAGTATCGGTTTAAGCAACAACGAAATCGAACAAACACCTCCAGCCAATCAGAATCTCGGCAGGAACAGTGTTGCCATACATGCCTGGCCAGATTAATTGGTATGAGGCATAGTGTTCTTGTTGGTTACGGAAATTCCCTAATACCTTTTCCTAAGCGATATATTTTGCTATTCACACCTTTCCGTCCTCCTCTGTTTTATGTAAATTCTCATAATATCGCCTCATTTTACATACAGTACATAAAGTACAAACGGATATTAACTAGCCACAGCTTAAATCGCCAAGGAGGGGGTCCTAGGGAGCTTCCTTACCCAATATGAGTCAAAGTGTGATGTCATTATTCGTCAGGTTTTGTTGTCATGTTGGGTAAACCTTCACTAGTTTTTATATCTCAGCAAAGAGAGAGAGAGAGAGAGAATATATCTGACAGATACAAAATAATAAAGCCAGTGGTTCTTTGTGGGTCTCTATATGGCTTGGCGTAATTCTGACACACCAATATCCAGCCGAGAACCTTGCCTGTCATTCAGTGAGGTGGCGGTGTTTTAAGCAGCACCACAATCTGTCATTCTAACCACTTAACATAAACTCTTGTATTCCCGGCATCCTTCCACCCCATTATGTTCACCTTTTAACTCACTGATGTTCATCCCTCCTAGGTAGAAAACGAGAGGCAGTGGGGGAGACTATGGTAATGTTAGGTTTGCTGTAGGAAGATCATATAGACAGAAGATGAAAATGGTTATGGGAAGTAGAACACGACGTAGGCCAGATTCCAGCATTGTTAACTCAGCCGACCTCGTAAAACACGACAATTAGGATGCGCAATACATGAACCACCTTGTACATTACCATCATATCAGACAGAGCAGGACCTCTCCATCTTATGCCACCCAAGTCCTGATTACAACACCACTTCCTGATGCACTCCTCTAATCATCCAAGCTTAATAACCAGTAAAACAAAACCAGTACATATATATATGATTCAGTGTCTAAGGCTGAGATTTGATTAGTTTTGTGTGATGGGTCGTGGACGTGAGTGTGGGTGTTGGGGCGGGGACGGTGACTATAATCATTTTGTTCTCTCGTGGATCCGTCCTTAGTTATACTCTTTTTACTCTAACCTGGCCTAAAATTGCCATCCCTCCATCATGAATGCTGAGCTATAACAACAGGTTAACACTAGAATGTGGTGCTAGTCACGAATAAGTGCTATGGAAAGGATGTGGAGCCGTAGTAATGTCTTATTCTACCCCTAAGCTACGTGAAATAACCCGCCAAAGGACGAATATCTGGGCCAAGTTAAGATGAAAAGAGTACAGTAACTTTATTTCTATACATCGGGGTCTGCATATCATCTAGATAAGGCAATCAGATCTTAAATTCAGTAGCACTTTTGACACTAGCCTATCAGAGGACACCAAACCCTTCACATGTCGTTACATGGGTACTAATATCCACCATTATAGGAGTAATACATCAGGGGAACCATCATGAAGTCTGTTGTGATGGTATTAGCGAGTGTTTCTGACGGTATATTTGTTAATGAAAGGTAATGAAAGTTATTCAGTGAATCAAAATGCCCATGGTCTTCACTGAAATGACACAGGATTTTACCTCACGATCTTGCAGTCCATAGTCACTACTCAGTCCATGAATAGTGTGGTCCAAGTAGGCGTATGAGGTTTTGATTTTTTTTTAATATATATATATATATATAGGGGGGGGGGGAACTAAAACTCTTGCTTCTCAAAATCTGGTTTAAGCTTTCAGCCACTGTCTCCTGTCACCATCTGTGTATATTATGTTCCTCGCTAAGCACAGGTGAGATAAAGTGTCTGGGCTGAAAAGCACCGTATATATGGGTGTAGATGGAATGAAGAACTGCAGATACAGAAACAGACCACGGAAGAATTTGACTGACAGGAGTAGTGTATATCGGTATGTGGGAAAGTGGTTTGCAATGGAAGTCAGGGCGAAGTTACGTGGATGTTGTTTTGTTGTGGCCACACAATATAAAAGAATAGAAGGAAAGAGGAGAGTAGAGTCTGTGGCAGAAGAGAGAAGGAACAAGTTGCGGCAGAGAAAATAAAGTGATTGACAGGCAGATCGAAGGAATGATATGATGAACATTAGAGGAGAGAAGAGGAAGAAGGTAAAAGAAACAAGAAAGGAGAGAAAAAGAATGATGTGAATAAAAACTGAGTGAGCCAAATTATCCTCCATTTCTCAGGCTCAGCCACACGTCCCCGTCTAACTACCATCACTAATGTGGCGTAAGTGTTGCCTAATTGATTATACGGCATTAAACACTATCACGGCATCTACGCATACCTTAGTCACCACATGCTGGAGGAGGGAATGAAGGAAGGGGCGGCGGGAGATAAGTGAACTGATAAATTGAAGGTGGGAGATCTTACGTTGACTGTTTATTTGAAGACGGTGCTCAGTAGTCCATTCCCGTGGCCTGAATATTAAGAATTGATATATTTCATAACAGTAATAAGAGTAATACCGTGTTAATGATGATGATGATGATAATAATAAAGTAATGGTAACCTATTCTAAATTATCACTCGCATTACCTCGTTTTACTTATATTATTTCACATTATTTCATTGAAGAGCTGATGAGGAGAAAAGGCTTAGTTAAATGCCACTGAAAACTCTGTCAAGTTAGGGAAAAGTCACAGGTAACCGCAGTCTACACTTGGAGAAATTAGATAACCGCAGTCTTCACTGGGAGAAATTAGATAACCACTGTCTTCACTGGGAGAAATTAGACAACCGCAGTCTTCACTGCGAGAAATTAGACAACCGCAGTCTTCACTGGCAGAAATCAGATAACCGCAGTCTTCACTGGGAGAAATTAGAATTGACCGAGATGGCGTAAAGGAAAAGAACAAGGAAAATATATATGAAGGTAATGGACAAGACATGACATGGCCCAAAGAACAACAAAAGAACGATTAAAGGGTTGGAGTCAAATTGAAATTGTAGGAAATGAATCTTCGTGAAGTAAGAAGAGATGGTAGAGTCAGAAGTAAAAGACGGAAGGGAAAGGTGTTCATCTTGAAACATTGTGCCAATAATAATAATGATGATGATGATGATGATGATGATGATGATAATAATAATAATAATAATAATAATAATAATAATAACAATAACTTACCCTGGATCAAAAAGAAAATCTGTCAATGTTCTGTTAATGTTGAAGTAACACACACACACACACACACACACACACACACACACACACACACACTCCCTTACACAGCAGCAATCAATAACTACCAAACACATCATCAACTGAGCTAGGAAGGTTTGGGCTGCAGGGTCATGCTTAAGGTGTCCATAAATTATTTCACTGATTACTCTGAACACAACATCACAAAATACATAATATAAGCTTAAGTTGATATTATTTTTTTCATAATATTTTAGCTGAGAGAGGAAAAAGTTACTGTTTTGTCTACTGTATTTATAAAGGTACTGTTATATGTACTGGGTTGGACAGGCCGGACTCAGTAGCCTAAAAGGTCGGCTCATGTAAAACATTAATGAATAAATAAACAAATGGAAGAACATATAAATGCAGAGAAAGACAGGATTTAAAGATTCTCGTAGAGAATACCCTCCATAAAGGAATTTCATAGAGAATACCCTCCATAAAGGAATTTCACAGAGAATAACCTCTATAAAGGAATTTCATAGAGAATACCCTCCATAAAGGAATTTCACAGAGAATAACCTCTATAAAGGAATTTCATAGAGAATACCCTCCATAAAGGAATTTCACAGAGAATAACCTCTATAAAGGAATTTCATAGAGAATACCCTCCATAAAGGAATTTCACAGAGAATAACCTCTATAAAGGAATTTCATAGAGAATACCCTCCATAAAGGAATTTCACAGAGAATAACCTCTATAAAGGAATTTCATAGAGAATACCCTCCATAAAGGAATTTCGTAGAGAATACCCTCCATGGAAGAATTTCATAGAGAATACCCTCCATAAAGGTATTTCGCTGAGATATCCTCCACAAAATAATTTCATAGAGGAGTCCCTTTATTATTTATCGGCTAAGACAGTAAATCTGTGGGAATACAGAAAATTTTTGTAGTCTTTATGAATGAAGGCATTAAAAATCGTCACTGGATTAAGATTACTGCTGATACTAGTTACAAATAGGAAATCAAGTGTCCAGTACCAAAAACTTCAAGGAAAGTTTGTTGTTATGAAGATCCGGCAGTTCATTCTTTATTTGCAACTGCATTTTTTAAAAATTTATCTGCATCTTCACAAATATACATCCAGTCTTCTGGTGGCTCGTGCCCTCTTGACCCACCTCACCCGCGCAGGCCACGTAAATAAATATTGCCACAGGAGAGGGCAAGTTTTTTAGGGCAAGGCAGGAGGGGGTACTGACACTACAACAGCCAGCTAGCGTGAGGAAGGGATTACCGAGTCCGTCTGCGAGGTGACAGGTAGCCATCACCTATGCAGGTTCACGATCTCTCTCTCTCTCTCTCTTTCTCTCTCTCTCTGTTCCTGGACTATTTCACGACCACCACACACACACACACACACACACACACACACACACACACACACACACACACTGGCACGTCTCGGGGTATCTGGTCGTCGTGTTTCATACTTAACAAATTACGTCGCTGCCACGCTTATCAAGAACTCATAAACAATAGAGATACTGCACTAAGTAAGGAGTGTATGTCATTAATGTCTCCTTGTGTCCTCCAGGAGCTATTGCTTGTTTTGTCTAGTGCTCTTTTATGCCACTTTTTCCTTCACACTAGCCTGCTCCTCCCACACGCCTCCTTTTGTTTCCATGGTCCCTCTTCCAAGCCCCGTCTTCCAGCTCTCGTGTTCCAGTCCCTGTCTTCCAGCTCTCGTGTTCCAGTCCCTGTCTTCTAGCTCTCGTGTTCCAGTCCCTGTCTTCCAGCTCTCGTGTTCCAGTCCCTGTCTTCCAGCTCTCGTGTTCCAGGCCACTACGGTGTTATCAGCTTCCCGGATTGCAGTCTGCCCCTCCAGTATCTCAGATCTTTGTTTACAAACGTGATCGCCGCAGCGGTTATCTCGGCTCAGTATTGCCTTTGAGAGTATTCGTGTTTGGAAGCAATACGGCGACGGCGAAACAGTGTTCCTGTATGTCATCCATATCTTCCCTTTTCTCTTTTCCTTATATGGCTCCAGGTCCCGTGTTAGCCACAGATAAGTTAAGCAGACTCTGCCTCGTGATGGCGGAAGGACAGTGAGTGACAATACAAAATTTCAATCTGCCAGACAGCATACCCATTTCACTATATTGACGCTTTTTTTTTTTTCTTTTTTTTTCTTATGTTACCTCTTGCCGATTTTCATCAACTCAGGGTAGATCTAGTGTAGTGAAGCAGTTAATGATGGCCACAGCTGCAGATCGAAAAGACTCACCTCTGCCGAATGAAATCGTTATGAGAAAGATAGAAAAAATAGAAAGCACGTGATGGGACTGAGATGGTTAGTAAGTATGAAAACACACCAGTTTCATATATCCCAAAAATGTAAACTAAAAATCCCGCCATTAATATACAAAACAAAAACAATTCAATCAAACGGAGCCGAAACAGAATACATTTTTTTTTTTTTGCCACTCCACCCTAAAAATCAAAATGACATTAATAGACTAATTTACTAATTAAAAAAAAAAACACTAAAAACTGCAACACACCAATGCCGGAAGAAAATGAAATAGCAAAAACAAAAGATATTTTACACAAAATCTGAAAAAAGACAAAAAGAACAAGAGAAGAACTGGGTGTTAACTCAAAATAAATGATATACAGATAATACGGCAAAACCGTTGAATTATATCGCATCATTGAGGGAAAGAAATAGTAATAAGAAAGAAATGAAGGAGAAAATTATAGAGAACAAGTAATTACAAATTAAGGCAAATAACAAGATGGTTTTTAGTTCTTCCAAGCTGCTCAGTACCAAGCAGGACACCAGCCACTCTGTTAGTTTCAGGACAGGACATTATGCAAAAGGTGTCTCACTGGCCAATCTCTCCAGGTGAAGCCATCAAGAAAGAGAATTGTTGAGCACTATAAAATAATCGTAATGATAATCGCTTATCCTCACTTCCCATCCACCCCCTCTATCTTTCCCACCAACATCCCTCCTACTCTCCCACCCCTCCCCCTCCCATAATCTCTAGTGTGACTCTGGCCCGACCATCCCAACACTTTTTTGTCTCCCACCTCTACTCCACACACACCTCCACACACACACACACACACACACACACACACACACACACACACACACACACACACACACACACATACAGTATATAAACACCCCCCTCCACACACACACACACACACACACACACACACGTTACGGGTGATGGAGGGTAGGTGTTGGAGGCTAATTGGGGGTGTGTTGCTCTTGACACGCACTGAAGTGTGTGGGGAGACGGTGGGGGGGGGGGGTTACTGATGCACGAGACCAGGGTAAAGCACTGTCACGCCTCACACTTTTCCTTACATACTTCGTTCGTATGTGTGTGTGTGTGTGTGTGTGTGTGTGTGTGTGTGTGTGTGTGTGTGTGTGAGAGAGAGAGAGAGAGAGAGAGAGATCGTAAAGAAGTGGAAAGAGACATGAAGAGGTGGTAGGAATGAAAAAAGAGACGGAAATGGGCGGGCCAGGAGGGAGTAGGTAAATAGAATGTGATGGGGATGTGCATAGTAAGTGTTTTATCATGCAGCCCGTAATACTGATACACATGCACACACACCCATAAGACACGGCTTGAACATGCACAGTAAAAGCTGTTCGCACATGTCAGGCGTGTGCAGACCGACTCGTACATGTCATTCATTTACACACTTTATTTTCCTCCGGGGATGAGGTGGGACTGGGGGGTGGGAGTGATATATTTTACACTAAATTGGTATGGTGATGAGCCACGGCGTCTCCCTAATATTGTTTATCCATTCTCTCTCTTTCCTTTGTGTGTGTCACATTATCAACAATTCTTCATCAACCCTCTTCTTCCTCAGGCATAAAGAGATAGATAAGCAGGTAGCCACAGTGTGAGAAAGAGTAGATACCCAGACACCATACAAGTCAGCGAGGTGAGCAACAGGGTATATCAGGAAGCAGTAAAGACAGCAGTTACAGCGTCCCCACGTCACAACACAGCACAACACATCACAACACAGCACAGCACAGCACAACACATTACAACACAACATAGCACGACACAAAACTGTCTCCTACAACCATGTCGTAAACATACCGCTACTGGCCACTGCTATATTTACAAACTGGTCACCGCTTCACACCAACACGGCCACAACCATCCATCCACTTACGCTACTCGTCCATTCAGGGTTTTATGTGAATGGGGTATTGTCTGGCAGGAAGAACTACTACGCTAGACATTTTATAGCCGGTGCTGAGAACAACGGAGGGACAAAGAAGGTACTAGCTACGAAAATGTTCACTACCCATGGACTCTTGCCTTAAAGGGAATAAAGACAGCCTCATCTGCGTGTTAGTGGCCATGTAAGAAGCAATTGTCACTTGGCATCTAAAATTTACCAGTTAAAGTCTGGCGCAGGACAAACATCGTGCCTTTTAAAGCTGAAGTTAAATTATGACTTGTTTTCACCCCGTGGTCGATGAAGTGCCATATCCAATTATTTAACACAATCTCTGATACGTGCGTGATGACCATATCTAGCAGTCCCACCCAGATGTGATAGGTTTATATAATTATATTTATCTATGCTCTTAGGTGCTGGAGAGGGATGCCTTCATGTGGTGGCACCGATATAACCAGAAGGGTCTACTGTCTGGTCATACAAACATACCTCAACTACTTCCTTGTCCCCCTGAAAGGAGGGTGGTGGATTGAGAGAGAGGGGCGACTTCAGGCTGGAGTCCACCGGGAGAACTTTTGGAGGTATCGTGTGGACAAACAAGCAAACAGACAAACACAGGTGAAATATATAACCTCCTCCAACTTCGTTGGCGGAGGTAACTAAGTCCCATATACTCTGCTAATTAATCTCTTACTCTCCTTGCAGCGGGACCACCTCAAGGGATTTCTCTCAGGGCCGTATTTTATATGCATAAGAGGTTCACTATACCCTTTTCACTTTAATCTGTCATCAAACTGCCATCTCTCCACATAGAATACTGAGTTGTATCAGTATACCATCAGTTGAATATGATGCCAGTCACGAAAAAATGCAGTGGAAAGGATGTACGGACGTAGTAAATGTCCCTTTCACTGACCTACGTGAAATAAGGTGCGAAAGGACTAAGATACAGGCCAAGTTAAAACAAATGAACTATAACATCTCGTTACTAATAATCCATTTTGCCTTGCAAGGGCCTTGCCCAATGTCTTCTTCAATAATAGCATAGTTTAAATAAAGAACACAAGTATATTGCCATGCCATATACACAAATACACTGGAAAGCAAGGTGTGCTCCAGCTGTGCCGAAATAAAGACATTCTTACTGGAACTGCTGACCAGAAAAGAAGAAACGGCCAGTACGCGAAGATGGACACATTGCCGTGAGTAAACACTGGCAGTACCAAAGGAGGAGGAGGAGGAGGAGGAGGAGGAAGAGGAGGAGGAGGAGGAGGAGGAGGAGGAGGAGGAGGAGGAAAGAGAGTCTCAGCAGTATGAGAGCCTATGGAGGGAAACTGGACAAGATGTGCTACAGTTTTTAGAAAGCACCTTGAAAACTTTTTAAAACTGACGGTCACGACACCACACAACAAGCACAAGACTCTGGCAGAAGGACCACCGCTGGACCAGACAAAGGCAGAAGATCCAGGTACTTGAACTTGAACCAAAGCGAGAGGTGCGTCTAAGTGCAGTCCCTATGCTAACATCTCTCTCACCTCAGGAATTGCTGGCTTTTATTCTTCCTTTCCACCTCCTTATGAAAGAGACACCAAGAGGCCTTATGATTAATTCCAGTACATATGCAGTGAAGGGAAAAGGAGGCCACTTGTATCAGGATATGGACAGAAAAAAAAGTACAGGGAAGGACCGCAGGAGGTATCATGACTCTCTCTCACTCTCTCTCTCTCTGCACCCACATTAACCTCGCCATTGTGAGGGGTGAGAGGCATCATCCTGGTGAACAATTACTCAGTTACTTAATATCCTCTGCCTTACTCTGGACTCTTACCTGGTGACCTCCTCTTAACCCTTTACATGGCTTTGTTGTTTTGTTTAACTGGTTCCCCATACAGACCTATTTGTACGGTGGCAATGGTCAGGTGATAGGATGATGGATGGTGTGTGTGTGTGTGTGTGTGTGTGTGAGACGAAGAGGGACGCCACTAATTTCGAGGTGTTGAGAATAATTGCCTGGTAGATAAGATTGGCCAGTTTCAAGGAGAGAAGAAAAAAGGGTGTTGAAGGAGAGAAAGAGAACAGAATGACAGGGAGGGAGGAGTGGAATAGAAAAAGGTAAAACGAGAGGACACAAGGAAATGGAAAAGCCAGAA
This sequence comes from Coenobita brevimanus, assembly GCF_032717465.1. Classification (NCBI taxonomy): domain Eukaryota; kingdom Metazoa; phylum Arthropoda; class Malacostraca; order Decapoda; family Coenobitidae; genus Coenobita; species Coenobita brevimanus. Next base: position 42,110,341 of record NC_137019.1, read on the forward strand.
GAGGAAAAAAGTTTGAGTAAAGGAGAGAGACAGAGGAACAGGCTTGGAGCATGTTTCAGACAACGTAAAAAATAATGAAGAAGATGTTAAAATTTAAAGACTGAGGAAGAAAAGCATACAGTAGGAAAAAAAGAAAATGACGATCTCCTTAAAAAAAAAAAAAAAAAAAAAAAAAAAAAGGAAGTGGGAGAAAACTGGGAAAGAAGGAAGGTTAGTAAGCAAAATGAGGTAACTGTGAAAAAGGGAAAAGGAATTTAACAAACACAGGCGAAAAATGGAGAGAGAGAGAGAGAGAGAGAGAGAGAGACGGAAGAGAAAAAAGCAGAAGAGTGAGAAAGGAGTCTGACAGAAAAGGAGAAAGAGAAAGGAAAAGAAGGCTGAAGGGACGATGCTGGAGGAGTAGGAAAATGAAAGAAGAGGGGGAGAAAAGAAATAAAAAAATGTAAGAGAGGAAGAGTGGGAAGGAATGGCAATAACGAAAGTGAAGGAAAGATGGGAGAAAGAAAGGAATGAATGAAGTGGAAGAGAAGGTGAGGAAAATATAAAGAACGGGAGGAAAGGAAACGAAATAAGACACGAAAATGTCCAAGAGGGAAAAAGAAGGGAGACGACTGAATAAAGCGAGGAAAAGAAGGGCAATATGGGGAAGGGGAGTGAGGGAGGAGGGAGAGAGATAAGGGAGTGTGTAGGTGTTAATGTGACATGTTACTGATTCATGGTGGTTCCCTTACGGGACAAACAAACAAAATAACACACACACACACACACACACACACACACACACACACACACACACACACACATACACAAAGCACCTCCTTTCTCTCTCTCTCTCTCTCTCTCTCTCTCTCTCTCATGCCCCTAGAAGGTCAGAGAAAAAGCGCTATCAATGACGGTTAGCCACAGATGCTAAGGTATCTATATACCCTTGTCTGGCCTCTTCCAGCTTAATTAACCTCTCCAGCTCTCCTCTCCTCTCCTCTCTCTCTCTCTCTCTAGCATTTAACTCATTCTCTTCTTATTTTCCTTCCATCTTTTATAATCAGTCTGGGTGTCCATTCTCTTCCCAAATAGTTTCACGTATTTTCTTTCACTTCTCTCCGTTCACTCACTTCCATCTATTATTATTCAATTTAATCAGCCTACTTTCACCCACTCTCAATATGTCAAGTCATCAGTGAGGGAAGACTACCATGATACTGGTGGTGATGGTGTGGTGATACTGGTGGTGATAGTTGTTAATTATGCCCAAACACGTGCCCAGGCAACGCTTCTTCGCCCGCTAATTCCCCTGAGCTTTATAACGAGTCGGTGAGATAACACTGTTGTGTTGTTAAGCCTGTTTTATGACCTACCACTGCCAGGGAAACACTCTGGCTTTTTGGCTGCGTAAAATGTTTGGTGGAGTTGCTTCACGCCCACACCCAGCAACTGTATCTGCCTCAGTCACTGATCTAATTCACCACCCCTCCATCCTACCACCTTCTCTTCTAAGTTCCAACGCTTTACTCATTCCCTTCATTCCAGTCTTCCTCTCCTGCATCCTCCCTCACGTTCTCCTCCACCTTACTTTCCATTTCGATAATCTATAACCCCATTTGTTTTAAACTGGCCACCATCACAATGTTCAACAAGTATATCAGGCAACACATCAGTGCGCAGTTTTCCCCTACAAAGACACCTTGGAGTTGAAAGGATGTAATAAATTAAGAATCTCTCTCTCTCTCTCTCTCTCTAGCAATAACTCTTTCTGTCCCACTGCCACATCACCTGCCATTATCTCTTCTCTCTTAATGCCCCTTCCCTCTTTCCTCTCACACTAAGCTCCTCACTGTCCTCTCTCTCGTCAAATATTACTGCTTTCTGCTGGTACATTATCGGTCCCTCCTAGTACAGGAATGCATAATTATCTCACATTGCCTCGTTAACATCCTCACCACATTCACCACGGTAACTGAAGATGAGAAATATTAGGCCATTCAAAATTTCCGATCCAATTAAGCTTTGCTGATCAAACTGGCTGATTATTTTCAAGCTTACGTTTCTTATGTTTATGATCAGGGCTGAAATGATATCAAATGTTATTGCCTCACTGTAAGATAAGAGTTCGATGCAATAATCCTGCAGTATATTATGACATGTAATGGATGCTGATAGAGGCTGCGACCAAATCTGACCTTGTATCAGCCTGGGAGGTCTAATTTGAGAGGCGGCAAGTATAAGGGAGGCGGATTATACTCGGAAAGCACTATCACCAAATTACTCATGCTTCTGTTTCTGCCTTTACTGAACTTAATCGACTCTCAAGTATGTTCCCTGGTGTGTTATACAGCCACATCACATAATTAACCGAGGGAGGTGGGGGGTCCACTCCTTAACCCTCCAGGGGGCGGCGCTCCTACGGGGGGGGAGGCCGAAGGCAGAGCTCCCCCGGGAAGGCTGGGGGGCCGCGGGGCTGCGGCTTCCTCGGGGAGGTCGGAAGATTTTGGCCATATCTTGATAGCCTACCCTGAAGGCTTCATGTTGATGGCACAAGCCGTTCATGAGATATACGAGTACTGGAGTTAAAGGCGGGCGATAAAAACTAATTGACCTTTGACAGTCATGTTCGTGACCTTGACCTTGACCCCGATTGCCCATTTCCGAACTCCTCCAAGATTTTGGCCATATCTTGATGCCCTGATTCATGTTAAAAGCTCAAGCCGTTCATGAGATACTGGGAACACACACACACACACACACACACACACACACACACACACACACACACACACACACACACACACACACACACACACACACACACACCACTTAATCTTAATCTTAAAAACACAAAACTCTCCAGCGACAAACGCAACCTGCCCCCCTTCCTCTGTTGAAAGATCCTCTGTTAACCTGGATGGCAGTGGTGTTGGCCTGACCGTGTGAAACAATACCCCCTCCCTCACCACTGTTTGCTGACGACACACACACGCACACGGCGAATGAATGTGTGTTTGGGGTGCTTGTACTGTGTGTGTGTGTGTGTGTGTGTGTTTGTGTGTGTGTGTGGTGGGGACAATGGTCTCATCAGCATTTACTGCATAAAGACACTGATTTTGTGGACTCAATACAAATTTGCCTGACACATTCTTTACCTCACCAGATCAATGTCTTTGCAGTTTTTTTCCCAGCTCTGTAACTACTCCTACTCCACGTCACACCAGGCCCCTTTCGACTCTGCAGATACCTTACGAAATTGTGATGATAATGTCTAACTGCTCTATTAAAACTGATAATACAAATTGGTGATATATAGTGTGTGGAGTTTAGTGTGTTGTGATACTTGAGGGGGACCGGTTGTTGTCGCTAATGATCTGCTGGTGGCGAGTCTGTTCCACATCAGCATCATCATCATCCTGTCCCTTACACTCCATCTCTGTGTTGTCCTGTCATCCCTCCATCGGTTTCTTTGCATACAGTACTTCTCTCTCCCACTCCGTCACTATATTGTTCCCTGTCACCTCTATCATGCAAGATTCCGAGTCATCTCCAAGTAGAGTCATCAGTCAAACTGCTTCTCTGCCGACCATCTCCTCTCAGTCCATCCCTGTGTTGTACTCTGTCATCTTTATCATACTCAAACAATCCCGTCGTGAATGCTGGGCAGCATTCAGGATGTGTGATGATGCTATGAGGCGAATGTGCTGTGTTAAAGATAAAGTATTGCCCTCCACACACACACACACACACACACACACACAGACTTTCTCTCTCTCTCTCTCTCTCTCTCTCTCTCTCTCTCTCTCTCTCAGACAATGAATACTGTAAGTACCATAAGGATGGAATGAGAGGGCAGCCAGGCTCAATATCACATAAGAACATAAGAACATAAGAAGAGAGGATAACTGCAGTAGGCCGGTTGGCCCATGCTAGGCAGCTCCTAGAAGAGTAACTGAACTACTAGAATGAGATAAGGATAGCAAAGAAGAAGGCTCTCCCCCGCCCTCCAAACCCTCCAGCCGAAGCCGGCAGGAAAAAGTCAGAAAGAACACCACGCCGTATAGAAAAACTGGCGTGGACATTTTACAGGAAAGTGTGAAAGGAGAATAGAGACTATCATAGTGTAACCTGAAAAGAAATTTTTTTTGAATTAGTATTGGTTATAAGATTTTCTTTATTCTATATCCACCCCTTATTTGTCATATGCTTATCTAGCCTATGCTTGAAACTCTCAATGGAAGAGGCAGCAACTACTTTATTAGGTAGCTTATTCCATTCGTCTACTACTCTATTACCAAACCAATTTCTACCTATTTCCTTACTGAAACGGAATTTTCCTAGTTTGAAACCATTATTTCTAGTTCTATCCTGTATGCTCACTTTAAGTACCTTGCTAATATCTCCCTTATTTATACCATTCATCCTCTTAAACACCTCAATTAAGTCTCCCCTTACTCTACGCCTCTCTAGCGAATGCAGACTTAGTCTTTTCAGTCTGTCTTCATATGACAGGTTCCGGACGTCATGTATCATTTTAGTCATTCTTCTCTGTACATTTTCTAACGAATTAATATCCATTCTATAGTAAGGACACCAGAATTGTACTGCGTAGTCTAAATGTGGCCTTACTAATGCTAGATAAAGTTTTAGTATTACTTTAGATGATCTATTGCTCACGCTTCTCGAAATAAATCCTAGGACCCTATTTGCTTTATGTCTCGCATTAATGCACTGTTGCCTTGGTTTAAGGTCGTTACTAATCATAACTCCTAGATCTCTCTCGCATTCCGATTTGCTAATTTCATTGTTATCTAAGCTGTATTTAGTATCTCCAATGGTCTTGCCTACGTTAAGTACTTTACATTTTTCAACGTTAAATTCCATTTGCCAAGTTTTAGACCATTTGGACAATGTATCGAGGTCTTTCTGTAAGTTGTGGCAATCGTCAGTCGAGTTAATGATACGCCCTATTTTTGTATCGTCGGCAAATTTGCTGATGCTGCTATTGACTCCTAAGTCTAGATCATTTATATATATGATAAATAATAAGGAACCGAGTACTGAACCCTGTGGTACACCGCTAGTTACTAATCCCCAGTCCGACTTAGTTCCATTTATTAATACTCTCTGCTTTCGTCCTTTCAGCCAGGATTCTATCCATTTTAAGATATCGCCGTCTATACCGTGTGCTCGAACCTTTCTAACTAACCTTTCGTGTGGGACCCTATCAAAAGCTTTACTAAAGTCCAGATAAATAACATCGTAAGCTTTATCGCTATCTACTGCCTCATAGACCTCCGAGTAGAATGACAACAAATTTGTGAGGCAGGATCGTCCTTGCCTGAATCCGTGCTGACTTTCGTTTATAAGATTAAATCTTTCTAAGTGTTCTCTAATCTTATTTGCCAAAATTGACTCTAACATTTTTCCTACTATTGACGTTAGACTTATCGGACGATAATTCGACGCAGCTGATTTATCACCCTTTTTAAAGATGGGCACTACGTTTGCGGTTTTCCACGCCTCTGGAACTTCTCCTGAACTTAAAGAGTCATTAAATAACGTTAAAAGTGGCTGACATAATTCTTCTTTGGTTTCTTTTATAATTTTTGCATATATATCGTCCTGACCTGGCGATTTTTGAGGTTTTAACTTATTAATTTCTTTCAATACGTCCTCCTTACTAATGGTTATTTTACTAAGAATATTTTCCGTATTCTCATGGTAAATATTTGCTGCTTGAGGGACCAGGCTTAGATTTTCCTTGGTGAATACTGATATGAAATAATTATTTAGGATGGAGCACATTTCTTTATCTTCACTGGTAATGTCACCTGATTCTGTTCTGAGTGGTCCTATCCTATCTTTATTTTTCGTTCGGTACATTTGATAAAAACCCTTGGGGTTTTCTTTTGATTCACTTGCAACCTTAATTTCATAACTTCTCTTTGCTTTTCTTATCTCCTCTTTACTTCTCTATTTAAAATTGTGTACCGGTTACGTAAGTGTTCCTCTCCACGTTTTATTTTTCTATATATTCCTTTCCTTTGGCCTATGAGAGATTTTAATCTGTTGTTTAACCATCTAGGTTCTGAATTATTAGTTCTAAACGGTTTTGAAGGAATATATCTATCTTGGCCTCCGTGTATTATATTTATTAACTCGTTATACTTCTCACTGGTTGAACGTCTGCTTGGTACTGTAGCTGAGTTAATTTCCGTCACCTGGACTACATTCCTATCTACCACCTCCTCCCTCACAGACACCTGACGGACATCCCCAGGTGTTTCCTGCGCCTGACCTAGCCAAGACCACTCTGCTACGGTAACAGGTGACTGGCTAGTGGCACCCGCGCTCAAATGTAATTAACAGAGTGACTCAATGGATGATACTGCGCAGAATGGAACAGATACAGAGCTCGTAGTCATGTTATACACGGTGTATATTTAGGAATGTGGATTAGGCCTTTGTTAACGGAGGGTGTTTTGGGTGTCACAGTGTGTTAATGTGGGTTAACGGTGGGTCTTTAGGTGGTATTTATTTAGGCGGTGGTGTTAATTTAGGTAAAGAATGGCGTATACTGGAGGGTGCCATTAAATAATCCGCCTTCACCTCGTGCTGCACCGGCCATTTGCACATACAGAGAAACAGGTTCATGCTGAGTGCCCGATCACCTCGCCTCTCGCCTCATGTGAAATTTTGCACTGGAGAAAATGTTAAGATAGAGATGGTTTATGCAGGCAGTTATGTTATGTGGGAGAGACGGGCGTTGATGGCCTGCTTATCATAATAACATCATGTCACTGCTTTACACTTCTTATGACAACCACTCCCAACATTCACAACAAACTGTAGACACCCTGCGGTAAAGTGTCTGCTGTGAAGTTGAAGAGTCTGAGAGTAACCAAAGGAAAGAATTATTATGAAAGAATTCAAAGGATGACGTGCGTGTAGTAATGCTGGGTATGTTGATGGCACTAATGCCGGTATGCAGTGTGGTAATTATGTCACCAGCCCTGACATATGAGACAGAATGATGATGATCCATTGTGAAAAGTGGAAATGTTGGGGGGGGGGGGGAGCCACAGGTCAGACACTGAGTTCTTTATTTACTCTAATGTTTCTGGCTACACAGAATCCATCTTCAGTGAGTTTGAGGAGGAAATGAAAGAGCCTGGACGTTTGTATCTCTGGAAATTCCCTCCTCATTCTCAGGTCGCAGCCTGACTGGGTATCTCTAGGAAAGTTCCGTCGTCCTACCCCACCTTGATTGCGACACTGGTGCTACCCTTGCTGTATATCTACTTCGGCTACAAACTTTCTCCCTGTGGTTAGTTATACTTTTTACACAAATATGCACTGCTTCAAACCTTTTTTTTATTTGTTTATTCAGATTTTTTTCAGTGACTTATTTCTTCCCACTTGGGCAAATGATTATGTTGATCCATGTGCAACACTAAGGAATCAGATACTCTACTGTATAACACCGTACATCTGCCCTATCCTTGTATCTCTCTCTCTCTCTCTCTCCACACAAGGCAAGCAGCAAAATCACAGGAAACCATATGGTGGTCCTGTTCTGATGGTTTGAACGTATTTTCACCACATACATTTTTAATCCAAACATTAACCCTTACCACTTGGGGGAAATACAAACACTCTTTTGTACAAACAGATACACACTCGGGCCGAATATATACACATTTTTACATACTCAAACCCGAACACACACACAAACACACACACACACACACACACACACACACACACACACACACACACACACACACACACACTGTCTCAAGTGCACATACCCACGACACACACACAAATATATATACGCAGGTATATTTACAGTCTGTAGAGACAAAAATTCTAAAACACACATTGCCTTCCCTAGTCCACGATTTCTCTGCTGCCAGATCGATAAATTGCTCCATCGAAAAAATGGAAACAACTGAAACCTTACTAAATCCAAGAGACAAAGAGCGAGGTGCTCATCAACACCAACACTAGGCCACCTGCCTGTCTCCCTCTCCAAACTACACCGCCACAAAAAATCTCCCCCTCCACACCACCCCCCATCCCTCCCCCTCCCTCCCTCCTCCAGACTCCGAGAGGGGCTTGGTCAGGAAGCAAGGTTGATCTAGTGACGTCACGCCGCCCCGGAGCCTCAGTGTCAACAAAAGGGTCGCGCCGGGTCACAGGCACACAGTTCGTCACTCCTGATTTTCTCGCGAATTGTTGGGTTAATGTGTGTGTGTGTGTGTGTGTGTGTGTGTGTGTGTGTGTGTGTGTGTGTGTGTGTGTGTGTGTGTGTGTGAAAATATACCTCAAACAGTTTTAATTTGCTTTCAGATTTGGTAAAACCGTAGAAGGACTGACGATCAGTCGTGGGATTAGTGATTTGATTTTGAAAAACTGGTCGAAGGTCAAGGTCACAGTTCAAGGTGAAATGGTTGCCCTATTACTCAAGGAGTTTTGATTTAATCTAAATCAAATATGCTTAAGAGTTAGCCCAGGATAAAGTGATTCAGTTTTGACCACAATAAGTTAAAGGCAAAGGACACAAAGCATGCCAACTACAAAAGTTTTCACCTGGTTTGGGCCAAACTTGGTGGAAGAGTTAAGGGTCAAGCTAGAATGAAGTAATTCGATTTTGACAACAATCAGTCAGAGGTCAAGGACAGAAGGCAAGATGTCTTTAGTCCGTTTGTAGGTGCTTCTGTTTCTGAATGCTTCTGTTTCTCTCTCCTGTATCTGTTCCCCTTTTCTCTATCCATTAGCTTATCCAGTTCTGTATCTTGCTATCTGTACTAAAGAATCCACCAACAATTTTCTCATGGTATCTAATGACCGGCTCAATCCATTATTATCTTGCGCACGGATACCCATGTCATTATTTTCTCACAGTATTTAATAATCATCCCCTCTCATTATTAGATTTCTCACGATTTTTAATAGGTGTTCTTCATCATTTCTGATTTTCTCACAGAAATAATTTTTTTTTTTTTTATGCGAGGAAGAAGGAACCAAAGGCCATGAGCCCGCAGACAGTTCCCTCCAAGAGAAAAACAAAATACAATAGGGAGCCAAATTCAAGATCCGGTCATTTTGAGATGCCTGGACACACTGCGTTTGAAAGACTGGAGATCATAGGCAGCAGGAAATACAGACAGAGGGAGACAGTTCCAGAGCTGACCTGTTGCATAAATGAAAGACTGGGAGTAACGGTTAACTCTTGCATTAGAGAACTGGACAGAAAAGGGATGAGAGTTTGCTGCCAGACGGGTGCTACGCTCCCGTCGTAGAGGTGGAGGAATGCAAGCAGACAGTTCAGAGGAGCAGTGAGCATTAAAGTAGCGATAGAAAAGAGATAAAGATGCAACAATGCGGCGAAGAGACAGAGGTTGAAGGGAGTCGGTAAGAGGAGGAGAGTTAATGAGACGAAAAGCTTTTGACTCCACCCTATTGAGAAGAGCTGTATGAGGGGAGCCTCCCCACACATGAGAATTGTACTCCACACAGGGGCGGATAAAACCCCTGTATAGAGTCAACAATTGTGCAGGGGTAAAGAAAGAGTGGAGTCGGCTTAGCACACCCAATCTCTTGGAAGCAGATGTTGCAAGAGATGTAATATGATCTTTCCAAGGTAAGTCCCAAGTAAATGAAACCCCAAGCATGTTCAAGGATGATGCAGGATTAAGCTGAATATTATTAAACATTAGTGGGTATACCTGTGGAAGATTTTGTCAGGTTGATAGGTGTAAGAACTGAGTCTTAGATGCATTAAAAACAACCAGATTATTTTTACCCCAGTCAGAGATACGAGCCAAGTCAGACATTAGGTGTGCCATAACATCATCCCTTGTTTGTTGAAGTAACTGTTGAGATGGGAGTTGCGGGAACCGAATGGAAAGGTGAAGGGTGGAATCATCAGCGTATGAGTGGATAGGGTTAGATGTATAGCTTAGAAGAGTATTGATGAATAAAAGGAAGAGAGTTGGTGATAGGACAGAGCCCTGAGGAACACCACTGTTGATAGATCTAGGAGAAGAACGATGGCCGTCTACAACAGCGGCTATAGAACGACCAGAAAGGAAGCTAGCGATGAAGGCACAGATAGAAGGATAGAAATCGTAGGAGGGCAGTTTGGAAATTAAAGATTTATGCCAGACTCGATCGAAAGCCTTTGAGATGTCAAGTGCAATGGCAAAGCTTTCGCCAAAGTCCCGAAAGGAGGATGACCAGGAGTCTGAAAGGTAGGTGAGAAGATCGCCAGTGGAGCGTCCCTGACGGAACCCATACTGACGATCGGAAAGAAGGTTGTGATAGGAAAGATGCCTTAAAATTTTTCTATTAAGAATTGACTCAAAAACTTTTGAAATACAGGACGTTAAAGCAATTGGACGATAGTTGGAGGGTTGGGAGTGGTCACCCTTCTTTGGGACTGGCTGAATGAGAGCAAACTTCCAGCAAGAAGGAAAGGTACAAGTTGACAGACAAAGGCGAAAGAGTTTGCCTAGGCAGGGTGTAAGCACAGAAGCACAGTTCTTGAGAACAACAGGAGGGACCCCATCAGGCCCATTTGCCTTGTTAGTACTGAGGCCAGTGATGGCAGAAAATACATCAGCTGAAGAAATTTTAATGTCAGCCATGAGGAAGTCAGAGGGGGGAAGTGATGGGGGAACAGCACCGGAATCGTCTAAGGTGGAATTGGAGGAGAAAGTCTGTGCGAAGAGATCTGCTTTATCAGTAGAAGAAATAGCTACAGAACCATAAGAGTAGAAAAGAGGAGGGAAGGATGATGAGGTAAAGTTGTTAGAAAGGTTTTTGGCAAGGTGCCAGAAGGAGCAGGAAGAATTCGAGTTGGAGAGTTGAGAGCATTTAGTACGGATGAAATTATTTTTAGCAGAGCGAAGAACAGACTTACCATGATTCCGGGCAGAAACGTAAAGATGATGTGATTCAGGGGTGGGTTGGCTCCAGTACCTTTTGTAGGCCCTCTCCTTGTTGCGGAGAGCATTAGAACAAGCGTGATTAAACCAAGGCTTTCTTGCGTTAGTCAAAGGATATGAGAAAGGAATGTATGCTTCCATGCCCGAGAGAATAACGTCCGTAATGCGCAAGGCACACCCAGATGGCTCCCGGCCATGGAAACAATAATCATTCCAGGGAAAATCAAAGAAGTACTGCCTGAGGGCCTCCCAATCCGCGGCCGCAAAGTGCCAGAGACGACTTTTTTTGGAGGGTCCGCAGGCCGTACCGGAGCGATAGGACAGGTTAAGGTGATAAGGTTGTGATCGGAGGAGCCCAACAGAGAGAAAAGATTAACAGTGTAAGCAGAAGGATTAGTTGTAAAGAAGAAGTCAAGTGTGTTGGAGCTCTCTCCAAGGCGGTCAGGGATACGGGTAGGGTGCTGTACAAGCTGCTCTAGGTCATTAAGGATAGAAAAGATGTAGGCTTGTTCACCAGGTGGATCAGTGAAAGAAGAGGAGAGCCAAAGGTGGTGGTGAACATTGAAATCTCCTAGAATGGAGATTTCAGAGAAAGGAGAAATGGATAGAATGTGTTCCATCGTAGAAGTAAGATAGTCGAAGAATTTTTGACAGTCAGTAGAATAAGGGGATAAGTAAACAGCACAGATATATTTAGTCAGAGAATGACAGGAAAGCCGAAGCCAGAGTGTAGAGAATTCAGAAGAATCGAGTTCAGGAACACGAGAGCAAGATAAGTCGTTGCGTATATATACACAACAGCCACCTTTGGCTTTGAAATGAGTCTAGAGAAAGTAGGAGGATACAGAAAAGGGTTTGCTGTCAGTTGCCTCAGACAGCTGAGTCTCAGTTAGAAAATGAAGGTGAGGTTTAGAGGAGGAGAGGTGGTGCTCAACAGAGCGAAAGTTAGAGGAAAGGCCGCGAATGTTGCAGAAATGAAGAAGAAGAGAGTCAGACAGTGGTTCCAGGCACCTCGAGTCGTCACCGGGAGAGGGGCGGATGGTGGGGGCATTTATGGTCCCCCCCCTGGGGACTCCGAGGCTTGGTGATGAGACGCCATAAATTTTTCAATTTTGGAAAAGGAAGTGTAGTGTGTACTGTGCATGTAGTTTGGTGTAGATAGTTAGAGAAATTTGTACTGGAGAGCATGCTGGCCTACTCTCTGTGTAACTGAGACACTGAAAAAGTTCAGCAAAGGGGGATGGTCAGGAACTAGTCCTGAGGGCTGATGAAACGGGAGCTCCAGCACTCCCTGTCATCAGCTTTCCATCCACCTCGGGAGTACTGCCCTGCTCGACTGGTGCTACAGTCTACTTCTCTGTAATGTACCCTTCCATTATTAAATTTTTCAAAGTAAACTACTGTATAAGCATGAGAGGTTTAACACTGCTTTCGCTTTTGTTGTGTCGAGTTTTCCGCTACTCCCTCACTCTTCATATGTCCCTCAAGTCTGCTGTCTGCTTATTAAAGGCCATTATTCCCCTATATGGATCATACAGTATCGGGAACCTTATCCTACACAACACTTCAAAGGTCACACAACATCAACAATCATACCCAGTCAGTAAAAACCCTCTACAATTTGGACAATGACTATTACAGTTGCCACAAGCACAACTGTTATGGAATATGGTAAACAACATCAGAGAGAGCGATAAGGAAGAGCTTATATGATGATTCAAAACAGCAGGGACTCAGCCTGGATAGAGGCAGTGTGTGTGTCTCGTATGATAATGGCAAACTTCCGCCTTATAATCCACAGTTTATATGGTGATCCAGAACAACGGGGACTGAGGTAGGATAGAAGCAGTATGAATGTCTCGTTGTTTAATAATGGCAATGGGTTCAGGCTTACAGTCCACAGTTTATATGGCTATTCAGAGCAGCGGGGACTCAGGCAGGATAGAGGCAGTATAAATGAATCGTATAATAATGGAAATGAAATCTCCCTTAGAGTCCACTGCTGGTCCATATAACCAGCGCAAAATTAATATTAATGGTGAGAGGGAGGGGCTTAATCAGTCATAACTACGGTATCATTAGAGTCGCAATGAAGAAAATAATTTGATGTCCGCCAGAGAAACTATTAAATTATACTACAGGACAAAATTAATAATAATGGCAACTGGAAGAGGCCTGACCAGTTAAAACCACCGTATCATTTGCGTCAGCCCACAGAAAGTAATTCGCGATCCACCACAGACACAATTAAATGCTTGTCGATATCTTGCCACTAGTATCTGGCAACGGGGTTAACCTAAATATAAATCGATTCACTTACAGAGGTCACTTCTTAGCCGATTAAAGGTGTTCAGTTGTAGTAAGAAATAAGAAAAGTAACTGAAGTGAAAGAGGGAATGGAGACTGATATTAACCCTTGACTGCCAGACGTTTAAACTAAGCATAGTAATATCGACTGGAGGTGGCAAGAATATAATCTAACTAAACGTGATTGCACTGAGAATAGTGAAAAGCCTCCCGATAATTTTTCCCAATAACAACCACGGGAATAAGGTCGGGGAAGTATTTTTCTCTGGTCTCCCTCTCTCTTGCACAGTATCACCTTGCCGCTCCGTTTAATAACTGTCAGTGGAATAATACCCTCCTATAGTTATGTCTGGCCACCATCGCATCACCAAATCACACAAATAATAATCATGCCATTTGAATATTCCTCTCATATCAGTCTTACCCACCGTTGTGTATATGCTGGATCTTATCGCTTCACCACCCGCGTAATAATCATGTCAGTGCAGTATTACTCTTTCATCTCTCCAGCCTGTACCGTATCACCTCAACGCCCATGTAATAATTATGTCAATGGAATATTAGTCTCTCTATCTGGACTCCACCCAATCATTAGCTGGGGTACAAGCTTCCAGGGTGGGCTGTGTTGCTATACTTGGTGCTGGAGGCTGGACATGGATGGGATGTTTGTATACTACGTCCGGTGGGGGGTAGCAATATTACTGGTGCAGGTTGGAGGTGTTTTTATATAGGTGTTGGGGGCCTGGTCTGGGTTGGGGGTGTCTCTATACTCAAGTTCTTTCACCTTAATCTGGCCCAGATTTTTGTCCTTTTGCAGCTTACTTCTCGTTGCTCAGTGACAGAAAAAGACAATGCTACGGCTCTACAACCCTTCCATAGCACTTGTACCTAACAAACATCATGTTCCAATGTTAATCTACTGTTACAAACTAGCATTCAAGATGGAGAGATGGCAATTATAGGCCAACTCAGAGTTAAAATTTGGGGGAGGCGGTGGCTCAATCGGTAGAGAGGTGGCCTGCGGTCCTACCGGACCCGGGTTCAAATCCCCGCTGGGGCAGGGAACAGTTTAAGGATTTGAACTACATGTAAAGCAGACCTTACCGATCTACCAGAAAGACCCGCCGACATGTCGTAAAAGTACCCCCGCTAATACCAATACGCCAGTCCTGTATGAGGCAGCCCTAGCATGTATTCAATATGGACGGTGGGTGTTAGCGCCGAAGTGGTGACATGTAGTGGTGTATGATATGTAGGAGGACTACTGGGCCTTGAGAGCAGGTTGTGATGCCTATGCCCAGAGTCGAGCACATTAAAAAAAAAAAAAAAAAAAGGTTATAGCTGCTGGGGGTCGGTTCCAACATAACTGGTGCAGGTAGGAGTTATTTCTGTACTACATGCTGGGATTTCGGTTTACAAAATAACTGGTGCAGACACAGAGCAACACCAAAGCACAGTCGTCAACATAACTTTATTGTTAAGAAGAGGTGTTATGAGACTAGAAAATTTTTTGCCTCTGATTTTCATCCCTTAAAAAAGGCACAGAAACTAGTCTTCGCTTGGTAGTTGTTACCAGGCGGCAGAATGGCTCTACCTTACTAAGGTCACGAAGGTGACAAAAGGAGGCCGCTTGTGGATTGTAGAGACTGTGGGATGGAACTGAGATTTTCGAAGATATGGGGCGATTGGTATAGCGACATGGTCAGTGCCCTGGTCGGAGCAAACTGAAGCCTTTGGGCCATGGTTCGAGTCCAGGAGGGGGGCAGAGGTTTTTCCATCGTGCAGACGTTAATGCAGCGTATTTCGGTCTCTTTTACTTCATTGTTCTGGACCAACGGTAGCCTAGCCTCAGGCCCCTACGCTCGGATGCGGGCACAATGAGATTTGGCAGCTGGCAGTTGGCAGTGTATGACTGTCAATGTAATGTATATGCAAACTCACTAACCCTGTGTATTCATGCGTTTATGCGTGCGTAAATACGAGTGAGGAAGACTACAAGTGGATGAGCTTCGGTAACTGTTAGCAGGTCTTATCTCATCCTGATTTAACAGGAAGGGTCACAATATCGATCTGGGTCCCAACCAAAAGGGACCGTAGAGCAAGCATCTGCAAGCACAATGGTATTATTTTTGCCATTGGGAACGACGAAGAAAAGCTCAGACGATAAAAAAAAATATATATATATTATAGTAAAGAATAGGCTGTGGAAGGGGAGATCGTTACCGAGTGGGGAGAGTATGGTCATCAACAAATGAATATGCCCGCCGTTTAATGTACTGTCACTGTGCAGTAGAAGATCTCTCTCTCTCTCTCTCTCTCTCTCTCTCTCTCTCTCTCTCTCAATTGCATAATCATTATATGTAACTACTTCCAGCCAAAATTTCGCTACTCGCACTCTCTACCCGACCGCGTTCTGTCTCACCCTTTGATCTCAAACATCTACCCTTACGCCACCACTCCCTTACCTTCCTCTACCCAAACACCTGTCCTCGCTGCCAACTCCACCAACATGTTTTCCTCCACTTCCCGGGCCAGTCCACCACCATCTCCTTCTCCAGTATACTCCTCCATCTTCAGTCTTCATCAATCCTCACCACCACCAACACCCTCTCTCATCTCAAGTACACTATTCCACTTTCAATCTTCACCAATCCTCCCCACCAACAGCACCCATTCTCTTCTCCAATACACTCCATCACCTTCAGTCTTCACACGTCTTCACCACCACCACCTCACCCCCATCTATCCACATCTTTGGGTGGATGATATATGGTCACATTTGTCACCACAAATATAAAAATAAACTGAAGCAGCTTGAGTCCCACATCATTCACGCAAGCCACCGACACATCTTGGAAAAAAAAAAAAAAAAAAATGCATGGTTAAACCTACAATTGCTCTGAGAAGACTTGCAGACATTACAGTGAATGATCAATTATTAAGAAATGAAAAGGAAAACTATAGCTGCAGAAACTGTAAAAACAATGGGAAATTTAAGTTGATGTGATGTAGCAAATTAAGCTTTTAAACGAGCGCCGGTGTGATGATGCAGTGGTGTCAGATCTGACTGCAAATAATAAATTGTTCTATTTTCTTGTCGCTGTACTTCGAAATGGATTTCTCCTTGGTTTGAGCAATTTTACACACGCAAGCATAATCACATCATTTTTCCCGGCGATGGCCCTCTTCTCTCTCAGTCAAAATACATTTTACTCTCAGAAGTCGTCCCTACCAGTAATCTGAAAAAATCCATGTCAGTACTCATCACCATGATAATCGTTTTTTCATTATGTTTTATTGTGATTAATATTAACTTAGAGGCGGGAGGATGGCCAGCCATTTACCGCTCCAGCAACACCTCATCACCATGATAAACATATTTCCTGTAAGACCTTCAGGCGTTAATTAGCCGTGAAAAGTAATCTTACCGGCGGGAGGCTGGCCAATTAGTTACTGTGTCATCAACAAAGGTGAGACTGGGGGCGCTGGACCAGGGGTGTATAAGAGCAGTAATCACCACCTGGTTGACAAATGAACATCTATAATGGCGGGTTTAGCTGCCTATTATGTGACTACTCTTGACCTGATACCCAGGGGTGGGGTTTGGTATCTACCACCTGGGAAGAAGGGGCTCCTCTGTTTTGGTATTCAGGGTCCTTTAGAGAGAACGGAATCATACATTATCCAAAGTTTGTAAATGGGGGAACCCCATAAGCCAGTAGGTGGAGGATTATAAGGACAACTCCAGCAAAATTCCACACACACAAGCCCTGAGCACCGATGGGATAAAAGATGAGCCGCCATGGGACATTTTTTATAAATATAATTTCTCCCTGTTGGGTTATGAGAGATGGTAAACGGAAGAGCAAGAAATGTAAAGCAGTTACAGTACTACTATCTGGCATTACATCATCATGTGTCCACTTGCCATGCTTCCAATAAGTCTTGTGACTGCCAAACGCCTGAATACAGAACTCATCCTGAATGGTTTCAACAGCATCGCCCCGTAGCTTCTCCATCGCAACTCTGTACACTCCCTTCCCGGATGAGAGGGAGAGAGTTCATGAAAAGAAACCTCTCTGATTGTTCAGAATTCCTTCCCTTCTCACCACAGCACTGTACTCAACCCAAGGGTTAACAAGTTACCGTCACAAGATCAGGAGCTGTGAGAGAGGTACCCTAAATCAGTTTAACATACTAAACCAACCAGAAGTGGGTTTAGGAAGAAAGGTAACGTGATCTTTCTGAGAAAATCCGTGGACAAAAGACGCCGAAAAAAAATAGGAGGACTGAGCCGTATCTTGCTGGTGGGGTTGCGCAGAAGACTGTGACGAGTGGAGCACAGCGATCTAGTATTAATATTAGCTTGGATTTTTGATCTGTCAGGAAAATATACGAATATTAGATAAGGTGTGCCACTTCCTTCGCAATCAGCTAATGAGATGTCAGATACTAGACACTGCGACTCGTGATTTGGAGGCCTCATATTAGCATACGAGGGCAAATAAATGAGTATACTGAATCTATCAGGAAACAACCTATCCCAGAGTTCTAACAGATTGGTCACAACAAAAACACCTACCAGCCTAAATACAAATAATTTCCACAGCCTCCCCTCTCCCAAGCTGCTCTCCCTCACAAGCCCCTCAACTCTGAGTCGTTCCTTCATCATTAATGGCCTGAAGTTTGTAATGTATCGTGGGTGAGACCTGTGACATTATGAGGTAGGGAGGGTGAGTCCTCTGGTGGTGGGGTGGAGTTGGACAGAGGGAGAGGTACACACACGCTGGATGTGAGGGTTGGGGTGTGTAGGGTGGGTTGTGTGTCGGTTTGAATATGTAACAAGGAATAAATGAAGTGGGCTGTATGGGCTGGGATGTGTGGGAGGGAAGGGATGAGTTAGGGTGTATGCATGACCGGGAAGATGTGCGGAGAAATGTGAAGGTGGGATGTGTAGCCATGTACTGAAATGTCTATGTAGATGACATGTGCATGTGTAGTGTGCGTTGGGATGCTTAAATAGAAGGGAAAGAGAACTGATATAATTAAGGATGTACAGTATGGGTAGAGTAGTGAGTGGGATGTGTGAATATCAGTGGTCATAGGAGGAGGGTTCAATCACACAGCAACAAGTGGTGTAAAGAGGGAAGGATGTGCTTAAGTCAAAGCCGAGCAAAAAGAAAAGAATTATGTAAGGATGGAAGGTATGATATAAAGGTATACACAGGATTTCGAGGCAGACAGATAGTTATAACGGTCCCTGACTCATGACAAGAATGTTTATGTCAAAAGATAAAATCAAAGAATCGTGAAAAGGGTGACTTGTGGCAATTTGACAGTATAACAGAAAAATAAAATACCCGGTACATACTTGTCAGATATGAACCATAGTACATGAGCAAGGCTGCAGAGTAGGTTTGATTAACGAAGGTTGCTATATTTAGTCATAAGTGTACAAAACAATATAGGTATGCAAGAAAAAAAAGGCAGAGATGTGTCAGCAGGGATGTGGAGGAGAAAGTGTGTGGACAGGGAGTAGGAGATAATGGAAGTGTAACTGAGAAGGTTTTGGGAGAGTGACAGACAAGTTTCAGGAACACCATGAACCGTGTGTGTGTGTGTGTGTGTGTGTGTGTGTGTGTGTGTGTGTGTGTGTGTGTGTGTGTGTGTGTGTGTGTGTGTGTGTGTGTGTGTGTGTGTGTGTGTGTGTGTGTGTGTGTGTGTGTGTGTGTGTGTGTGTGTGAGAGAGAGAGAGAGAGAGAGAGAGAGAGAAGATCTGTCCACATTACTTGAGACAGTCTCTTTGACAACTTCTTCACAAACCATCGCCATATAAGGTGTAGGTTTAGGAGGGGAGAGCTGAACGGCCCCGACCCTGCCCCTCCATTCCCCACCCCAGGCCATGCCGTCATCTTACTCTCACCTTTCCTTCCTCCATCATTTCCCCATTATCACCTCCCACATCCGGTGTTTTTATTGGCCCAAAGGATCTGACAAAAACCAAAACGAATGTGTAAATAATAAAAGTTATTATATTACTGTGTTCTTCCAATAATTACCATTCAGTATTTGCCATTATGCCGGGAATGGAACCCGAGACTCTCAGGTGAGAGCCAGGCAGCAATCCACTGCGCCACGACCAGGTAAAAGTTATCTCACACTGTTCGATTCCCGGCATAATGGTAATTATTGGACAGTTTTTCCTGTGTAAAGTACTGTCTTCTCTCTTCATATTACTGTGTGTATTACAAGAGTATCAGCATTATAAAATGTATTTCTATCATTCTCTAACCAGATTTTTAAAGAAGTTAACTGCGTCTGCCGCGTGGCTCACACAAAGAAGCTCCAGTCTGCGGGTACGATGAGTACCGGTATGAAATTTATGATAGGATAGCAATGAAGGTTCACACACACATCACTCAATATATCTTTGCTTCCGTAAACAGAATGGAAGAACTCTATGGAAGTGAGTTGATACGAATGGTCAAATTAAAAAGCTGTATAACTAACTACCTGCCTTCTAATCTACTGGAGTCAGATAAGAGGTCGAAGTAAGGGAACATTTCACGTCCACGACAAGTGTGAGAGGTGCCATACATGGTGTCTAATTTTCTTTTGACTGTTTACATATTCATTTAAGGGAAGCGCTGTTTCTGATACTAATAAAACCTCTGATATGTTAATCTTGCAAAATGATGCTTCTTTACGTAAATATGGTTTATGTTTCAATAATATTAAACGTTCTACTGTGAGACTGAGTGATGGGGGAGGGGGGGAAAGAAAACTGGAAAATACTAAAACAAGGGATTAACCTTGCTCAGGAAGACGTGGGTCTGTGTGACCCCCCCCCCCGTCCCATTGCCTAGTTCACCGATTTCTAAATATCCGGGAGCCCTGTTCTTCTCGGCAGCTTCCTAACTTTGTGTCTCCATGCAAGGGGTGAGGGAGTAACTTCAAGCTGTCTCTCCGTTTCCCCAGTATAAGGGTGGTTTTATATGTTACGGGTCTGTGAGACCCATGTCTACCTGAGGTGTGTGGGGGGGGTTTGTTCTCCCTGATTGCAGATAATATTGCAGAGTCTGCCATCCCCTCTTCACACCATGAACCACCATCCCATACCATGCTATGACACCACTCAAGCAACCATTCAGATTTTTTTTTTCTTACAGGTCAAAATTGATTTACTGTTTTTTCTACAGTTTTTTTTTTTTTTTTTTCAAAAACTTGTTAAAAATATAAAAAGAAAAGAACAGTTCATTTTTTTTACATGTTTGTGTTGCGGAAACATTAAATATGTTACTCCGTTTTCAGTGCTGGAATGAATGAAACAAACATTTTTCCCAAATTTTTATATTTGTGGGTCTGAGAGACCCACGTCTACCTTCTATGCAACACGGACCGACCTCTACCTAAGGAGGGTTAAGGAAGGACGGAAGGCAGCAGCAATGATGGGTAAGGAAGAAAGGAGATAAAAGGAGGGAAAGAAGGAAGAAAGAAAGGCAGCAAAAAATATAGGTATGGAAGGAAGGCAGCAGGAGAGATAGGTAAGGAAGGGTGATAAAAGGAATGAATGAAGGAAGGAAGAGAGAAGGATAAAAGAAACAGAACGATGTGGTGGATGTTGAGGAACACTAATGTAATGAACCCGTGCAGACTGGCAGAGGCAAAACAAATGTATTAAGTATTCTGGAGGTGTGAGGGTGTGTGGGGGTGTCGAGTGAGGAAGCAGGGTGGTGTGTAGGGAGGAAGAATACAAAGGAATACAAAGGACTTGAGGTGTGCGGGTGTGTGGGTGCGTTGAGTGTGGGGCAGGCTGGCGTGTGGGAAGAAAGGGTACAAATGAGTGTAAAGGAGAGCACACAGCAAGATACCTATTGGACCTTTCGAGGCTGTTTACTATAGGGAGGGTTATAACTACCGTAAATATTAAGTGAATCAAACAGGATAGGAAAACAGGAAGAGAAAGAATGGGGTGAAGTAACGGGGATGGGGGTGAGAGTCAGAGGATGAATGCAAAAAAAGATATGGGGAGGATCAGGGCAGATTCATAATAACGCAAATATGGGGAAAGAGGAGTGACAATGAGGAGGGAAGAAAGAAGACTGATGGAAAAAGAAAGAAATTGTGATAAAAAGGAGGAGGAGAAGGAGACAAAGTAATGGGTCGAAGGTTTTACCTAATGAAAGAAAAAGAATGAATCGAGGTTAATGAGAGGAAAGAAAGGAAAGGTTAGAGAAGGTACACACCATGAAAGAAAACGAATATAATATTAACCTTTTTTAGGTTATGGATTTCGGTAAAAAGTCATACCTTTTGTCAACAGCTAAAACTGTCTATATTACATTATGTAATACTAACGTGAGAGAGAGAGAGAGAGAGAGAGAGAGAGAGAGAGAGTGTGTGTGTGTGTGTGTGTGTGTGTGTGTGTGTGTGTGTGTGTGTGTGTGTGTGCTGGTGGATTACGGTGCATATTATGTTCTCTTCGTTAGTGTTCCCATTGTGGTCGAGGCTGGAACAGGAGGACATCACATTCCTCCTCTCACCTTCTCCTTCATCCCTCCTCTCTCCCCCCCTCCTCCACTATCCCCCATCCTCTGACCCCAACGCTCTACAACACCCCCCCATCCCCCTCTTTCTCTCATCCCTTCTCTAGCCCCTCCCTCTCCACTATCCTCTCCCTTCCTTACACATACCACAACCCCCTCCTCCCTCCCTCCCCCTCTCTCGTCTCTCCTCTAACCCCTCTCCTTCCACAATCCCCTGCATCCCTCCCCCCCCCACACACACCACATCTCTCTCCTCACTCGCTCTCCCTCGCTCCTTCTCTAGCCCTTCCCCCTCCACTATCCCATTCCCCCCTCACACATCTCAACACCGTCCTCTCCCCATCTCCCTCGTCCTCCTAGTCTCTCCCCTTCCATTATCTTATCCCCCCTCACACACCACAACACCCCCCCCCTCTTACGTTCGCCCTCTTTCCTTCTCTAGCGACTCTCCTTCCACTGTCCCCTGCCCCTCAGCCCCCAGCACCCTCTGCCAAGGCGACAATCAATAAACCTCTCACACAGGACTGATTGTCGCTCGGGTACCGCCACACCATCACCACAATGATACCATGACACTCAGGGATGGTCAGACACAGGCCTAATTAAACACCATAAATAAGATAAGGAGAGACAAGAAAGCTGAAAAGATTGCGACAAGACAGAAAAAACAGCACAAGCCTCCATGCAAACACGACCATAAAAACACACTAAGATGCCACCACCACCACCCTCTATCTTGTGAAGGACGGGCCACGCTGCCAGTGAATAAGTTTTAATTTTGACTGATATGAATCCACCCAGTTATTTCCCTCCGACTTAATTCTTTAAACGCGTCGAGTTTCTATGAGTTGAACAAAATCATCCGTCATAAATTGGACTAAAATATGGAACTACTCAGCCTTGTCTAAAACTTTAACCATAATGTTTTTAGCAATTTTAAGGCCACAGGTTTCTCAACAGCAGAGTAAAGTCGCCTAACGTTTGCCGAAATAAAATGTTAAGCAGGTAAACTGCGGCCAAAGATTTAAGAATATCGATTTTATTCGTCTATGGGAAATATATATCAGTAAAAAAGCCCTTCAGGGGGAGTAAAAATAAATGACATAAGGAAGAACAAGAACAGGAACACAAAAGAGTGGATGAGAGAAGAACAAAGGAAAAATGTGAACAAGACGAAGCAAGCGACTGTGGGTGAGCTCTTGGCAGGAAACGTGGGGGCAGCAGAGTTAAATGAGTACAAGTAAAATATGCATGAGGTAAAAGAGGATGGACCACCTGGCTAAGAGAACAGACTAAGAATTAAGAGAAGAAAATCAAACAGTGTAACAACAGTATACGAACAAAACCGGAGAGAGCAGGAATAAACTAAAGTATACGAGAATATTAGGAAACTCTGCATAATATATTACATTCGAAAAAAATATGACGAAATCTTACATCTACTTCAGCGACAACCCTTGATACACACTATGGTCTTTCTTATTCTGTTCTTATTAATACATGTAACTCCCCACATAGAATTTAAAAACAAATATAACTTAAAAACTTAACATTGTCAATAATGTATTTCACAATTATGATCTAACAGAAGTTCAAACTGTGGCCCGTATTATATTTGGACTAGCGACGCCTTCACGTAGTGGCACCGACATGACCGGATGGATTCAGTGTTTGGCCAGACAATCGTCCCTCAGTTCCCTCCATCACCGCCTGCAGTAAACTGGGTTTATATTTGGATAAGCCTGTGGTTGCAACTACTACTAACGACACACGATATTACCATGTTGAAGAGGTACCGAAGGCACCAAAAGTGTTAACTTACTACGGTTTACGTTCTGGCCAGTATTACAAACCCAGTCTTATATTTCAACTTAGGACGGACGACTGTAGGTAAATCACAGGAACTCACCGCGACCAAATGATTAACTTTTGAAGCTACGGCAGCCAGAGACGCCATGGCAAGGTGACTGGTTACTCTCTCGTGGTGGCGGCGCCCTGCCATCACACACCCACCCAGTCTCCCAGCCACTTTTGTTTTTTTTTAGACACTTTTTTCTTGGCGAGTTTATCCTTAAATTTTAAACCCTTTTTATCCGAGGAGGCTTACTGATATTTCCTTCCTTGCCACCACTGTAGTAGTTCCTACAGTGGTGGTGGTGGTGGTAATAGTGGTAATAGTAGTTGTAGTAGTAGTAGTAATTTTTGTTTTTCTGATTATTATTACTAATTATTATTATTATTACTTATCACTTATTGTTATTATTATTATTGAAAGGAAGTTTATATATCATAAATATCCAGGAAACCAGCCAAGGATATTAATAACGCATAAATATTTACTCCCGGTAATTAGTTCATTTACGATAATATTGCATTTATGACAGAATAAATTTAGTATACAGATGTTTGTTCGTTGAATAATATAATACTTTTCTCATGTTCATACATTGCCGTAATTTTGCCTCCCCTCCAGTATGAACTTATTCTTCTCTTTATACCTCCCTTAGAAAATCTGAACATTATAACTTTAATGTTAATCATTATATATATCATTCAACGATGAAACATTTGAAAAAGAAAACAGTGCTGTGAGAAAGCCGGCACCATAAAATTTGAACGAGTAAGCACGAGTACAATTGAATATATACGAGAAACTGTTTATGCCCCGTATTTTACCAAGGATTTGTCTCTAATACGAGTGATTTTTAACAAGGTATTTCCCTTGATGATGTGTACAAAGGCTTCCTGAACCCAAGAGCTTAACCAGAAGTGATCAGTGCAATGTATGCTATCCAGACCTTTTACATTTTTTTTTTACTACAACACACATATTAATCGTTTATATTCTTCAGCAACAACAATAAGCGTAATTTCAGTGTACACTGATGTTGAACAGGAAGGTATGACCAGAAAATGCTGTTCGGATTGTACAGTAGAAGTTCCAAAAATCTTTTCTTTGTCCAGTTGCGACAGCCGAGTCGGTAAGGGTTTGCTGATCCAACCGTGGCGGGCGAGATCGACTCTCCGCCGCACAGGTGAAGCTGCTTGTATCCACACAAGGCAAGAGCGGCTGGGCGGTGTGTGTGTGTGTGTATGTATATATATGTGTGTGCGTGTACTATGTGTGTGTGTGTGTGTGTATGTATATTTGTAAATGTATATTTGTATGTGTGTGTGTGTGGTCGCGGAACGGGGAAAGCTTGACCTTTCCGGGAAGTGAGGAGTGGTGTCATCTGGGGCCCGGAACCTCGGTGTGCCACGAATCACGGAACGGGAGACAGGCCGTGATCCGGGATGTGACGTGTGTGTGTGTGTGATCATGTTCCCTTCCTTCCTCGCCTCCTTCCTCCCCCTCTCCTCCCCTCCCTTCCCCTTGCTGTAAATCCAGTGAAATGAGGAGTGACATCACACCAGGATCCGGGACCTGAGTGGGTTATGAATCATGGATCTGCCCTCCCCTCCCCTACCCACCCCTCCCCTTCCCTCCCTTCCCCTTGCTGTAAATCCAGTGAAATGAGGAGTGACATCACACCAGGATCCGGGACCTGGGTGGGTCATGAATCATGGATCTGCCCTCCCCTCCCCCTTCCCTCCCCTCCCCTTCCCTCCCTTCCCCTTGCTGTAAATCCAGTGAAATGAGGAGTGACATCACACCAGGATCCGGGACCTGGGTGGGTCATGAATCATGGATCTACCCTCCCTGCCCTCCCCTCCCCTACCCACCCCTCTCCTCCCCTCCCTTCCCCTTGCTGTAAATCCAGTGAAATGAGGAGTGGCATCACACCAGGATCCGGGACCTGAGTGGGTCATGAATCATGGATCTACCCTCCCCACCCCCTGCCCTCCCCTCCCCTACCCACCCCTCTCCTCCCCTCCCTTCCCCTTGCTGTAAATCCAGTGAAATGAGGAGTGACATCACACCAGGATCCGGGACCTGGGTGGGTCATGAATCATGGATCTACCCTCCCCACCCCCTGCCCTCCCCTCCCCTACCCACCCCTCTCCTCCCCTCCCTTCCCCTTGCTGTAAATCCAGTGAAATGAGGAGTGACATCACACCAGGATGAATCATGGATCTGCCCTCCCCTACCCACCCCTCCCCTTCCCTCCCCTCCCCTACCCATCCCTCCCCTTCCCTCCCTTCCCCTCGCTGTAAATCCAGTGAAATGAGGAGTGGCATCACACCAGGATCCGGGACCTGGGTGGGTCATGAATCATGGATCTGCCCTCCCCTCCCCTCCCCTACCCACCCCTCCCTTCCCCTTGCTGTAAATCCAGTGAAATGAGGAGTGACATCACACCAGGATCCGGGACCTGGGTGGGTCATGAATCATGGATCTACCCTCCCCACCCCCTGCCCTCCCCTCCCCTACCCACCCCTCTCCTCCCCTCCCTTCCCCTTGCTGTAAATCCAGTGAAATGAGGAGTGACATCACACCAGGATCCGGGACCTGGGTGGGTCATGAATCATGGATCTGCCCTCCTCTCCCCCTGCCCCTTCCCTCCCCTCCCCTCCCCCTCAACACCCCACCCCTTCCCCCCCTTCCCTTGTTGTGAAATGAGGAGTGACATCATCCCAGGGCCCGGGACGTCATGAATCATGGATCTGCCCTCCCCTCCCCTCCCCTCCCCTACCCACCCCACCCCTTCCCTCCCTTCCCCTTGCTGTGAAATGAGGAGTGACATCATCCCAGGGCCCGGGACGTCATGAATCATGAATCTGCCCTCCCACTCCCCTCCCCCTCCCCATCCCCTCCCTTTCCTTCCCTCCCCCCTCCCTCCCCTCCCTTCCCCTTGCTGTAAATCCAGTGAAATGAGGAGTGACATCATTCCAGGGTCCGGGACCTGGGTGGGTCATGAATCATGGATCTGCCCTCCCCTCCCCTCCCCTACCCACCCCTCCCCTTCCCTCCCTTCCCCTTGCTGTAAATCCAGTGAAATGAGGAGTGACATCATTCCAGGGTCCGGGACCTGGGTGGGTCATGAATCATGGATCTGCCCTCCCCTCCCCTCCCCTACCCACCCCTCCCCTTCCCTCCCTTCCCCTTGCTGTAAATCCAGTGAAATGAGGAGTGACATCACACCAGGATCCGGGACCTGGGTGGGTCATGAGTCATGGATCTGCCCTCCCCTCCCCTCTCCCTTCCCTCCCCTCCCCTACACACCCCACCCCTTCCCTCCCTTCCCTTGTTGGGAAATGAGGAGTGACATCATCCCAGGGCCCGGGACGTCATGAATCATGAATCTGCCCTCTCCTCCCCCTTCCCTCCCCTCCCAGTTGCTGCCCTTAATGACTGTGCCTTGGACACCACGATGACGACCCTGGCTATGACCTTGGACTGTGATATGGACTGTGCCTTGGACACCACGATGACGACCCTGGCTATGACCTTGGACTGTGATATGGACTGTGCCTTGGACACCACGATGACGACCCTGGCTATGAACTTGGACTGTGATATGGACTGTGCCTTGGACACCACGATGACCTGAATGACATAACCGACTCAGAAAAAACTGACCCGACGTATCAGACTCTGTCAGAACCGAATCTAACGTAACCGACTCAGACATAACCGATACTCACAATCGCGGCGTATTTATGCTTTTTTTTT
Organism: Coenobita brevimanus; assembly: GCF_032717465.1. NCBI lineage: Eukaryota > Metazoa > Arthropoda > Malacostraca > Decapoda > Coenobitidae > Coenobita > Coenobita brevimanus. Next base: position 42,137,748 of record NC_137019.1, read on the forward strand.
TTTTTTCGCTGCTGCTGCTCTCTCTCTCTCTCTCTCTCTCTCTCTCTCTCGCTGGTAGAAGGATTACTTAAACTCTCTCCGAATTACCGTAAACTGGGGAGAATTCGGACTCAGGGCTTGTAAGTGTAATTATAGTGTAGTCTGTGAACCAAGTGTAATCGGCCAGTGCAAACCGACTGGGTACAAGCATACTTTATAATATGGTTCAATCACAGCGCCCCTTATGTCCGCCAAAGCAGTACGTGAGTGGAAGAACGCCCTGGAAGGGCGAGAACCCTCGTTCTCCAGTGTACGAAAACGCACAGGTGTGGAAAGACTCACACAGACTGAACACCTCACTAGGCACGACAATTTTACAACACACACACACACATTCCGTAATCCCCTTCGCTCCCTCTACTTTTCACTCCAACAACCCTAAACCTACCCCTCCCTCCCTCTCTCCCTATCTTACCCTGCCTCCTCCTCCTCCTTTTCCTCTCCTTTTCCCACCCTCTTCCTCTCCCGTTCCTCTCTCCCACCGCCGGCTCTCCAGTTCTCCAGTACCTGCCCCCCCCCTCCCTCCCCCACCACCACCTTCCCCCACTTCTCTTCCACCTCTACTCTCTAGTAGTACCAAATAAAACTTAAATTACCCACGCTAACCTAGGTCCGTCTACTCGTAACTTGGTCTTGACTAAGCTTAATTTAATCTAAAATAGACTAGTATCAATTATATACACCTAAACTAACTTCGTCTAATAACAGCAAAATTAATACGGTAACTAACCAAACTCAGCTTAGCATTCTAGTCAAGAGGACCACAACAAATTTACCTTGATGTACATAAGCTGAAAAATAATCAACTAGGAACCAATGCGTGCACACACACACACACACACACACGTGGGTTACAGGAGTATCACCAAAGTAGGTTATTGATTGCCATACTTGACCATTGTTCAGTGCAAAATAAGAGAACATACCATTAAGCATGATGTTTGAAAAGTGATGTACAGCATAGCATACAGGCTATACTGCCACACACTGTCTCTCAGATACTTCATAGCCCTGCTGCTACACCTTAAACTGCCAACTCTTAATACTGCAAATTTACAAACTCCCACACCTCATACTAACGAACTGTACACTGCTACACCTACACAAAATTATTACACTGCACAAAGACTTTTGAAAGGTACTCTAGAGCCTGTCTGAGATTTACCAAACAATAAATGGAAGACAATAAATGGCGGTTGTGGTGGTTATATCTGCTTTTTTATATTTTTTCCTACTGCAAGGTGATTTTGTGCATCTCAGGAGTGGCGTCTATTTGTCTAGGGATTAAATGTGAGGGTAGAGAACAATGTGTGACAATAACTGATGGGTAGCTTACCGGTATCTCAGTATATGATCGTGGTGCTATCACACTGTATCCATTGTCGTATATTAGGCCTCTCTCTCTCTCTCTCTCTCTCTCTCTCTCACACACACACACACACACACACACACACAAACCGCTGTACTCTGACCAGCACATCGGCTTTGCTTCACTGTCTTTTCTGCCAGAGGCAGCTAGAAGGACGGCTGGATGAAGGGTGCAGGGGTATTGGTCGTGGAAGACAGGAGACGGAGATGGAAAGCGAGAGCTGGTGGGGTGAGAGAATGGAGGTATAAATTAAGAGATACAGGGGGGGATGGAGATAGCGGCAAGGAGTATTAAAAGAAATCAAAGTGTGTGCTCTTCTGTCCGACACTCCCGCCCTACAGTAAAGACATTACTATTTCATTCTGTTTTCTCCTTGTCCTACAGTAAAGACATTACTATTTCATTCTATTTTCTCCTTGTCCTAAAGTAAAGACATTACTATTTCATTCTGTTTTCTCCTTGTCCTAAAGTAAAGACATTACTATTTCATTCTATTTTCTCCTTGTCCTACAGTAAAGACATTACTATTTCATTCTGTTTTCTCCTTGTCCTAAACTCCCACGTCCTCCTCCTTCTAATCCCTTTTCTTTTTCTTCTTGTACTGTTCGCGAGTTTTCTTCTTGTCTTATTAATACTTACTGAACGCCTCCCCATTTATTGCTGCTTTCATACTGGTTTCTTGATTCTGGTAATAATATACCTTTCAGAAAAAAAACATAATAATAATTTCTTAAGTCACTCAAAATTCCTCAGCTTTTATGTGGCTTAAAATATCAATGATACTTTTTGACTCAGCTTTACTGTTTTTTGTCATCTTGTAGCAGACAATATAGTTTTTAAAGTCACAACCTATCGTTTTATTTTATATAATACCAAACGGAGACTAAACTCAGCTTTGTATGTTTATTATCCCAACTGCAAATAGTTATTCGTCTCATTATCGTTCTAAGTCAATGAGTGAGTGCACAGATTGTTCAGATTAAGGGAGTGACTCACATCGAGAAATCGCTGATGGTGGCGGTGATAGCTGTGCTTTAGAGCATATAGTACACACTTACAGTATAAGGATATTGTCACACATTGTCTCTCTTACCGCCACTTTGTCATTTTTCAGGAATACTTTATAATTCAGTATACATAATTCCATCTACCAGCATTCTCACCACTACAACAGTCATCACCACAATCCCTTCCTTCCTTCCATTTTCATCACCACTGCCTCTATAGTTATCATTAAGCCTGTTCATCCATACTATCCTCCTACCATTACCCTTCTCCTGCCACCATCCATTCCCCCATCCTACCATTAACACCCCCTATCTCCCCATCTCCCACCACCACCACCATTAACACCACCGCCCTTCCCCTGCCATCCTGACCTCCTTCCCCCCTTCCTGGCATTAACACATCTCCTCATCTCCCACCATCACCACACTTCCCCCCACCATCCTTACTCCCTCAATCCTTCCATTAACATCTCCACTATCTCCCATTAAAGATACCACCACCTTCCCTTGCCACCCACCCTACCAATACCACTCCCACTATCTCCCCATCTCCCACCACCATCACTACCACCATCACCACCCTTCCCCTGCCACCCTTACACCCCCAGTCCTACCATGAACACCCCCACTATTTCCCCGTTACCACTACCACCACCCATCCAGCCATCAACACCACAATATCTCCTCATCTCCCACCACCATCACCTCCATCTTCTTTCCCCTGCCACCCCAACTCCCCCCATCCTGCCATTATAAACCGCCACTACCTTCCCACCCTCTCCCACTAACACATACACTTTACACAATCTCAAATGATGAAAAATAAAAGAAAATCTTCTAGTTACAAAGGGGTACACTCTGATCGTTATGAGTAATGAGACAAAGGTAACGGTAAAAACTTACGAAAACATTAAAACAACAGCAAGAGTTCCTACAGTGTGTCTGAATGTTTACAGTATACCTAACAGTGTGTAATATTCTGTATGTCCATGTATTTGTGTTTTTTCTTGTGCTAGTGTTTGTTTATGTGTGTGTCTGAGTGTACGAGGATTGAAAGGGAAGTAAAGAGACAGTAATCAGGTAGGAACTACTACTATTAGATAAGTAGACAGATAACTTAGCAGACAAAAGTCAGGCACGAGATAAGTAGCTAGGCAGACAGGCAGGCACCGGCGGAGTAACAATAGGAGACAAGGAGGCAGAAGGGGAGGTAGGCAGAGGGATAAGGGGTAGGCAGGATGAGGGAGGGTATAAACAACAGTAATAACACAGAGACAAAAACAATGTAAAGAAAGATGTGAAACAGTGAAAAGAACACAATATAAAAGGAATGGAACTCAAAGATAAGGGGAGGGAATACAAGGAAGAGACGGAGAAAGGGAGAAAGAAACTTTATATAAGAATGAGTGAAATAAGGGATGGAAGGAATGGAAAGAAAACTGTAAGAACTAGAAAGCGGAGACCGCATACCTCCGCTAATGCCACTCCGGGATCCGGATCCGACCCAAAATATAATAAAATCTTACTGGGCCCACGGCCCACCCTACCACAAAATATCATTGAAATTCATTGAGAGCTTTTGGAGATATCGTGTGGACAGACAAACAAACAGACAGACAGACATAGGTGAAAACATAACCTCCTCTAACTTCGTTGGCGGAGGTAATAATGAGACACTGAAGACATGTGAGAAATGAGAAATAAAACTGAGAATAATGTATTGTACGTGTTTGGTTGCAGGGAAGCAGAGGTATAGCAAGAAAGCTGAAGGGAGGGCGAGGATACGACTTGGAGGGAAGCAGGGTAGAAAATAGTAGGAAGAGTAGGGAGGAATAAGGTAGAACTGAGCAGAGAAGGGGACAGGATTAGGCGAGCGAAGGTTAGCAGAGGTATTGCAGTAGATGACAGGGAAAGGTAGGGCAGAGTAAGGCACGGTCACGATTAAGTATGCGAAGGCAGCAGAGGAGTGACAGAAAGGGAGAGGTGGTGAGCTGGGCAGCAGTGGACAAGTCAAACCAGGGAAGGGACAGTGTTTATGAGTGGGGTAAGGAAGACTGGACATTAAGAGGAGATATGAAATAAAGTACCGGTAGGGTGGGGCAGGCAAGAGTTGAAGTATGAATAAAAAGAAGCAGCGAGAGGCAGGCCATGGTACTGGTACTGATGGGGTAACATGTGGGGCCTTTAGGCCATTGGGAGAGATTAACGAATGGAAGGTTGAATAAGTGGAAGAGTTAAAAGATAATGGGTGAGGCAAGGCAAGGCCTGAGTAAGGGTTGGCAGACAGAACTGGGGACGTGAGAGAGAGGATGACAGAGTAGGACCATGACTTATAACACAATAAAAGGAGGGGAAGGGCAGGTGATAGTTAAGGGTTGGGAAGTAAGTGCGTCGTTAGATGGATTGGTGAGGGAAAGGAAGGCAGGGTAGGGGAATAAGTTAAAAGATGTAGGAAGCGGCAAGGCATCGTGTGGGTAGGGGTGGGCAAGCACAGGTGGGGAGGAGCGGCAAGGGGACGGAGGGCACGGTGGTGATAAGAGGGGAAAGAAGAATGCGGCGTCAGGGCAGGGGTAGGGTTAGAGGTGAGGAGGTCATGCACAGCGGGAGAGTTAAAGGGATATGTTACCTGTCAATTATCTCACGTAAAAGGCGGGTCAAGGTGGCTGGTGAGATGGATGTGGTGTCAGTATATCCATCTTTTTTAATTTGTATTCATTTACCACTCTGCGTAACAGTTTGTGTTTTCCATTCTCTTTATATCCTGCCTTAAACCACTTAACATATGCGCAAATTATTATTCTACTTTTATGTCTTATTACCGTATCCGACGTCCTTCTACCATATTATAAATTGTTTTAACTATCTTATTATTATTTATTTAAAAAAAATTTCTGGCAGTGTCCCATTGTTTTTAGTCTTTTTATTTTTTATGCGAAGAAGAAGGAACCAAAGGCCACGAGCCCACAAATCGTTCCTTCCAAAAGAAAAACAAAATACAAGAGAAAGCCAAATTCAAGATCCGTTCATTTCGAGATGCCTGGACACACTGCGTTTGGAAGACTGGAGATCATAGGAAGCAGGAAATACACACACAGGGAGACAGTTCCAGAGTTGACCTGTTGTATAAATGAAGAATTGGGAGTAACGGTTAATTCTTGCATTAGAGAGTTGGACAGAAAAGGGATGACAGTTTGCTGCTAGACAGGTGCTAGACGCCCGTCGAAGAGGTGGAGGAATGCAAGCAGACAGTTCAGAGGAGCAGTGACCATTGAAGTAGCGATAGAAAAGAGATAAAGATGCAACAGTGCGGCGAAGAGACAGAGATTGCAGGAAGTCAGTAAGAGGAGGAGAGTTAATGAGACGAAAAACCTTTGACTCCATCCTATTGAGAAGAGCTGTATGTGGAGAACCTCCCCACACATGAGAGTTGTACTCCACACAGGGGCGGATAAAACCCCTGTATAGAGTCAACAATTGTGCAGGAGTAAACAAGGAATGAAGTCGGCTTAGCACACCTAATCTCTTAGAAGCAGATTTTACAAGAGATGTAATACGATCTTTCCAAGATAAGTCCCGAGTAAATGAAACCCCAAGCATGTTCAACGATGATGCAGGATTAAGCTGAATATCATTAAACATTAGTGGGTACACCTGTGGAAGATTTTGTTGGGTTGATAGGTGTAAGAACTGAGTCTTTGATGCATTAAAAACAACCAGATTATTTTTACCCTAGTCAGAGATGCGAGCCAAGTCAGACATTAGGTGTGCCATAGCCTCATCCCTTGTTTGTTGAAGCAACTGCTGAGATGAGCATTGCTGGAACCGAATGGAAATGTGAACGGTGGAGTCATCAGCGTATGATTGGATAGGGTTAGATGTACAGCTTAGAAGGTCATTGATGAATAAATGGAAGAGAGTTGGTGATAGGACAGAGCCCTGAGGAACACCACTGTTGATAGATCTAGGAGAAGAACGATGGCCGTCTACAACAGCGGCTATAGAACGACCAGAAAGGAAGCTAGCAATGAAGGCACAGATAGAAGGATAGAAACCGTAGGAGGGCAGTTTGGAAATTAAAGATTTATGCCAGACTCGATCGAAAGCCTTTGGGATGTCAAGTGCAATGGCAAAGCTTTCGCCAAAGTCCCGAAAGGAGGATGACCAGGAGTCTGAAAGGTAGGTGAGAATATCGCCAGTGGAGCGTCCCTGACGGAACCCATACTGACGATCAGAATGAAGATTGTGATAAGAAAGATGCTTAAATTTTTCTATTAAGAATTGACTCGAAAACTTTTGAAATACAGGACGTTAAAGCAATTGGACGATAGTTGGAGGGTTGGGAGTGGTCACCCTTCTTTGTGACTGGCTGAATGAGAGCAAACTTCCAGCAAGAAAGAAAGGTGCAAGTTGACAGACAAAGGCGAAAGAGTTTACTTAGGCAGGGTGTAAGCACAGAAGCACAGTTTTTGAGAACAACAGGAGGGACCCCATCAGGCCCATATGCCTTGTTAGTACTGAGGCCAGTGATGGCAGAAAATACATCAACTGAAGAAATTTTAATGTCAGCCATGAGGAAGTCAGAGGGGGGAAGTGATGGAGGAACGGCACCGGAATCGTCTAAGGTGGAATTGGAGGAGAAAGTCTGAGCGAAGAGATCTGCTTTATCAGTCGAAGAAATAGCTACAGAGCCAGCAGAGTAGAAAAGAGGAGGGAAGGATGATGAGGTGAAGTTGTCAGAAAGGTTTTTGGCAAGGTGCCAGAAGGAGCGGTACTGATATTCTTTGCATGAGAAAGACAACGACAAAGTTTATTTTTTTGTTTTACTTATCAACATCAATTTAAAAAGTTTCGTTCATAGTTTTCTTTTAGTACGGTCATGATTTAAAATGTTATATATTACATCAGCACTTATCCACATACTTCCAGTCTCTCATAACCATAATACCTGGACTATTCACACACACACACACACACACACACACACATCAGCAGCAGCAACATCATTAACAACAGAAAGGTCACGCCCGAGCCAACTGAAGATTTTCTGGATATACCACGAGTTAACCTATGAAGTCCTCCAAGACAAAATGTTAAAGTTTTCAAAGACATGCCGATATTAGTCTTACATACAGTCATTAAACTACAAACAAATCCCTTCAGCTCATTAGTTTTTTATGCAAGGAAGAAGGAACCAAAGACTAGAAGCCTACAACACTATTCCCTGAAAATAAGAGCCAAATTCAAGATTCGATCATTTTGAGACGCCTGGATTCATGGCGCTTGAAAGATTGGAGGTCATAGGCAGAGGGAAATGCGGACAAGGGAAGACAGTTTCGGAGCTGACCTGTTGCATACAAAAAGGACTGGGAGTATCGGTTAACTCTTGCATTCGAGACTTGGACAGCGAAGCAACAGTGGGTCCTTATACTATTTCCCCCTTCAGTTCGGTGATGTTTTATATACCCTTGTTATCTGCAGACAATTTCATCACACTTAAACGTAGATAAGACTTTTAAGCTCGAAGGATTAGATAAAGCTTTTGTTAATGCATTCAGTAAGAGAGAGCGTTCCCGAGGTCAATATAACACTGGTAGTAATGAGAGTAGCTAAAAACACAACACTGGACTGAAAAGGTTAAAGTCTGTTCAATAGGGAACTTAAATTTTACTGATACTGATCGTGTGGACATAAAGGAAAATATTCTGGCCAGGATATACTTACAGATCTGTGATAATGGAGTAAAATCGACTCGTGGTGCGGAGAGAGAGAGAGAGAGAGAGAGAGAGAGAGAGGAAAAAGAAATGATAGATGAATGAACCCATGAGGAGAAGTAGGAGCCGCAAAGAATTTTTGAGAGAAAGAGAGAGAGAAATGGGAGAATTGGAGTTCCCCCGAGCTAAGCCCTGTATTGGACTATATAGCCCCGCTAGGGTTACAGGAGGGAGCTACCCCTCCCGGCACGGCAGCCCGGGCGAGGCTCGAACTTGCAATCCCCCGATCACAAGTCCAGCGCGCTACCACTGTGCTACCGCGCCCCCCAGAGAGAGAGAGAGAGAGAGAGAGAGAGAAGCAGACAGACAGACAGAGAGTGGAGAAGGAAATGAAAGATGAATAAACCCATGAGGGGAAGTAGGACCCGGAAAGATTTTTTTTTTTTTTTTTTTAAGATGGAAGGTAGAACAAGGAAAGTAAAGGCGAAATATCTATATCCATCACTATCTATTTATCTATTTATCTGTATCTATCTATCTGTGTGTGTGTGTGTGTGTGTAAGGGGAATGGAAGGCAATAAAGGAAGAGGTTAGGACAGAAGGAATGTCAAACTATCACACTCCTCACACTCCACAACAGCACTGAACTAATGACCACAGAATCCCGATCAAAGAAGTTGGTGGATGTAAACATGAAGGATGGAATCATAGGCATGAGTGGATTGAGCAACATGTACGGTACAGATCAGAATATTACTCAGGAATATAACACGAAAAACAAAGAACGAACTGAATCCTGAGGAATACCAATCACGAATATGAAAACAATGGTTGTCTACGGTTACAGCTATTGGTTGGCTAAAAGAAAAAAGCTTTGATGAAGGCACAGGCGAAAAGTTCGGCACCTGTAATGCATAAAAACTTGGAGAGCAGCTTGGAAACTAAAGATAAGAGTATGTGCTTGACTTACCCGAAGCCACATCTCACACTCAGCACTTAAAGTTCCATCGTGTTCTGTCCTCATGCATTTCCATAAACTCATACTCTTTACGTCGTCGTATTATTCCGATTTATTTTCCACATCCATGACTGCCCCTCTCCACTCCACTTTTCTTTCTTTCTTTCTTTCTTTTTCTTTTTCTTTCTTTTTTTTTTTTTTAGGAGGGAGGGGGGCATGGGTCCGGATAAAGATCTCAACGCGGCACAAAATTCTGTCACTAGATGCTGCACTCCACGCTCTTTTACTTCTACCGTCCCCCTCTTCCTCTTCTTCCTTAGCCTACCTCTCCTCTTTTTACACTTATTTCCCTTATCCTCCTCTCTCCCTACGTCTATCCTCCCCCTTTTCTTCCTCCCCTATCCTTACCTCTCCTCCCTAGTTCCCCTCCTCCACTTGTATTTACCCCTTCTCAGTCTACATCTCTTCCCTCCTGCTTCATCCTCCTTATCCCTCCCCTGCCCCTCTCGTTACCTCACGTTCTTCTTCCTTTTTCCTTACCTCTCCTCTCCTCCTCTCTTTCCTCTCTCTCCTTAGTGTTCCTCCTCCCTCCTTACGGTACCTCTTCCCCCCTACTTTCTTTCTTTCCTACCTGTCTACACTCCTCCTCCTCCTGTTCCTTACTCTGTCAGTGTAACCTTTCCCTTCCTCTAGCTGGGTATTCGTGTCTTAATCTGTACCCCCGTCACTCTTTATCTCCTTATCTGAACCATACCAAATATACCGGTATCATATCCTGTCCTATTTTGTCTATCTGTCCTCTGGCTGGGTAATGCTGTCTTAATATATGCTTGTCTCTCAGTCTTTTCCTGCCTGTGTCTAATTTGGTCTGGTCTTTCTGGTCTTTTAAGTTCCTGTTTCTTATTATGTTACTAGAGCGTTTTCTGCTCTCTCTCTCTCTCTCCACACACACACACACACACACACACACACACACCAGGTAACGCCCCACTACACACACACACACACACACACACACACACACACAGTTCCACAAGGGACACACTCATCACATGAGCTCAGAAACACAATCTCACAGAATCTAGAACTCAATCAACTTTCACACATTTCAAAGCACACCAGAATACACAAGCTTAATCACTCCCCATAAGCACTCAAAACACAACCGCTTACAATATCAATAACTCACTCAACTTCCTACACACTCTATAACACACCAAAACGCACTCTACCATTCCCCGGGCATCTAGTGACATGGAAGTACGTCACGAACACAAACCACGTCATCATAGGTTATCCCAGCTCTCATTACACCACCATCTCTTCAGCCACTCTTGTAGCCATCTAATTCCTAACTTTATCACCAGTAAGATAAAAATCGCAAACCGGTACCGATATGCACCCAGTGTCTGTACCTGGTATTTGATTACTGTTATGTACTGGTGCGTGGACGTGAGCGCGGGCGTGATAGTTATATTTTTGCCTGCGTGGGCGTGCTAGTTAAGCTTTTGCCTGCCTCTGTGTGTGTGTGTGTGTGTGTGTGTTCCAATTATATCTCATCAACGGCTTGAGCTATCAACATAAAACCGTCAGGGTATCAACATATGGCCAAAATCTTGTCCGAGTTCGAAAATGGGCACTCGAGATCAAGGTCAACGTCACCAAAATGGCTGCGAAAGGTCAACTAGTGTTTATCGCCCGCTTTTAGCACTATTATATCTCACGAATGGCTTGAGCTATCGATATGAAAACTTCAGGGTACTAAGAAATGGCCAAAATCTTCGACGGGTTCGAAAATGAGCACTCGAGATCAAGGTCAAGGTCACCAAAATAGCTGCCAAAGGTCAACTAGTGTTTATCGTTTGCTTTTAGCACCATTATATCTCATGAACGGCTTGAACAATCAGCATGAAACCTCCAGGGTATCATGATATGACCTAAGGACTTGGCCGACAGCATATTCCGGCGGGCGATTAGCATCCGGCTCCCTAATGGTTTTCTTTCATTTGATTAGTTTTCAGTGTAAGGGCGCGGGCGTGGTGGAGTTTGACTAGTTTTGTCCTGGGGCGTGGACGTGATTAGTTTTGTGCTGGGCCGTGGACGTGATTAGTTTTGTGCTGGGCCGTGGACGTGATTAGTTTTGTGCTGGGCCGTGGACGTGTTTAGTTTTGTGCTGGGCCGTGGACGTGCATGGAGTGTTATTGCGATGACCACAATACCGGTACCGGTAATTTAGTTTTCCTTTCTAATCCACCTCTAGTTGTAGCTTTTGATTTCTAGTATACAGAAATTTAACCTTATTTATACGAGTATCAAATCAACTATTTCTGCAGAATCTCGGTGTCAAAAAATGAGGTACACAATTATGAAACTTAATCCAAGTCATAAAATTATCAATATTTGTTTTGGGGAGCACGCCTAGACCTTAACCAATACAATCTTCACTTATCATCTAAAACACACACACACACACACACACACACACACACACACACACACACCACTCCTAATGTAATCAGCATAAGCGGGTCGGTATTCACACAATCGGTGAAATACGGGTGTTTGGTGGCATCTGTCGGCGTGGGAGAACTAGCCTTGTGGGTCCCGAAAGGTTCACCAACTTATTTTGCACAGCAGGATTAAGGAAAAATAAATATAAAACTGAACAAATAATCGCTTTAAACAGCACAGTGTCTGGAGGAAAATGTTCAGATGGTTCAGGAAAAAAAACGAGGCTGTCACACACACACACACACACACACACACACACACACACACACACACTATATATATATATATATATATATATATATATATATATATATATATATATATATATATATATATATATATATACGGCGATTATAACACCAGTTTTGCTTCACGAGGACGGGTGTAATAATAATAATAATAATAATAAAATAAAAATAATAGTAAAGTTTAATCATGCAGCCTATAAACAGACCCTACCCGCAAACAAATATTAATATTGACAAAAACATTGGCTATTCTTTATCATCTTTCCAATTTTCCTGTCCTCCCTAATCCCAACCATTAAAATCACACTCACCTGCACAATCTCCAGCCTGCCAAGTCCACCAGTTTTGGTCACACGTGCATTATCGTCACAGTACGGTGTAATGTCTCGATGCGCCAAAACATCTAGGCGAGTCCGAGAACTGATCATTTCATTGTCCACTAAATCAAGTGTTTTTCTATGCCATTTCACTGTATCACTTTGACTTCTATGTCTAGAGTTTCACTGTGGGTTTGTGTTTAGACTGTAGCGAACACCGAGTCACCACACAAGCACTTCAACTCCCCAAAATGTGGTATTTGTGGCAGAGTGTATTGCACTCCCCACCCAGCCCAGTATAAACACACACTGAGGTTGTCTTGTTGCGAACTTGCGATGCGTTGGATACACAATCGTCCATATTTACTAATAATATAAAATGTGCGGGAAACACCACCTGATGACACACCAGTGATTGTTAAAAAAAAAAAAAATACCAGTTTATACTCAATCGAAAATACGTACAGTAAAATTTGAATATATAACAAATATAGCAATGTGTCATTTTTGGAACGAATGGCAGCCTTGATCTGCAGCCCCGACGCTAGGTGCCGAAAGTGAGATGCTGCTTTCTTTTCCTAAACTCCTGTATTGCTTGGCGATCAGTATGATATTCAGTGATCATTATTGGTACACTTCAGTGCTATCTGATCATGGAAATTATCGGAAGGGATATTCTTTAAGGCCGAATAAATGTGTTAGGAATAATATTCGTGAAAATGAGTGAAGGCAACATCCGCTATTCACCTGCTACCGTGGCCAGTCTTCTAAAACTGGAAGAACTGATCCAACACGTTAAAGGGATACGTTGGTGCATTCCAAAACAGTCTATTATAATTTTTCCAGTGTTAATTTCCAAAGTGATATCTCTTATGTAGTTGCATATTTACATTTCAAGTGTGCGCATATACCGGGAATAGATCGTCATGATATAATAACAGAGAGAGAGAGAGAGATGCTACAATAATCTGCTGTACTATTAAAAACTACCTGCATTCACTCAGCTTCTATTTTTTCTTAATTCTTTCTGCTTATACATTCACCGTTTCACTCTCGTGCAGTCTACAGTTCCGGTGGTTTAGGAAGGCTAATCGACTGCAAAGAGTGCTGTTAAACGCCTCTTATCAAATGCAGTTCGATAAGTTAGGTCTGTTAACCAATGTACAGTCCCGAGCTAATGGAAGGGAAACACCACCATCGCCCAGAGAAGCACATCCACGGTTGTTTCTACCCGGCGAGTTATTGGGGAGAGGGTGAGAGTATGGGAGAGGGGGAGATTTTGTGGGGGTCTGATGGAGGGAGAAGCGGGAGGGGAATAGAGCTGCCAGACAGGGCTGCCTGTTAGTGGATAGTTAGGTCAACATTACTATTTCACTGATATATCTGCCTTAACTTTGGCCAAAATTGGAATATTTATAAATCATTGTCCACTTATTGAATACAGTTGGATTATAAAATAGACTGTCAAGTAACAGATATAATATTGTGCGGTAATAAAGATCAAGATTATTGAAATATAATTAGTAATTTATCGTTACAGAAACATATTTCACAAATTGAATAGCATTTTAGAACTGTCTGCAAAGTCTTCGATAGAAGATCGTGAGTTTGTTATATAATATTACTAAAACAATATAAATAATAATAAAAATATAATTTGTGAGGTGAAACATGACGCTTATGAGGTGTGCCATTATTAAGAAAAAAGATGTTATCTAAGTTTTAAAAATCACTCTGTAGTTTACGATTAAAGATAGTGATTGAGTAATTGCTTGAACGTCTGATGCATTATATTGTATCACACACACACACACACACACACACACACACACACACACACGTCTACAATGACGTTAACTCAGTAAATAAAGAGGATGACAACAGATGTAAAATGATGAATATTATTTCACTCCCCATTTATTTCAGCGATAGCATTTACACAAGTATCTCACTGTCTAAATACGTTTATTTAATATGGTGCTTACCTGTAACTAACTACTACTAGGGTCAGTTAAGATAAGAGCCAAATCAACGAGACAAGATAAACCAAGTTAGCAGTCCTCACGTTCCTTGTTATACAACTTGATAACATAGACCGTAATCAGGCAACCATGAACAGAAGGGAAGGTGGTGCTAAGCCGTTTACCATACATTATCAAAGCGAACCGAATGGTGGCAACTACATGGTGCGATACGCTTCAAACATTGGTTTAAAGGTTAATGAAGCACAAACAGAAGTGATGTCAGGACAGGCGCCTGGTGAGGCTGATCAGAAGTCGGAATCACCATGGAGCGGAGGTTGCACAGAGTTGCTGAGCGAGGTCGTATCATCGGACTTCGTGACAGTGACATGTCAGTTCGGAACATTGCCAGGACTCTGTGAATTACTCCTAGGACTGTACTGAGGTGGATTCACAGGTAAGAATAAAGGAAACCGTCACGAAAGTTCTAGCATGTTAATATAGATGATGTTTGAGGTTATTGTTACATACTAATGTCATCTACAAATTAGATATGAATACTGACTTTGCATTTCATTCTCCCTCCTCTTGCTACCCTCCCTCCCCTTCCTCCCTCCCCCCCAATACCATCACTCTGCCCCACCACCCGCTCACCATCCCTTATCTCTCTATGCCCCCTGTCTAGGCCCCTCTAACTCCACGTATGAATTGCACACATTAAAGTGCATATGAATATCACTTGACTGACGTGCTGAAGATGTTAATATTTCGATTACAATTACTTCAAAAAATATCCCAGAAGTATTCTAATTTCATGTTATACTAATGCGTTATGTTGTCTGTTTTCTCTCTTCCCCTAACCTATATTTGCACATATCCGAATGGCTATCCTCTCTCTCCCCGACTCCTCACGTCCTCTCTCCCAAGTCTCTTCCCTCCCTCTCTCCCATGTGTCTTACCACCATCTTCCCTGGTCTCATCCGTCCCCTCTTCCTATGCTTCAGACAAATGATTCAACAGATTCAAACTCTTAATCCCAGAGAAACAGGCGTTAGCATTGTGAATGTAACGGTAAAATCAGGCCGGAATTATACTGCATTATATTATTGCCCAGTTTCATTGTTTTATCTGTTAATATTATATTATAATTGATAGGTGTTGATTCCATACATATTATCACAGGTGGGAGGAGAGTGGCGATCTAAGAAATTTGCCTGGAGGTAGACCACAATGCTGCACAACACCAGCACAAGACCAAGAAATTGTAGCTGCTGCAGAGGACAGACCACATACTAATGCAGTGGCAATTCGGGATGCGTTGCATTTGGATGCAAGTGTGTGGACAGTGAGGAGGAGGCTACACGAGGCTGGGTTGCATCATCGAGTTCCAGCGGCCAAGGAGCGTCTCACCCAGCAGCACAGAGAGGAAAGGCTTTAATTTGCTAGGGAATATGTGAACAGAGGGGAGGAGTTTTGGAGTCTCATTATCTGGACGGACGAAAAGACTTTCTCATCTACTTCCATGGACAGCTTCATTGTTGGAGACGCAATAATACCCGGTGAGTATAAACCATTAGGACATACAAAATACTGACATTTATTTTGGTTATCTTCATTTCACAAAGATATTATTAATGAATTATTCTATACGAGTGCTACTTTCAATTATATACCTTCTGATAAAAGAACACCACATTCGAGGATGAGCCTTTTATTGATGTTTTTCGCTATTGCTTTGCTTCTTCAGGTCAAAGCAATTGTGAAACGTTGTCAATAATTTTTCCTCTAATATTTTGTTTTTACCATAATGTCAAACGAATGCTCATTTCAACTCATTCTTTCTAACTTCTCTTTCAGTTATGACCGCCAGAATGTTTACGAGGTGGCAAGAAGTGGGCACCAGACAGTGAATGTCTGGGGTTTGATCAGCCTCCACGGAATGGGTGATATTCAGGAAATAGAGGGGCGATTTAATGCCCAGAAATATGTGAACATCCTGAATGACTTTTTCCTGCCCTCTTTTAATAACAGGAATCACCCTTTCCCTCCAGGCACAGTATACTTTGTGCACGACCGCTGCCCCGTTCACCAAGCAAGGGTTGTGCAGGATTGGTTTGACCAACATCCACAGTTTCAGTTGCTACCGTGGCCCAGTAAGGGAGCTGACTGCAACCCCATCGAGAACATCTGGGGGACAATGGTGAACAGCTGGGAGCCTGGCATGGAGCGCACAAGGGAGCAACTCTTAAACCATACACGTGAGGTGTGGGAGATGTTTCGAGCTCGGCCCGCCCTTGTGAGGAATCACACTGCTAACATGCCTAGGAGGCTTCAAGCGGTTATTGAAAGGGATGGAGGATGGACCGGATACTAAGGTTGTGATTATGTTTACAGGTGAAATTAAAAAGATAATAGGCTACATGAGGCATAGAGAATAGTAGTGGCGTATGTGGCTGAATTCCCAGCTTGAGAGTCTGTATTGTTATAATAAATGTCCTGCTGCTAATAGGGCTTACTGTATTCTGTAATTCATTTTACTGGTTAATGTGACTGACTTCCTTTTTAAGCTATGGTAATAATAATAGGTCATGTTTACTTCAAACAGCACTTGCAATATATATATCAAGACCGGTGAAAGGACGAGACTCATCATTCCACTACCATCCAGCTATTCCGACCAGCCTGTTCTGTCAGCCTCAGTTTGGTGCCTCTTCGCTTCCCCTACCGATAATTGTTACTGTAATGTTTTGCCATAATATAGTGCTTTTACTTCTGGAGTGTTTAAATCCCCAAGTTTAATCATACATTGGATTACGAGTATATAAAAATCGGCAAATTTTTTTCGCTTACACTTCTTAAACTTATGATCTTTTCCGTATTCTTTATTTATCGTTTTTTTATCATAAATAAACTAAAGAGCTGGAGGTGTAAAACACGAAATGTTGTGGTATGCTATGATATAATTATATTTAATATGAACACACAACCCAAAGACAAGGATTTGAGAAAGTGAAATTAAGTGAGATGACCATGAAAGAACAATAATAATACTATTAAATAATAAATTAAATGAAAATAACGAAATGACAAATATGAAAATACAAAAAAATGAAACAAATAAGAACAAAAATAAACAGGAGCAATCGGATTTCTGACGTCCGCCAAGGCCTGATATGGACAAGAACAAAGACATTGCCGATTACAAAATTTTTTTTTTTGAGACCTTGATCTTTGAATGACCTCCAAAATTTAATGGGGTTTTCCATGGCCCACGATCTATCCCTGGTAGAAATTTGGTGAAGATCCATCCAGTAGCTTTGACTCCAAAAATGGGGGGGGAAGGGGGGGTTTGGATAATCTTTTTGAGACTTAGACGTTTGACCTATGACCTCCAAAATTTAATGGTCTTCCTTGGCCCCTGGTCTATCCCTGGTAGAAATTTGAAGATCCATCCAGTAGTTTTGACATAATCCTGCAAACAGACAGACAGACAGACAGACAGACAGATAAATAAACCGCGACGATTTTATAACGTCCTTGGCGGACGTAATAAGTAACAAATAAAAAATAAAAATCAAATACCCAAAATAGATAATAAAAAATAATAAAAATGACCAAAAAAAAAATTAAATCATAACTTTATGTGACACGACAGTTTCGGCTAGATCGTCTAGTTATCGTCAGATATGAGCAAAGTTTGGAAGGGGGCCAGAATAAATAATAACGCTCATAGAGGGGGAATGGGAGATGTGAAAAGAGAGTGAGGGAGTGGAAGAGGCGGAACAGGACGTGCACATGGGAAGTGAGAGAAGGGGGAGAGAGAGGGGATGGGGAAACTAAAGTCCCGTCCAGACGATCGAGCAATGCCCGCGGGCACAAGCGAGCAGTTTGCCTGTTGACGGGCTCACCGCTTGTGCCCGCGGGCAAATGCGTAAATTGCCGTGAGCCTGTGCCCGCGGGCAAATGCGTAAATTGCCCGTGGCAATTTACACATTTGCCCGCGGGCACAAGCGGTGAGCCCGTCAACAGGCAAACTGCTCGCTTGTGCCCGCGGGCATTGCTCGATCGTCTGGACGGGCCTTTAGGAGGAAGGTAAGACGGAGCCCGTAGATGTAGACAAAAAACATCTGTAAAGACGAGGCTGTCCCTTCGACCAGCAATATCATCACAGTATTGTATTATATCAGTGATTTCGCTGCCAAATTTTGAATACAATAAGTGGACAATGATTTATTATTCCCATTTTGGCCAAAGTTAAGGCAGATATATCAGTGAAATAGTAATGTTGATCTAACTATCCACTAACAGGCAGCCCTGTCTGGCAGCTCTATTCCCCTCCCGCTTCTCCCTCCATCAGACCCCCACAAAATCTCCCCCTCTCCCATACTTTCACCCTCTCCCCAATAACTCGCCGGGTAGAAACAACCGTGGATGTGCTTCTCTGGGCGATGGTGGTGTTTCCCTTCCATTAGCTCGGGACTGTACCTTTCTGCACCGTCAGGCGGCTGGTACACTGAAGGCATCGCTGCTTTACTAAGGAGTACCCCACCGCTCTTGCATAAGTTTGCCGTGCTCTTCTTTTGCGACGTACTCAAATACTGAGGCTAGTTATGTAATCGGGATATTAGGCTACATGTGTGTGTGTGGGGGGGGGGGTGCGGGGGAGGTTGATTTATCCTGTTATCTAAGTCACCGTCACACTCGTACATCTCACATTCACACAACCTAATCCCCACCAACACACTCTCCCTACATACCCACTGTCACCACCATTCTCTTACACACTTTCATTCTTCCCACCACCGCACCCTCGTTACAAACATCCACTACTACGGTTAAGTACTTTACACTTTCCTATCGCCACCACAGTCCAACTTACACACAAACACTCATTCTTTCCTCTCAAAACCTTGTACTTCGCGTAGTTTCCCACACTTGCTCATTTCTTACCTCACTGACGCTCTTGTGTCTGAACTCCTCGTATTACAAAGGACAGCAATTACTGACATATCTAATGGTTCTTTCGAGATTGTTTGCTACATTTTCTTGTGCCTACATCTTCACAAACTCTCCGTTTCCTAACCTCCACCGTCCTACCCTCGACACACAAGCAGGTGATCTTAAACATCCTCCTCCTCCTCCACCTCCTCATTCTTATCCTCCTCCTCATCATCTAGACCTCTTTTCTCTCGTATAGATGGGGAGAAGTAGGGTTCAAAAAAGAAAAAAAAAAGAAGATCATAAGCTAACACAAAATCTGTCCAAATGAGTCGGCCAAACTCTCATTCACGCACCTTCAATAAATCGAAAAAAAAAAAAAAAAAAAAAGTGGAGTAACTCAAGGCGTCTGCGACCCAGGGTGACCGTTTTGTCGACACTATGACCTTGGGGCGCTGTGACATCTCTCAGTCAACCTTGCTGGTGACTCTGCCCTTCCATGGATTTGAGAGAGACAGACAGACAAAGATTTGTGGGCTGGGAGGGGGTGAATTTTTTTGTCGCGGTTGAATGTGGAAAAGAAGGCAGGTCGCTCTCTGTTTGATGTGTTTATCGTTGTTTGATCTGGTTCGGGTCCAGCTGATAGTTTTTTTTTTCCCCTATAAAGGAGTGTGTGTGTGTGTGTGTGTGTGTGTGTGTGTGTGTGTGACTAATATATAGCGATGTGTATTTTCCCCAAATAAGTGCGTATTTAAGATATTTTTGCGTAAAGAATAAGCTTTTGACATGCTCAAAAATCAGTGAAGAGTTACCATATAACTTCCCAAGGTGTTTGTTTCCTTGCATTGTAGAGTGTTCAGGTAAACACTGAGGAGCGAGGTGGTGGGATGACTAGAGCAGGGAATAAAGGTGTAAGGGTATATAGAGTTTATACCTTGGACTGGACTACCGGGAACTCCACCACTTTCGCTGACATTTGGACTCAGCTCCGTCACTGTTTACAAAGATGGACCCTGCCTGGCTCACGGGTCGCAGTACAAACACCATCCCACCAGCATAACCAACAGGATTCAAACGCTTATTAACTTACTCTTGACAAAGGCCCTCTGTATTCACCCAGGCTTCACTTGTCCCTTGTATACGCACACACTCGACAACTTCAGAGAACGTACAGTTTGCTCAGAGGTTGTTGAAAAGCTGGTAAGATGGTATTCAAAGCAAGATTGCCAATACAGTATTCATAAGGGAATGTAAAGTGGTCTCCATACACTGATGAAAATTTCTGTACGAATTGCTATGAGAATTAAGCAACGTACAAAAATATAGAATCTCAAAATCTGAGTCTTTCTCTGATTCGAAGTTTGACCACATCACTCCCTTTTGAATATTTAAATCTTATAAAAGAAATGAAAAGGGTGTCTGGGGCTGTTGACCAAAAGAACAGTTGTGCTAAGTCTGCAGCAAATTGATGAAGAAATAACGGAATGGCGTCAAGATGAAAAAAAAATGTTTGGAAGAAAGAAAGAAACACAGGATCTGCAGTAGCCCTCCACAATTTGTAGAGACATAATAAGCACTGTGGTCTCTATTACTTTGAAAATGTGTGTGTGTGTGTGTGTGTGTGTGTGTGTGTGTGTGTGTGTGTGTGTGTGTGTGTGATGTGGCTGCTGCGATTTGAAAGTGTAAAGCATTAGAGCCTCTGAAGGGGACGTCGATGTTATTATGATATGCAGGCCAGCGCACCTCTCCATCATAAGGTAATAAGTGGCTGCATACACCACCTTCATATTAGCATTTTCCTCAGTGAAGAAGCTGGCATAAGGCAAGAGACGATGTGGCTGGACGGCAGAGGGTAGCATGGGGTCACCAACCATTCACCCGTCACCATAACTGAGTAGGATTGACTGTGTGGCCCTGACCCTGGCTGGCCCTCTGATTGGATCCCTGTGGTGGCCAATTTGTTTACTGTTTTTTTTTTTTTTTTTTTTTATGCGAGGAAGAAGGAACCAAAGGCATGAGCCCGCAGTAACAGTTCCCTCCAAGAGAAAAACAAAATACAATAGAGAGCCAAATTCAAGATCCGATCATTTTGAGATGCCTGGACACACTACGTTTGAAAGACTGGAGATCATAGGCAGAAGGAAATACAGACAGAGGGAGACAGTTCCAGAGCTGACCTGCTGCATAAATGAAAGACTGGGAGTAACGGTTAACTCTTGCATTAGAGAGTTGGACAGAAAAGGGATGAGAGTTTGCTGCCAGACGGGTGCTACGCGCCCGTCGTAGAGGTGGAGGAATGCAAGCAGACAGTTCAGAGGAGCAGTGACCATTAAAGTAGCGATAGAAAAGAGATAAAGATGCAACAGTGCGACGAAGAGACAGAGGTTGAAGGGAGTCAGTAAGAGGAGGAGAGTTAATGAGACAAAAAGCCTTTGACTCCACCCTATTGAGAAGAGCTGTATGTGGGGAGCCTCCCCACACATGAGAGTTGTACTCCACACAGGGGCGGATAAAACCTCTGTATAGAGTCAACAATTGTGCAGGGGTAAAGAAAGAGCGGAGTCGGCTTAGCACACCCAATCTCTTGGAAGCAGATTTTACAAGAGATGTAATATGATCTTTCCAAGATAAGTCCCGAGTAAATGAAACCCCAAGCATGTTCAAGGATGATGCAGGATTAATCTGAATATTATTAAACATTAGTGGGTATACCTGTGGAAGATTTTGTCGGGTTGATAGGTGTAAGAACTGAGTCTTAGATGCATTAAAGACAACCATATTATTTTTACCCCAGTCAGAGATATGAGCCAAGTCAGACATTAGGTGTGCCATAGCCTCATCCCTTGTTTCTTGAAGTAACTGTTGAGATGGGCGTTGCGGGAACCGAATGGAAAGGTGAAGGGTGGAGTCATCAGCGTATGAGTGGATAGGGTTAGATGTACAGCTTAGAAGATCATTGATGAATAAAAGGAAGAGAGTTGGTGATAGGACAGAGCCCTGAGGAACACCACTGTTAATAGATCTAGGAGAAGAACGATGGCCGTCTACAACAGCAGCTATAGAACGACCAGAAAGGAAGCTAGCGATGAAGGCACAGATAGAAGGATAGAAACCGTAGGAGGGCAGTTTGGAAATTAAAGATTTATGCCAGACTCGATCGAAAGCCTTTGAGATGTCAAGTGCAATGGCAAAGCTTTCGCCAAAGTCCCGAAAGGAGGATGACCAGGAGTCTGAAAGGTAGGTGAGAAGATCGCCAGTGGAGCGTCCCTGACGGAACCCATACTGACGATCGGAAAGAAGGTTGTGATAGGAAAGATGCCTTAAAATTTTTCTATTAAGAATTGACTCAAAAACTTTTGAAATACAGGACGTTAAAGCAATTGGACGATAGTTGGAGGGTTGGGAGTGGTCACCCTTCTTTGGGACTGGCTGAATGAGAGCAAACTTCCAGCAAGAAGGAAAGGTACAAGTTGACAGACAAAGGCGAAATAGTTTGCCTAGGCAGGGTGTAAGCACAGAAGCACAGTTTTTGAGAACAACAGGAGGGACCCCATCAGGCCCATATGCCTTGTTAGTACTGAGGCCAGTAATGGCAGAAAATACATCAACTGAAGAAATTTTAATGTCAGCCATGAAGAAGTCAGAGGGGGGAAGTGATGGAGGAACAGCACCGGAATCGTCTAAGGTGGAATTGGAGGAGAAAGTCTGTGCGAAGAGATCTGCTTTATCAGTAGAAGAAATAGCTACAGAACCATCAGAGTAGAAAAGAGGAGGGAAGGATGATGAGGTAAAGTTGTTAGAAAGATTTTTGGCAAGGTGCCAGAAGGAGCGGGAAGAATTCGAGTTGGAGAGTTGAGAGCATTTAGTATGGATGAAATTATTTTTAGTAGAGCGAAGAACAGACTTAGCACGATTCCGGGCAGAAACGTATTGGATACGGAAGGGGGTGGGCATGGTAAGTGAGGTACTGAGGAGGTGAGAGCACATATAGGTATGCCAGACAGATAACAAGGTGTCTGCCGGCTTCGAACGAGGTAATCCAAGAGGTGGTTCGGGAGGCAGGACGAAATAAAAAGGGATGTAAGTTTGAGTTCATGAATAGAAACATTATGATGGAGATTCACTGTCAATATGTTAAGTAAGAGTTGTTAATATGCAGGAAGGACAAGGACTTGTGAGCAGAGAAACTCTCCATGTCATTCGTTGCTCCTGAAAACAAAAACCAAACCATACCAAACAAATCTGCGTTATGAGAGGTGGTTAATCGTACCTGCAATTTAATTCTGGTCAGGAAGAGGCCTAATATGTTGTAATCAGGTAATCAGATCAAATCAATCACCTAAACATGATAGACCACAGAGTTTAGCAAAGGTTTTTCTCACAATGACCATTCCACATTTTAAGCACACCCACAATCACCCTTCCATAGTCTATCACGCTCAGCATTTCCTAGTTTTTTTTTTTTTTTTCCCACTCATCTTTCTCTAAGCTGTCTTTCGCACTCACCATTCACTAGGCTCTGTCACTCCCATCATTCCCTAGGGCAGGGCTATTCATTCCGGCCCTTGAGTTGTTTTTCATTGGCCCTTTGACAGACTCGGAAGAATGCAAATAAACAGACATAAACAATTCTGCGAAATTCTTTTATTTATATGCTTAGCAGAAAATGTAAAAGCAAATTGTATGTGAATTCTTCGTTTTGTTCTATATGTAAGTGTTTAGACAGAGGAAAAATATAGAACTAAAATAAATGTATGGCCCTTCTATCAATCTGAGTTTCATAATCTGGCCCTACTCCTGAAGTACACTACTCAAAACAATTAAGGGAACAAGATTTTGATTTGTGATATTTCCGAATCTATGCTTTGTTTGGGTTCAAAAATAGTGTTGTGAGCTGAGCAATGATTGAGGAACCGAATACATGTGTGAGTTGAGTTGTTCTTTCTGAGTATGTCAATAAAAATGGGAGTGTCACCCTACCCCTATATAAAGAGTGAAAATTTCATTTTTCATTGAGTAGAATTGGTCAAAATCAGCATCAACATGAGGTGTTTCTGGCTTTGGGCGATTTTGTTGTGTTTCCCTGTCATCACTGAGTGTGTGCGGCGGTATTTGTCCATAGTTGAGGCGACTCGAGCATTACAAGGCCCAAGGCCTTGAAGTGTCTCCTAGCGTCATCAACCGGCTCTGGAGACTATACCAAGACGACGGGCTGTACACCAGAAGACCTGGGCAAGGTCGCAGACGCATGACATCCGCAAGACAAGACCGCTACCTGCGAGTGCTGGCCACCCGGAATCGACAGAGTACTGCCCGGGCACTGCAAAAACGACTTCCAACGGGCGACTGGGGTCCGTGTCTCAAACCAGACTGTGCGCAACCGGCTTCACGAGGACGGCCTTCGGGCTAGACGACCTGTTGTGGCCCCAGTTTTGACCCCAGCTCACCGAAGAGCACGTCTGGAGTTCGCCCGAGATCACGTACAGTGGCAGTTACGCCACTGGACCCAAGTACTGTTCTCAGATGAAAGCAGATTCAGTGTTTCGACCAACGACCGCCGTATCAGAGTGTGGAGAGCGGTACGCACCGTGCAACATTGTGGAACATGACCGGTATGGTGGTGGTTCCGTAATGGTCTGGGGGAGCATATGCATTGAGGGACCCACAAACCTCGTTGTGCAGAATGGCGGTACCCTGACAACTGCACGATATGTGGAACAGATGCTGGACCCTGTGGTAAGGCCTTTTGCTGGAGCTGAGGGAGGAGTTTCTTTTGATGCAGGACAATGCTCACCCTCACACTGCACGTGTCTCGATGAACTTCCTCCAGGAGCAAGGGATCGCCATAATGAAATGGCCAGCACGCTCACCAGACCTCAATCCCATCGAGCATGTCTGGGACATGCTGACACGGAGGGTACATGCTCGCCAACCTTGGCCTGATAGCATTCCAGCACTTACCGAGGCTTTGGTGGCAGAGTGGGGGAACATCCCCCAGGACGCCATATGACGCGTGATTCGGAGCATGACTCGTCGTTGTCGGGAGTGCATCCAGGCAAGAGGAGGTTACACTCATTATTAGAGACTTCAGAACCAGTTTTTAAGACAATTCTGAGACATTCCGTGGCCGAGGCTATCTCTTGTTCATTTTTTTTTGGGGGGGTTATCTGGTACTCACTTGTTCCAACAATAAAGTTCTCATTTTGATTCCTTGCTGAACATTGCCTTTCATTGCTAACATATCGGGGAATACCCATAAGCAATTCTGAACCTAAACAAAGCATAGATTCTGAAATATCACAAATCAAAATCTTGTTCCCTTAATTGTTTTGAGTGGTGTACTTGAATAGCCCTGCCCTTGGGCCTAGACTCTTTCTCACGCTCAGCATTTCGTAGGCTCACTCACACACATCATTCCCTATAGGCTCTCTCACACATACCATTCCTTAGGCAGTCTCCACGTTCTTTATTCTCTAGGCTCTTTGACGCTCTTAACAGCAGCGGGAAGTGTTACAAGGCAAGCCAGTGTGTGTCGTGATGTACTATACTTATACTCCACGGCAAACCACGCTACTGTGTTCGTGCAAAATCAGATCAGTTGCCGCGGGAAGAGAATGCAAGTCAAGGCCGCATATATACACCAGGTTTTATTAACTAAGGTCAGCCCTGCCACGGATTAATAGAATAACTTTATTATCTCTTAGGCCTTATGGCGTTATCACACGTTAATCATGTTCCACCCGAGTCATTAAGATCTTATTTAGCATATACTGGTAATGAGGTCAAGGAATCAGAACCATGACGTGGAGAGAGAGAGAGAGAGAGAGAGAGGACTCAGATAGAGTGGACTGTAACCTTTCCTTCTTGTCTTGTTGTTTTACTTCCTAAGTTCAAAAGCATCATGTATCCCCTACCTACATCACAATAACTGTTTCACCCCATGATACCATTCCTTCCTACTTTCCTTCTTTTCTTCCATCTTCCTTCCTTCATTGTTTTTTAGCATTTTTTGGTGCCTTTTCCTCCCCTTATCTTTCATTTTCTTTCCTTCCCTCTACTCTCGTCACCTTTATCTCTCCCTTACTTTTTTCTTCCTCCTTCCTTATCCTCTTCCTCTCCCGTCACTCCTCCTCCTTCCTTACCCCCTTTTCCTCCCTCACTCTACCTCCTCATTCTTCTCCGTCCTTCTTCATCCTCCCCTGTTCCTCTTCGTTCCTCTCTCCTCCCTGTCTCCACGTCCTTAATGGAGTGTCACTGGATGCCGAAAGGGGGCGAGGGGGTGAGGAACAGAGCGTGAGTGTGAAAATAAGCGTATATGGTTTTGGGTGTAGGATATATTGACTGTTATGCTCTCTCTCTCTCTCTCTCTCTCTCTCTCAAAGTAACACAGTTCAGTTCTTCTTAACACTGTCGGCATCTGTTTCTCTCGTCATCTCACTCATCATTATCACATCATTACTCTGACTAAATAATTTTCACAGATGCTGCCGCCGTGTCCACTTCGTCATTTCCTGACCTTATCACAGCCATTAGTTCAAAACAGGAAATTTGTATGTCCATGAGTAGAGGTTTAGGTCCCCCCCCCCTCTCTCTCTCTCCCTCTCTCTCAACGATTTAATTCAGTTCAGAAAACCATCATACAAAGGGGTTCCGATTTCAAGGGCATATTTTAGTTCATGAAAGACAGCCTGACAGAGATCATATTACATCTTACCGTCTTTGGAGGGGCTTGGGGGACGAATGCATAGGGTGTTCAAGAAAGAGTGACTGATAAAAGCGTGATAAATAACTTTCTGGTAATGCATTCTCTCGTCCTAATTCTCCTCCTCTTCACTCTCTCCCTCTGACCCTCTCACCCGTGTGGCCCCTTCAGATAACCCCAACACGACGCAAAATATAGAGGGCACACCACGACACTTGGCCTGTCTTTACCTTGGTGCTTATCTATAATTAATATCTAGGGAATAAGTATACCTCAGTACTGCACACACTTCGCCCTCTCATCCCACCCCACAACCTTGTACTGTCATGTTCCAGGCCAGACCACGACAGAAATGGCAAGAGACATGAGACGCTGAGGACCTTCGAAAAGCAAGGTCACAATATCAACGAGGTAGTTACACACACACACACACACACACACACACCTAACCTCCCTCACCAGTCACCAACTCCCCTCCCTTCCATCACCACTATCACCACCACACACATTATCCCTGCCACTGAGGGGCGTTCTGACTTGGTGACCCATTACCAGCATGCCAATTGTTGTCTGTCTTATTCCTGATACGGTGACCCCATGTTGACCTTGAGTTTCTTCCCTCAAACACACAGAGAATTATTTTGTTCCTTGGCAATGGTCAGCTGGTAGTTAAATGATAGAGGATCCATGC
This sequence comes from Coenobita brevimanus, assembly GCF_032717465.1. Classification (NCBI taxonomy): domain Eukaryota; kingdom Metazoa; phylum Arthropoda; class Malacostraca; order Decapoda; family Coenobitidae; genus Coenobita; species Coenobita brevimanus. The sequence continues at coordinate 42,165,200 of NC_137019.1, forward strand.
TGACTAGCTAAGAGAGAGAGAGAGAGAGAGAGAGTAATAAGCCTTAAGTGTGAGGAGCTTCAAGTGAATGTGAAGAAAATTAATTAAGTGAAATGGATGAAAGGACTGGCTAAAGATGAGGACAGTTTGACTGAAAAGATGAGTAATAGAAACCTGAATAAAAATGAAGGGGAGTGCGGCGTCTAGGAGGGGTTGGAGGGAGGTAGGAAAGACTGATGGAGGGAGGGAAGTAGGAAAATGAGAGACAGGTAGGAAAGAGAGAGGGAAGGAGAGAAGTAGATTTGTGAGGGAAGGAAGGGAAGAACAACACAGGTCAGACGTTGGTTATCAAGATGCAGCTCTCTCAGTCCTCGACCCTTCAAGTCCCTATGCAGCCTCCACCTTGCTCCAAACTTATTGAACTCTGACCGAAATGCAGTGAAATACCCATATCCAAGGCCTCTGTATCGTTCACAACAGTGCACTTTTTCGCTCAGGTAGCTCTGGATAGTGTTTTATATTCAGCCCCACTGAGCAAATTCTCCTGACAACTGTTGTTTATACCACACCGATCTATTGAACTCACGGTGGGAAGACAAGTATATGGCATTGCATCTTTAAATACGTATAATCAAAGCATAATGGAGAGATGGGGTCAGGAGTACATGTATAAGTGAAGCTTGGGGTGGAAGGACGAAATACAGATACGTGGAGATAGAGAAACTTAGATGTTTTGCCTGGGCTACCCTGGATGACCTCTGGGATTAATGACCAGGTAATAAATAGTAATAATGGCCAGGTGAACAATAGCTGGTACTGGTGTGTGGACAAATTACATCCAGCGTTTATAAGGGGGTAGATCGGTTAAGGAAGCTCCCTAACACCTCATCCCAAGGGATTTGTTTTGCTTATTACTCCTTACTATCCTCTTCTGTGTCAATTAAATTATTCAATTACCACCATACTCAGCATCAATAACACACAAATTGATACTGACCAACCGTATCAAAAAATAAATCGCGAAGAAAAAAGTGCTAGGGACCTGTCTTACCTCTGACCCTGTTTGTCGTGGCTTCGCTTTCACACAGATAAAAACAACGGTGCACTAAACAGGCCACATAAATATAGCATTGTTTTCTTTAACCTAATGTAACCTTTCATTGCTATCAGTCGGTCACTTTGTCTCATTGAGTGCCCACCCATCCGAAGAAAGAACCAGCACTCTAAAATAGTTTGCACAAATATTCTAATCTTCTGCTGGTAGTACATAGGTGGTCATATAAACACCATTTTTTTTACTGTTACTTCTCACTAAGATTTATATATTCTGCTGACTGTACAAAGGCGGGATAAATAAACCTCCTTCTTTATGTGTTTATTCTTTGTCTGACAGGAAGTAGTCTCTTGTATTACGTCTTCCGGATGTCTGACAGCTGCTGATAAATCTACATGAATTCCACTGTAAATTAGCCCGAAGCATCGAAAGCACTGAGCAGAAACTCAGTATTACAGAAACAACAATTACGTACAACGTTTGCCAACAAAAAAAAAAAAAAAATGTATGTATGTATGTATGTATGTATATCTGCCTATCTATCTGTCTGTCCGTCTGTCTGTCTGTCTCTTTCTATCTATCTACACACACACACACACACACACACACACACATTCGTAATGGCATGGAAGCAAAGGAAATTATTAGCACTGAGTTCACTGTGAGTGTTTGAGGAAAGAGATAATGTAAACTGTAGAGAAGACAGTCTGATGGCGGAGGACAAGGCGACATATTATACTCCCATACAAGTTCAGTATATGCCCTCCAACATCCCTCACCCTCCAGGTTCACGTGGCTGAGGCGTGAGGCGGTACATCAACACAGCGCCATTAATTACATCCCTCTTGCCGCTCTCCACCCGCCACCCCTCCCCTGAATACCAATGACCACCACGCAGCGCTTGAGACCACTCCCACCAAATTACTGACCCCTGCAAATGTCTCGCTATTGGCAAAGACTGAGGGAGTTCTCTTGTGTCTCTTGATGTTTTCGCTGTTGTTGATTTAATATTATCTAGTCCCTTTGAGGGTTAGATACAGTTGCGTACTGTATTTTGATCAAGACCATTTTTTTTTTTTTTTTTTTGCGCAGCTGAATTGGTAGGCCTGCATTGCTCAGAGGACTAAATAAAAAGGAAGAAAGTAAAATCGATAACATGAAACCCCAAACCCGGTCATGTTATCCACACACTTTTTCTGCCACATTTTCTAATTTGTTGTGTCCTCTCATATCACACATTTTATACACCTCACTTACAGTGGTATTCTTTTGGCTACTAGTGCAAATTAGAAATAGGCCTTAGGGTATGGAAAGCGCTGGGAGGAGATATTTTGAGAAAGTTAAGCGCATTTACAGTGAAATGATAAAATTCACTGATATTTAGGTGTGAGCCAAAAGGAGGGGAGAAAGTTGGTGTTGTGGTGGATAAGAGGGAGTAAAGGAGATGACGGTGATGATGGAGGATGGTGTTAGTGGAGAGTGGTGATGATAAAAGGAATGGAGGTGATTGTGGTGGTAGCAGCAGTAGTAGCTGTGGTAGCAGTAGTGAAACTGGTAATGAAAATAGTACTGATGACAATTATAGTGGTCATGGGTATGTTGGAGAGGGCGGTGGGGATAGCAGGTGTGGTAAAATATTGTTATGGTAATTGTGGTGATGGTGAGGTTGGTGGTAATATATGATGCCGTGTTGGTTGAGAGGTGGAGGAGTGACAGTGGTGGTAGTAGCTGCAGTAGTGGTTGAGTGGCAGTGGTAGTATCAGTGATGGTAGCTGCAGTAGTGGTTGAGTGGCAGTGGTAGTATCAGTGATGGTAGCTGCAGTAGTGGTGATGGGGAGGGAAGAAACATGCACCCGTAGTAACAATAAGAAGTAGCTGATGGCAAAATCAAATCGACTTTTCATTTTTACCTCTGGGTCAGAATAATTTAATAAAGATAAGCAAAGTCTTTTACTGACAGCCTGAATAAAGTACCAGTGACGATTATAATACTATATTAACCACGAGATATTGCCTAATGCCTTGGCTTCTGCGGGTTTGGTACAGATGCAAAAAATCATCCGCTGTCAGCCAAAATGGAAAACAGAATTCATTATTAGCATCCTGAAGGGTTAACCTAGACAGCCCCTATCATTAATGTCTTAGCGGGTTTTCTGGAGACAAATAAAACCGTCTTTAGAACTTTGGAATATAATATGAAGTTGGCAAATCTCAGCAACAGAGTTAAGGGCTTATGAAGTTGTGTTCTTATATTTACAGACTTTTTTCAGTAGTCTTTATGGAACAAATTAGTCCCTCACGAGATGCAAACTGGGCGTGAGAAAATGAAAGGTTTCGTTGTGGAGAGAGAGAGAGAGAGAGAGAGAGAGAGAGAGAGAGAGAGAGAGAGAGAGAGAGAGAGTGAGTAACATGGGTAAATATTTATAACTTGTCAGATGAACTATGTACGAGTATATGACAGGGAGTTAAATTGCAAACACTAAACAAATTCAGATGATCCCTCCTCCCGCTGTGTGTGTGTGTGTGTGTGTGTGTGTGTGTGTGTGTGTGTAATTCACCGGGTCGGTCAGGATCACTTGATGGTCGTGATCGTCAGCTTTTACCCTCCCGGAAGGGAGCTGAGAGCTCATATAGTCCGATCTAAGGGCAAGGCTGTGACCTTCACACACACACACACACACACACCCGTCCCCTTGCTCAAGGGGGACAGTAACCACCCACTTCGTCAGTGAAACTTTTCGCAACCTGAGCGAGGTCCGAACTCCCGTCTACCAGATGGCAAGCGAGAACGCTACCACTGAGCCAGCGAGCAGTGTGTGTGTGTGTGTGTGTGTGTGTGTGTGTGTGTGTGTAGACCTTTGCACCTTCATGTGTTCATAGTTATTGCAGTTCAGTCATTCATTAGATACATCAGTACAAACTATTCCCCTTTTCCATCTAACCCTCACGTTTTCCTCTCCATCTCTTCCTCCTTCTGCTACCCACCTCTCCTTTCCCCCTACCCAATTGTCCCCTCCCGTTTACCTCTATTTATCCACTTCCCCTTTCCCTTCCTCAAAGCGTGACTGCACTTTTGTGTGGCTAAGACTGGGAGGGGTGTTGGAGAATTGGTGGTGGTGGAGGTAGGGGAGGTATTAACAATAATAATAATAATAATATGAATAATAATAATAATAATACCGGTAATAATAATAATAATAATAATAATAATAAGGGAGGGCAGCTCGGAGTTTAACTAAGCAAAATATTTATGCAAGAATTGGACGTAGCATTTGATTTCCTTACCTCGTGCGCTATTCAACCTGCAGCCGACAACCGTCCCCCATGGCTTTTTATTATAATTTTTCTAATATGTTTAATCGCTTCTGAATAATATACTGTTGTTAGCACGACCTATCACTAACTGCTCTTGAAGGATCTGTAAAGAAAAAGTCATTATAGAATGTATTCCACATCAGCGAAGAAACAATTAAGAAAATAAAGATAAGTCTTGCACTTGCCGACCAACGTTGGGGCAGGAAGTCAGTGTGCCAAATGTTCCAACAATGGCACGTTCATAAAGATTTCTTATGTTTCTTTTTTATCGTATTTTTTTTCCGAGTAAGTATAAGCGATATTATGTGCTTATACTTTTAGGAATATTAAGGGATCAGGATGTAAGATTTCGAATTTTTTTTTTCTTCTTCTAAATGAGTTAAACTGTGTTGTTGTGCATCTTGGGTAGGCGCTGAGTCTGACTGCAGCACCAGCGGCAGTATTAACAATTTAGCGGTTTTCACGCTAAATCTAGAGGTTTTAAAACCAATCTGGCGGGGAGTTTTTTGTTTTTACTCTATACCTAGCGGTTTTCTATCTCCTGTCTGGCTGTTTTTTTTGGCTGATTTCCCATAATCTGGTTGATTTTTACCACTTTAAAGACCAGTCTAGCGGATTGATAGAATTTCCATTTGACAACTCTGACCAGCGACCAGCCTCAGTTATGTGTTTCTGTTGGGTGAGGTAGGATAGTGCTATACGCTCTGTCACGTTTTGGGGGTTAATAATTGCTTGTGTGCTTTTGCTACGGTGCAAACACAAACCCCAGTGAAACTCAACGTGCAAACTGTAATGGTGTAGTGTGTTGTTGAAGAAAAACATTTATTTAAAGGGACATTTTAGCGAGTTGGACTGGCTGACATCTCAACAGCACTTGAACAAACATTGCCAATTTGCCATCTCTCTCCATGTTGAGGCTGTAACAGTAATGCTAGAATGTGGTGATAGTTACAAAGAAGTGCAGTGGAATGGCCGTAGAGCTGTAGTATTAATTTATTTTCCCATCAAGCTGCCTGAAATAAGCTGCAAAGGTACGAAAATCTGGTTTAACTTGAGGTAAACGAAGTTTAGTGGTTCCTGCTAAGAGTAATGGAGCTGGCTGCCTAGAGATTTTTGCAGGTGAGTGGAAAGGTTGTTCTCTTAGTGGCTTTGGAGATTTCGTGACAGCTTATCGTTATTGCTTTATTCTAAATATTACACTTGAGTATCCTCCTGTGCGTTGTTTATGCAAGCTACAGTATGTCGATATTGAAAACACACACACACACACACACACACACACACACACACACACACACACACACACACACACACACTAGCTAAATGTAAAATAAATTGCCAGTGGAAAGGTGTTGCGAAGTCAGCTGTGCCTTAGAAAACGAGAGTAAATTTTATGGTTTGAAAGTGTGCTAAGAAAAAAAAAGAAAGAAATGAAATTGAATGAATGAATGGCCTGTAATGCTATATTTTATATTAACTTATTTATTTATATTTTGTCATTTTTCCTGTTACGGATGTTGTTCCCTCAGCCAGTGCTTGGAGTAACTATTGTTAACCAGTTCATTCAAGAAGTATTTGTCTTGTTTCTCTAGCTAACCTCAGACTACTTTCTTCAGCTTAGGAGAGTCCCATACTTACCGTAGGACGAGTCATTGAAAGCCATACCTCACCTCTCCAGCTCGAGAAGTTCCTCACAGATTAATATAATTGTCTAGAGATAGCAATTAAAAAAAAAAAAAAAAGATAATCAAGTTAAAGTGTTTACGGAAATCCTCGATTGGGATTCACAGACTTACCATCAGTTCCTGTCGTAAGTTTGATTTTTTGTCGCAGCTCTGAGGATATGTTCGGAGGAGTATTTTGTAAGAGTGATCATGTTTGTAAGACTTTCCATCTATAATTATCTACTGTCAGACGCCTCAATCCCGTAAGAGTGGCCGCAGACAATTCACCTCCGTCATTTAGCTGCCCTCACTCCAAGTCACCTCATATATCTCTCTTCCATCCCTCCATATTGGTTTTCCCTTCGCCTCATACACATACATTCATCTACTTAGCTTCTCATTCTCCATCCTCTCCACCTGACCAAACTTTCTCAAAGTATTTCACTTAACACTTTATCACGTCCACATCAGCACCACAACGCACCTTTACTTCATCATTTGTTTGTCTCTCCATGTAACGTCACTTGCTTCTCTCAAAACAACTCATTTCCATTGCTATCATTCTCACTGATTTAAAATGTCCTCCCTACTTCATCCTCAACGCTTGGAGAAAAAGCCATATATTTTTACCAGAGAAAGGGAATGTACGGTAAAGTTGAAAAATTGACGTACCGGTACACAGTCAAACACTTCAGTGTCGCAAAACGTTTGTGGCATAATGTATGAAACAGGCACAGAAGCTGCGAGATCTGCCTATACCACGACTGGGGGGGGGGGGTGAATCGTCTGGGCGTTCAACAAGGAGAGCTTAAGGTGGAAACTTCCGTGTACCGTGTAAAGACTGAACGGTCATATACTGTATAGATAGAAGAAGCATTAGAGGAATATGAAAAAAAATAAGTGACCATTAATGTGATGTTAAGAAATTTCAGTCTGAATTATGCAGCTGTTAAGCGTAAGTGGGATGCTACATATAGAACTAACGTGGAAGAAAGTAATTTTCTTTAGATATGCAGTGAAGATGATATATGACAAAAGAACGTGACTAGAAATTGTTTATATTGAGAAATTTGATACTTTTACCCAAAGCAAAGGATTATATATAATAGGAAAATTATTGGCGTTCTTGCTAACTAGGAGGAAGCCAGGCTGTCATGTCCAGTGTTGCAGCAGCAAAACGGGTCCCTTCTCTGCACTAGGTGTTTTTGTACTTATCCTCTCTCTCTCTCTCTCTCTCTCTCTCTCTCTCTCTCTCTCTCTCTCTCCAGAGTTTTGTCCTTTTACAGCTTTTTTCACGTAGCTGAACGGGAGAAGATAATGTTGTGGCTCTACATCGTTTCCACGGCACTTTTTCATGACTTGCATCAAATCTATTGCCACAACTGTGTATTCAAGATGGAGAAATGGTAATTTTAGGCCAAGTTAGACTTACGGTAAGTGGGTAGAGTGGTTATTCTCAGAGTAATTATAGGTCTGATCACAGTCTAAGTAATATATTACTTAGACTGTGGGTCTGATAGCATTAGGGTGGCTACGTAGAGTAAAAATGAAGAAGTTTAATCGAGGTGAAGAGGTTAATTGAGCTATATTGTTTTGTAGGTGTATTCCTCTTACTCTGCGTGTCAAAACCTTTAATTGTCTACACTCATGCAACACTACTGATCGTTCCTGCAAAGTGATGAGGCTATTTTTTACTGAGGTTTTTTTTTGCACCCCCAAATGTTGCTATTATTTAAGACTGGGATTGCTTTTTTCGTTACATTAACAATAATAGGTAGCTACGATCCATTTTTCAATGATAGTCCAGCTGACGCATTTGGATTCACTGGGTCGATCTATCAAGATTATTGCGATACAGCTGTCTGTGTTGGAGTGTATACATTGTTGGATATTCTGTGTCCCTGGCATATATGGATATTTTACAAACCAATTTTTATCTGCATCATTAATTAGTTAAATAGAGCAGGGCCCAAAACTGGACCCTGTGGCCAACTCTTGTGACGCCAATCCTGTACACTCGATCAAAATATCTTTACAACCTTCCGTCGTACCGGTACCTTTTGAAGCAGTGAACGAAAACATATGAAAACATTCTCCAGTAGCTATTTAAAGTTGCATATGGCCAGTAATTTTATCAGTACGACGTGGAAAAGAAGTTTATGCAATATATGAAGTATATAAATAATTCATATTCAGAAGTATTCCCCTAAAGAAAAACGAGGTAAGTAACAGCGCTGAATGTGAAACCATTGGTCACCTGTGATTTTTTTTTTGACTGGGTGTACATTGTTTTGTATTTACGATAGGCAGTATTTTGCTTTATATTATCTATCTATCTATCTATTGCCAGACGCCTCAATCCCGTTTGGGGTGGCCACAAACAAATCGCCTCCAAGTCGTCCTGTCCCCCGCCATTTCACTGCCCTGCTTCCAACTCACACCCCCCTCTCTCATATACCTCTCCACCCCATCCCTCCATCTCATCCTCGGCCTCCCCCTCCCTCTTCCCCCCTCCACCTCACTCACATACACTCTCTTCGTCAGTCTTTCACCCTCCATCCTCTCCACTTGGCCAAACCACCTCAGTGTGTTCCTCATAACGCTTCCTATCACATCCACATCAACATCACAACGCTCCTTTATATCCTCATTCGTCAGCCTGTCTCTCCATGTGACTCCACAGGCTCCTCTTAAATAACTCATTTGCACTGCTCTCACTCTTGACTTGTGTCCTTCCAACAACGTCCAAGCTTCACTTCCGTACGTTAGAGTTGGTATCACAATACTGTCATGTAGTAACTTTTTCACTTCCATGCTCACTTCCCTGTTTCTTATCACTGCTTTCAAAGAACCAGCAACCTTTCTTCCCTGCTGTACCCTTTCAAGCACTTCACCCTCCAAACCTCCATCCTCACTCATCACACTACCCAAGTACTTAAACGTACTCACATTTTCCAATTCCTCACCATCCAACCTCGCTGTACATTCACTGACTTCACCTCTCTCAAAGACCATCACTTTACTCTTCCCTACATTCACCTTTAGATTCCGTTTCTTACACACTCTCTCAAACTCATCCACCAAGCCTTGCAGCTCCCCTTCGTCTTCACTCAACGACACAGTACATCTGCAAACAACAGTACAGGGAGTTTCCAAACACTATCCTCTCTCACCAGGGCCACTCCAACATCCACTACCCTACCTTGTACCTCTTTTATTACCCCATCCATGTACAGACTGAACAACCATGGAGACATGACACATCCCTGTTTCAACCCAACTTTCAAAGAGAAAAATTCACTTAGTTCACCATCCACACGCACTGCAGCCTTCGCACCATCGTACATACTCTTCACAGCATTCAACAACGTCCCATCTACTCCATATATTCTTAACACTTTCCACAATCCTTGTCTATCCACCCTGTCATATGCTTTCTCCAAATCCATGAAAGCCGCATACAACTTCTTTCCCTTCTCTAGAAACTTTTCCACTAAAGATCTAAGAATGAATATCTGATCTACACAACCTCTTTCCTTCCTAAAGCCTCCCTGTTCTACTCCAACTAATTTCTCTGTTCTTTTTCTGACTTTGTCAATAAGTATCCTACCATACACTTTTCCTATTATACTAAGAAGACAAATGCCCCTATGATTACCACACACTTCTTTTTCCCCTTTTCCTTTGTACAAGGGAATAATTATACCTGACTTCCAATCCTCCGGGACTCTACCTTCCTCCCAGGCCAATCTGCACATATTCCACATCCATTCTACTACTATCTCTCCCCCATGCTTCAGCATTTCACCACACACTCCATCAATTCCTTTTCCTTTCAAGATTTCTTACTTTACAATTCTTGGTGATATCAGTGAAATAGCAGGACCAAACACCAGACCCAGCTGTTCATGTTCACACACACACACACACACACACACACACACACACACACACACACACACACACACACATATACAGTATACCGTATATATATATATATATATATATATATATATATATATATATATATATATATATACACACAGTATATAAACTAGTGCTTGCCCGCTAAAATTTGCGGGACTAACTAATCGTCTTTCCATCACAAAATGTTTGCAAATGCCATTAGGCCTGTCTTTGTTACCATACCGTTATTGAGTGAACAGTAACAAATTCTGACCAGAAAGTCGGCCTAATGCAAAAAGAATTAGGTCGATATCAGTTACCGTTCTCGTGAAAGAAATTAATAGGCTAAACGCCCAGACAAACATTCGCAGCTTGAGTTTATAATATATCCCATTGGAGCCCTGTGTCCGGAATACTGGACAGAACAGGGATTTTTCAAGTATTTATAAAGTAGGGAACCCCCGGGTAGGGACCTATGAGCTTCGCGACTATGAGCCGATAGGCGGAGGGCGGTACGCTTAGTACCCACCCAGCACCATGCCTCGCCCAGCACCCCTGGGATCCAATAGATATATATATATATATATATATATATATATATATATATATATATATATATATATATATATATATATATATATATATATATATATATATCGGTAGATAGATAAATGTTGATAGACATAATGTAGGTATGTGTAAGTTGTCAGCCGTCGTGACCGGAAGAGACCCCTACACAGAAGGGAGTGCATTACAGTACGATGTTATTCAGTATGTAACTTTTATAGAGTATAAGACTTCTCCTTTTAAAACAGTTCTCTTTAGCACGATTGGGGTCCACGACTGTCTTATATTATTCTTGCTGCCGCCAGACGATATAATTCAACCCAGGAAACTGCCTTATGGGGAAGAGTTAAAATTATCCTCCAGTATCACGATGAACTCTATGACGTTTTTCTCATTACCCTCAATGTCTTAACCCCTGGATACCGGCTGATGTCAATTTTAGTAAAGTCTTCCTGCTATGGAGAGATTTCACTGAAGTTAGGGAAGAATTTTTATAATCAGGAGGTTTAATAAGGCTATATCTAACCTCTGCCGTTCGAAAAGTCTGCCCAGAAAGGAATAAAATCGTCAGTAGATGGTAAGTATAAACAGTAGTGAACATCCCAGCCCTCACTGGGTGAAGGAGTCATGGGGTACCGTGTCAAATGCATTCAGAGAAGGCCACATATTCTGTTGACGTATTTGGTGTCATCTGTTTTACGTAGCCTATTAGGAATTTCACTGGAAAAAGTTGAATTTTAAGAGAGAGAGAGAGAGAGAGCGACGAGGGTGACAAAGCAGCTTATCGTCCAATCAGTCCCTCTCCCCTTCCTTGGCGGTGGAGTGTGAGGTGTAGCAACAACGGGGGGGGGTGGGGGAGGGTCATGCACATGGATTAACTACATTCACCCCCCCTCCAAAATTCCTGTACTAGCGTAACCCCTTCACTACGATAACTTACATATTTCATTCTTTACTGCATCCACGGATTGTTTTCTTGTAAGGAGAGATTTCGGGAAGTAAAGAGGCTGTATATGTAGTCTGCATGAAACCCTTCGCCAACAGATTTCTCTCAAAAACTAATATATACCGGTATTCGTCTGCAGGTACCTAGAATGAAAAAAAAAAGAAGTCAGATTGAATTGGTTGGCTGTATTAAGTAGCATTGGTTAGACTGGACTGAGCTAGGTTAGGTTAGGTTAGAGAGCATTATGTTGAGTTGGAATGTGCTGGGTTTAGTGTGGTTAGGGTAGGTGAGGTTAAGGTGAGTTATATTGGAGTGAGTTACGGTGTGTTGATATAGATTAAGCTGGGTTGTGTTGGGTTAGGTTAGATTGGTTTTGACTGGATGATACTGGGTTGGAATGAGTTAGGTATGATTAGGTTAGATTGAGTTGTGATGGAATGGTGAGGTGTAGCGCTAGGTAAGTCTTGGTTACAGGGTACCGTATTTGCATGTCCCTAAGCCACCCACACCCTTATTAATTGATTTTAATTAGGTTAGCTTATAGTCAGTTCGGGTGGACTGGATTAAACGAAAGAAAGAAGAAGGATTAAGATTAAGGTACCGGTATATTGATTACAGAATGGTAATTAAGACAGTAATTTTTGCAAGAACAAGCCTATTAATTGAACAGGAATAAATAATACATTATCAGCTTTTGGAATGTTTTGTCAGAATAAAACAGGCAACAATCTGAAACACAGCCTGCTCCCCCTGTTACTACTGAGTGAAGAGGGACAGCGAGGAAACAAACTATACCCACTAGTCTGACCAGCATGAGAATTTAACTAGAGGAATTTCACTTGCGAGCTTGGCTTGGCTGAGTGATCTGGGTTAGGTTAGGCTGTGGTGGACTGTATTGCGTTTGGTTATGAGGGTTAGGTGGTGGAGTGGTATGGCGAGGTGTAAAAGCAGGGGAACTGTTTACAGAATCTACAGTATGTACCCCCCCTGCTTCCTCAGTTATGTCGCACTGTCCTTAATTGTCTTAGACTAGACTGAGTGTGATTAGATGCGATTGGATTAAGTTACATGAAATTAGATTATGTTAGGTTAGATTGTGTCGGATTAGACAGAGTTGGGTTAGGTGGACTTCGATTGGACTGAGTTGGGTTAGGCCGGCCTGGATTGGAGTGAGTTGGGTTAGGTGGGCTTGGATTGGACTGATTTGGGTTAGGCTCGCTTTTATTGGATTGAGCTGAATTAACTTTGAATGGCTTGCACTGAGTTGGGTTAGGTTGATAAATAGATTAGGGTGGATTTGACTGTTCAGTTGGATTGAATTAGGAGTGGTTTGGTTTGGGTAGATTTGACTGTTCATTTGGATTAAATTAGGAGTGGTTTGGTTTGGGTAGATTTAACTGTTCAATTGGATTGAATTAGGAGTGGTTTGGTTAGGGTGGATTTGACTGTTCAATTGGATTGAATTAGGAGTGGTTTGGTTAGGTTAGGATAGGTCAGGGTAGGGTGACTGGACCAAGGTAAGTTTGGTTGGGTTGGGTTAGGGTGAACTGGGTTGGGTTGGGTTTTGGTGGTTGGATAGGGGCTTACTGAGGCGCCAGAACAATGGCCATAATTGTTGTTGCACTTCTGTCAGCTCGGTTCCGACAGGGTAAGCTGAGTCTGTGAGAGTTATGGTACGGTGGATTGTGTTGGTTTAGGTCATGGTTATTTGGCGTGAGTTGAATTTGGCCAAGCTGGATTAGATTAGTTAGAATGGATGAGTTTTGGTTGGCCTGGATTTCTTAAGGTTAGGATAGTTTACATTACCTAAAGCTGTATACGGTAAAATTATTATCACTAAGCCACATCAGTCAAGGGCTGTTGTTTTTGTTTCCCGTTTTGGAGATGTCAGTTTGGACCCGGATAAAATTTTCTTACCTGTGGCCAGATAAATTCGTCAGTGACAGTTGCTGCGGATGCGCCACACTTAATTTCGAAAATCATAGAAAGAATAACTTGGAAAAGCTCAGGACGTAGGTTTGATTGTACATAAGTCATTTATAATATTACATGCTCATTCAACATTTATCCTGTGTTATAAATACAAAATGATATAAAATCCAAGGAAATGGCTAGAATTATGTAAACTGAACACACACACACACACACACACACACACACACACACACACACACACACACAGTGCTATTCTCACAGAACACTTATGTGAATTTATTAGGATTCATACAAGAGAGAGAGAGACAGACAGACAGACTAACCCCACCACGGCAGCTGACTGTCAGATATTTTGGATAAGGTGGGTGAGTAATTGTTGAATGTGCTCCTCTTGCTGTCTCTCCTTCCTCATAGTGTACGAGAGAGAGAGAGAGAGAATATGAAAGGAAGCGTTTAGCATATACGCCAAAGGAGAAACATCATTTACCCGTTTCCAGATACCTAATCCCGGAGTTTAGGTAGGGAGAATAACATAGAACGATAAGGAAAGTAAAATTTATAAGGATAGAACAAAGCAACGGGAGGAAGGGTATTAGTATGAGGAGGGGAGGGATGAGGGTGGATGGGAGGAGGGGATGAGGAAAGAAGGGAGAGTTCGATTATGAAGGAAGGGGATGGCAGGAAGGGAGGAGGGTTGGAGAGGAAAAGGGTGAGAGAGATAAGAGAGTCAGGGAGGGAAAAGTGGAAGTGTAAGGGACAAGGAGGCACGGCAAGAGGAAGAGAGGATGAATGGAAGGGAAGGAAAGTGAGAGAGAAAAATGTGAGGGAGGTGAGAGAGTGGGGGGTCTGAAGGTGAAAGAAGGAGGAAGGGGAGAGGGAGGGATTAAGGATGAGAGAAGAAGAGTGAGGGAAGGAGAGAGAGGGGGGGGGAGAAGGAGAAAGAGAATAAAAAGTTGAGGAAGGAAAACGTTTTAAGAAGGGAGAATATGAAGCTGAGGGAGGGAAGGAAAAACTTAAGAGTGAGGGAAGTAGGAAAGGAGAGAGAGGGGGAGGGGCCGAAATGAGAATGAGGGAGGGAGGGGCAGAGAAAGTTAGGTAGGGCTGGAGGGAGAAGGGTAGAAGGAAGAAAAGTGGAGAGGAGAGGGGAGAGAGAGGGAGGGAGGGAGGGAAGTAGAGAAAGGGGGAGGTGAAGAGCCAGACCATATACATCTCAACCAGGCAGAAGGGTTGACTTTAACAGATAAGGCGGGGTGTCGAGAGTATAACCTGGAGTTATTTAAGGAGTCCAGCATGATAAGGATTGTGTTGTGGAGACAGAGAGAGAGAGAGAGAGAGAGAGAATGTAACGCACTGTAAAGAACTTAATCTATGTATCCCTCCCCTCCCTCCACCACCAGTACCTTCTATGTATCCTTCCTTCCCTATCTTGTATGTGTCCAGCCTTCACGGATCGGTGGAGAGAGAGTCCTGATGTGTGTGTGTGTGTGTGTGTGTGTGTGTGTGTGTCCTTCCTACCTAGACATGACACTTTCGCCCAGGACATCCTTTGTCCTGCTGTCTTTAGGGTTCGAGTGAGGGGTAGGTTGGTTGTGTGGTCTGTCTGTATCTATCTATCTCTCTGTCTGTGAAGCTGTTTATCTATCTGGTTATTTATCTATTTGTATATGTCTGTCTGCCTCTATTTACCTATCTGCCTGTCCATCTGTCTGTCTGTCTGTGTCTATTTGTCCATCTCAATCTATCTATCGATTTATCTGTATCTAGCTATCTATCTATATTTCTGTCTTGCTGTATATATATCAAATGTCTCTTCCCATGTGTCTGCGTCTGTCTGTTTGTCTGAGTATCCATCTGTATATCTGACTATCTGAATATATATGTTTTATCTGTATATCTCTGTCTGTCTGTCTGTATCTGTCTATTTATGTCTAATGTCTAATCTCTCTGTCTTTCCGTCTGTCTGTTTCTCTCTTTATATATCTGTTTCCTTTTGTCTGTCTGTCTGTCTGTATCTGTCTATGTTTAATCTCTCTGTCTTTCCGTCTGTCTGTTTCTCTCTTTATATATCTGTTTCCTTTTGTCTGTCTGTCTGTCTGTATCTGTCTATTTATGTTTAATCTCTCTGTCTTTCCGTCTGTCTGTTTCTCTCTTTATATATCTGTTTCCTTTTGTCTGTCTGTCTGTCTGTATCTGTCTATTTATGTTTAATCTCTGTCTTTCCGTCTGTCTGTTTCTCTCTTTATATATCTATTTCCTTTGGTCTGTCTGTCTGTCTGTCTATATATTAATCTATCTATCTGTCTATATTTACCAGTCTAATAGTCCATCCATTTTCTCTGTCTTTGTCTATCTACCTATCCATCTATCTGTATATCTATCTCATTATCTATATATCAGTCTGTCCATCTGTATGTCTTTATTTGCTGTACATCTGACAGTCTGTCTGTCTACCGGTAGGTATTTATCTGTCTGTCTGAATTATATCATCAGTGTATTAGTCAGTCCATACTTGTCTCTTTCTGTCTCTATCTGTCTGTCTGTCTATCTGTCATCTATCCATCTATCGGCTTTTATGTTCATTCACACCAAAACATCTCCTCTCAGATCGATCTGATGCTGTTGTTGCAAGAATACTACTCAGAGTCGCTTATGTAAACAACAGGTCAGCTCTCTGTCTCCTCCCCTTATTATGACCACCTACAGACCAGATGACTTAGGGTACAAGACAATGGTGAATTTATCGTCTGATATCCAAGGGTAGGTTGAATGGAGATGAGGCTAATTATGTATATTGCTGTGACTAACGATACGAGTAAATACGCAGTTAAGTGTGGGTTTAGAGTAATGGTTTGTGTGTGTGTGTGTGTGTGTGTGTGTGTGTGTGTGTGTTACATAGTTACACAGAACACACAGACCTTACGGTTCCTACTAGGCGGTGCGGCCTTAGCACTAAAACAGCACTCAAGTTACAGAAGTAGGAGAGAGAGAGAGAGAGAGAGAAAATGTAAAGCAGTGTAAAGGACTTAAACCATGTATCCCTCCTCTTCCACCACCACCAGTACCTTCTATGTATCCTTCCTTCCCTATCTTGTATGTGTCCTTCCTTCACGGATCGGTGGAGAGAGAGTCCTGATGTGTGTGTGTGTGTGTGTGTGTGTGTGTGTGTGTGTGTGTGTGTGTGTGTGTGTGTGTGTGTGTGTGTGTCCTTGCTACCTAGACATGACACTTTTGGGTCAGGACATCCCTTGCCCTTCGGTCCTCAGGGTTCCAGTGTGGGGCTGGTTGGCTGGCTAGTCAGTATCTAGCCACCAGTCTATCTACTTGTCTATCTCTCTCTGTTTTTTTTCAGTCTGTCTGTATGTATCTATTTATCTGCTTCTTTCTACCTGTCTACTTGTCCATCTGTGTCTGTCTGTCTGTCTATCAGTCTGTCTCCATCACTATCTATCTATCTAGCTATCGGTATCTACCTACCTATCTATCTGTCTCTATATCTGTCATCTGTCTCCTGCTGTGTGTCTGCGTCTGTCTGTTTGTCTGTCTGGCTAGCTAGGTAGATACCCGGCTCTCTGTATTTATCTGTATATCTGTGATTGTTTCTGTGTCCATCTGTTTGTTAATATACCTCTTATTTATATATCTGTCCGTCTGTCTGTTTCTGTCTGTCTTTATTTCTGTCCATCTGTATATCTAATTATATTCTTTTTATCTATCAGTCAATCTATCTTTTAATCTATATCTACATGTCTGTTTGTCTAGTCTATCCATTTTATCATTTTTTGTGCCTAACTATGTACCGTACTTGTTCGTCTGTCTGTGTATTCTTCTGTCTATCTATTTTATGTCTATCTGTCAATCTGTCTACCAGTCTTTCCATCGCCTTATATGTGCCTTCATACCAAATCTCCTCTTCGGTCGATCTGTGGTAGTTGTTGCAGGCGCACTACTCTGAGTCCTTCATGCAAACAGGTCAACTCTCTCTCTCTCTCTCTCTCTCTCTCTCTCTGCCTGCCTGCCTGCCTATCTGTCTGTCTGTCTGTCTGTCTGTCTCTCTCTCTCTCTCTCTCTCTCTCTCTCTCTCTCTCTCTCTCTCTCTCTCCGTCTCCCCCTGTTATGACCACCTAGAGACCAAATTACTAAAGAAACAAGACAATGATGAATTTGTGGGCTAATATCCAAGGGTAGGTTGGATGAAGATGAGGCTAATTATATATATTGCTGTGACTAACCAAGCGAGTGAATGTATATGCATTAGCGTTAAATGTGGATTTAGAGTAATGACGTGTGTGTGTGTGTGTGTGTGTGTGTGTGTGTGTGTGTGTGTGTGTGTGTGTGTGTGAGAGAGAGAGAGAGAGAATAGTGTTACCATGTACTATTGCGGTCAGGAGTTCTTAGCCACCCTCGTCCAGCCAACCCGTGAATGTGGCAGAGTCGCATTCACGAGCACAGAAGTTGCCTTCGATACATTTCTGTCGAAAAATATCCCTTCAGCTTTGGGCCTGTACTAATGGATAAAGCAATAGTACTATTTACTTTGAAGGTTTGACTCTGATAACACGAATATATCATACTGATTATTTAATAACTTGTTTCTCGTACAGAGCCAAGCAAGTGACAAATATATATATTTGGTTCCACTCCAAGACTTCCTATAGATTTGAACCAGCGAACACAGAGTGAACAAGTTCGAAACATTCATTTGTTAACAGAAGAGAGAGAGAGAGAGAGAGAGAGAGAGAGAGAGAGAGAGAGAGAGAGAGAGAGAGCGTGTATGGTGGGCGCCTGTGAATTTTGGAATAATGAGGTGGAGGCAGACTGGCACAGGGAAATGCAAGGGATGAGAAACCCTGGATTCCTGTGATCCATTGATAACAGGCCGCAGTGTGAGTATTTCTTCCATCAGTCACTAGAACTTGCATTGCTTTGTGATAATTTTTTTTAGGATTGCTTTCGTTGAAGTAATGAATTAAGAGATAAATGCTGTTGGTTTAACAAAAAACTGTGCTTAAGAAAGTAATTTGCCTCTCTGTCCAGAGAGAGATATCCAGTTAATGAGAAAAATATTCATGAGTTCCAGGTGCCAACCACCAGAGAGAGAAAAAAATGCGAACATAAGGCATTTAACAGAAGTTACGCGGCCTGCCTAATAATTTGACAAAGTCAACTGGCGTTACCCAGAATAAAACCCATCTTTCATTATGTCCGACGAGACGTTATCCTGGGATTAAACTCCTTCATCAGCCAAAGGAAAAATTCCCTGTTTAGCTCGAGCACCTTATTTACTCGTATCGCATAAAATCATGTGTATGTAGCCGGAATGAAGCCCCTTATCTACGGCCTGGCAAACTCCCTGTAAAGAGTACCCGGTACTATTTTCTGCCGACAGACTGAGTTAAGCGGTGAGACTCATCTTTCGTGTAAGGAAATCCACCCCGCCTATGTGTGTGTGTGTGTGTGTGTGTGTGTGTGTGTGTGTGTGTGTGTGTGTGTGTGTGTGTGTGTTGAATTGAGAGTCATCTGACTTGTGGAGCATG
Source organism: Coenobita brevimanus (assembly GCF_032717465.1). NCBI lineage: Eukaryota > Metazoa > Arthropoda > Malacostraca > Decapoda > Coenobitidae > Coenobita > Coenobita brevimanus. The sequence continues at coordinate 42,184,100 of NC_137019.1, forward strand.
GTATGCGGATTGATAGGTTGGTAACTGGGTGGGTGGATTGGTTAGTGTAGGCTGGTTGTTTCACAGGCGGATTAGGTGGAGTGAGTGGGCGAAAGGGAGGGGAGAGGGTTGTTGGGCTGGTTAAGTGGGGTGGAGTGGGGTTCGTGCATTGTTTAAGTGGGGTGGGTGGTGGGGCTACTAGTAGGACAAGGCAAGAGACGGGTTTGTGTCGTCCTACTTTTGAGACATACTGTATTGAGTAAGGTTGTGGGTATGTGCGTTGATGGGTGGGTGTGTAGGTGGATGGACGGATTGTGGGAAAACAGGCCACTGGGACTAGGTGATATGAGTTAATGTCCGAGTTGGGAAGAGTTTAGTGCCCGGAAAATCGGTCCACAGGGGATATTATTCTGGAATTATGCTGAAGTAGGTATATATATATATCCAGTGGGTTACAACAGGTCCATCGTGCAATACGTCTGTTGGTCAAGAGGTCTGTTTCAACTGCATGCATCAGTGGGTGATATAACCACGTCGGATAACAGGTTTATGGGGAAAATAGGTTCATTTATGAAAAATACATCCATGGGTATACGACCATGCAGGAAACCTGTATCCATGGACAGATTCAAGGTCGATGGAAAAATTGGTCCGTGGGGAGAAAATACATCAATGGGGAAAATTAGTTCGTGGGAAAATAGGTTACGTAGAAAAGTAGGCGTCTTTGAAAAAAAAAAAAAGTCATTAAGGAAAATAGATCCATGGAGGATTGTGCTCCGAGTGGTGAAAATGTCCATTGCTAATAATATTCATGGGGTGAAAATAGGTCCATAGGGGCACACACGTACTGTAAACATACATGGAATATTTAAAATAAGTGGGACCTAAAATATCCAACTTTTAACAGCGACCGTTGCCTGGAATTAGGCTTACCACTGCACACCTTGGACCAAACAACCATTACCCAGACCCTATTACCACTTCGTCATCCAGTTATTATATTTCATAATTTACCTTCATTTAGTCATTTAGGCATAGAAAGCCAACCGAAACGAAAGGAAAAATCCCTGTTTAATTGTGTTGAGCACCTCATTTCTCCACCTCATTCCTCTAAAATTCACTAGCACCCACTATTCTCTCTCTCTCTCTCTTCTGTTAACAAATGAATGTTTCGAACTTGTTCACTCTGTGTTCGCTGGTTCAAACCTACAGGACGTCATGGAGTGGAACCAAATATACATATTTATCACTTGCTTGGCTCTATACGAGAAACAGGTTATTAAATAATCAGTATGATATATTCGTGATATCAGAGTCAAACCTTCAGTGTAAATATTACTATTGCTTTATCCATGAGTACAAGCCCAAAGCTGAAGGGATATTTTTCGACTGAAGTGCATCGAAGGCAATTTCTGTGCTCGTGAATGCGACGCTGCCACATACACGGGTTGGCTGGACGAGGGTGGCTAAGAACTCCTGACCGCAATAGTACAGTACAGAGTAAGTCGACGAGGAAGATGTGTTTCGAACCCTCCGAAGCCAGCGAGATGACTGGTTTTTTTATTTCGGCATTTCAAGAACTGCTTAACACTCTTGTCATTATGTAGATAATTAGTGCTGAGAGAATGATGGAAGGGACTACACTTACATCCCATCACGTCACCATCCATCACCTCCATTATCCGTCACATCCCTCCACCCTCCATCTTCCTTTTCTCTGTCTGCAGCTTCCGTCTCTATAATACTCCATCACCCTTCCATCGTCTCTCTGCCTGTTATCAGTTTTCTGTTATTTACACCGTTCAACATCCATTCCCCTGCTCTTCTCATTCGCTTCAAACATTTCATTGCCTTGCTAATCTTTTCATCCATATCGCCTTTATATCCCTTTTATTCATCCTCGTTTCTATCCATTTCCCTTTTCCGGATCTCCTCTACTACATCACCTTCCAATCATTTTCTTCCGTCCTGCATCTATCCCCCATTCTATCCGTTCCATTCGTCCGCATTCCATCATATTTCTTCGTCCTTCCAACAACCTCCATCACCTTACCTATCGGTTGCATACTTTCACATCCCATTGCCTTTTCTATCCTTTCCCTTTGTCCTCATCTTAATACTTCATCATCATCCATCCTTTTGGTCTGACTGATACTCCTTTAGTTTCCTATCCATTCTCTTTATCCTGTATCAGTCCTGCTTCCTATCCTTTTCATCCATCCTTCTTCCTGTACTATCCTGTCCTTCTCCAGCATTCAGCTCTCCCTTTTTCCTTCTATCCTTTCATCCTTCTCATACCTCATCCC
>NC_137019.1:42191384-42213884 GCF_032717465.1 Coenobita brevimanus
TTACAACTTAGAACAGAACGTCTCACACCCACAGCTGAACTACAACTAAAACCAGAGGTAGAATGAAGTCTACTTTGTTTCTGGCATTCTCCCTGAAGAATACCAGGTGGACACACAGCTGGAGGTATTAAAGGCTTAATAATCTCATGGCCACACCCACGGAGGTAGGATTAGGACTGTTACCTCTATGGGCACAGCCATAGAGGTAGCAGTGCACAGCAATCTTCTTCGTCAAGTAGGTGTTGTCGTGACCTCTTGACTTGACCAATATGGCCGTTTGACAGTTCTCTGGCTTCACCGGAGCCTTCTCCCGCCGACTCTACCCTAATCCTACCTCTGTGCTCTCACCCCCTCCCTCACCACAACCCCCACCCTCATCCTTACCTGACCTTTCCCCTCTCCGTCCTCTCCCTCCCCTTCCTCCCCCTTTATCCACTCCCCCTCCTACCTCTCTTCCTCCCCCTTTACCCTTCCCCCTTACTCCCACTCTACTTCTGATTACTTCTTCGAACGTTCTTCCCCAATTATTTTCCAATATGCGATTCAGCCTCACATTTTCGTATACCTCCTTAATTCTGGGCATTATTTACTTCACTATTCTCTCTCTATATATATCTTTTTTACTCATCAGATGCCTTTGTGATTTCGGGAGTTTTTCATGTTAATTTCCAAAATAGTGAGTAATTAATTCTTCGCCATTCTTATCTGCTTTTTTTTATACATTTTTGGTAGTCCTCCATAGTCTTTTATTTATTTATTTATTTATCTTTTGTTTGCGTGTTTATATTTTGCCTTTCAGACTTACGAGTGAGGAAGTTTTCGACACCTTTCAGCACATGTAATCTATATCTAAATTAGTTTCTCATCTTCAGTTATATTTAGTGTACCATTTTCAGTTGTTTTTGGAAATAAGGTGTGTGTTTTTTTTTTTATATTGGTCTTATATTTTTATAAGTATATATAAACAGATTTCCATTTCTTAAGCATTCACATTTTTTTTTTTTTTTTCGAAATATGGAAATCGGTTTATTTAGGATATACCGCCACTTTTTTCTCATACAAATAAGTGTCCCGTTTTCGGTTTTCTTTATATTTCAGATATATTCTTTTTCGAAAAATGGATTTGCGTTTACTTTCCTGTTACTGTAATACCGTAGCTTTTTTTTTTTTTTCGGCATTCACGGTAATTACGTGCATGCGGTGTTCTCTGTACTTATAGGGGTGTTTTGACAAAGCTTTTCCAAATGGGGTGTCATATATGCATTAAATATTACTAGCACATCAACCCATCTTCAGCTGCACCCCTTACTTGCAAACTCCCACCCACTTGCAGCCAGGGATCTCTTTTTCCACAGGAGCCTGTTTTTGTTGATGGAGATATTCTCAGTGGCGGCCTAGTATTGCCAGGCACCTGCTGCACCACCAGGCACTTGTTGCCCTCATGGATTTATTGGCCATCTTGGACTTATTTGCCATCATTGGCCTTCCTTCCCTCACTGACCTGCTGCCTTCCACGGAGAGAGAGAGAGAGAGAGAGAGAGAGAGAGAGAGAGAGAGAGAGAAGGGGGGGGAGGGAAGAGGGAATCAGTGAAGGAGAGATTTTATTGAATACGTTATTAATCTCTATGTTCATTAACGTTCTCTCCTCTCTCTCTCTCTCTCTCTCTCTCTCTCTCTCTCTCTCTCTCTCTCTCTCTCTCACACACACACACACACACACACACACACACACACACACACACACACACACACACACACACACACACACACACACACACACACACACACACACACACACACACACACACACACACACACACACACACACACACACACACACACCAGTGAGGTGGTTAGGCAATTGGGAAATGGGCAGATGGGTGCAGTGATAGTCCAATGCATGTTAGGAGAACGAGTATTAAGACTAAGGTGGAGGAAAGTACTGTGCTCCTGGGTGGATTAGGGACTGGGATGGAATGAAGGATTGCAGGATAAGGTGACAGAGTAGAGTTTAGGACAGAGTTTGGAAGACAGTGATAGGACAGAGAGAAGGACGACAGCTGTGAATTATGCATGGAGGCAGATTAGGATAGACTGAAGACTTGAAGCTGACTCATAATAAACAGAAATATATGATAAAGGAAAGATTTAAGGATGAAGTAAAGGACAGCAGGTAGAGAAGAGAGATACCTGAAGGCAGTAATAGGACAGTGTGGAGGACGGCAATCAAGAATTACTATGTGGAGAGGCAAACTGGACTCGACTGCAGAACTGATGGTGTGTAATCTTATGGCGGAAGGCAGATCGAGATGGCTTAAAGGACGGCAGTGAGGATGAAATAAGATGACAGTTTATGCTGGAAGGCGAGTCAGGAGGGAAAGGAGGACAGCCATTGAACTCTACAAAGTCATATACTAATTTGCTTTTGAGAACTTGTAAAACCTCGACCGTAGTGATTTAATCGGCATATTACACCACACTTCTTATATGTTATTGACGCAGATTAATGTAGTTATTAAAGTTATATAAATTACATTCAAGAGAAGATTTAGGCGTAATAAGAAAATAATACTAGGGAAGAGGTATTACGTAGAGTCCAGTGCTACTCACAACTGTATATTTAAAACAGTTGTGAAAGTAAACGCTTTATTTGCTTTTTTAGTTAGTTCTTTTTACGGGGTGGGCACTAACCCACCACCAACCCTTTTAGTCGCCTCGTACGACAAGCAGGGATACTGGGGGAGTATTCTTGAAACCCCCCTACCCCCAGGGGGGGAGAGGGAGGGGTAGACCGAGGATGAGGTGGAGGGATGGAGTTGAGAGGTATATGAGGGAGGGGGGGTGAGTTGGGGGGAGGGGAGTCAAATGGTGGGTGACAGAGTGACTTGGAGGCGTTTTGTCTGTGGCCACCCTTTGCGGGATTAGGGCGTCGGGCTATAGATAGATAGTGAAAGTAAACAAGCCCTATATTTTTGACGGTTATTTATGGAACACCTGTAGTTATTAGTGTGCGGCCATACTAGCTCCTTGTATGTGACTGACGAGTGGAAACGAGGCTCAGGGGTATGTCCATCGTTCAGACTTGGATACTGCAGCGGCTCGAACTCGGTGCATCGTTTCATCCTGTCGATCACATATTTGGAGCAAGTGTGGCCTCACATTTAGATGAAGTCAGCCAGCATCTCAGTACAAAACGTAGTCAATAAAGATTAAGAAAGATCAGACATGTTCCCTCATCAGTACGTAAAGTAGACATCAAAAGTACTGTTCTCTCTCTCACTCTCACACACACACACACACACACACACACACACACACACACACACACACACACACACACACACACACACACACAAATAAGATGTGTTTTGTAAGGCCGTAAGTTCACCCCGAGATACCGGTACCCAACGGTGAGGTATATGCCTTGACCTTCACTACGACACGAGATTATTATTATTATTATTATTATTATGTGTTATTATAGTTGTTTTTATTGTTGTTGTTGGTAGTTGTATCATCATCATCACGTATTCTATAATCCAAGCCTTTATTTGCCCACCAGGAGCTATAAACTGTAGGCTAAGCTATTTAATTCAGTCATTCAAGGCGAGTGACCAGTCGCTTCTCCCTGAGTAGCATTATGTGAGCAATAACCCTGGCTACCACAAGGGTGTATGTCCAGCTTGATATATGGTTGTCTCTCCTGCAAGAAACAACTAGGTTTGTCACTCAGTGTAGAGCAACTTGGAAATAAAAACACAAAATCAACGATGTGGATGGTGGGCACTTCCACTTGCCGTTGTAGTTGTTGTTGAGTATCCCCTCTCCGTCTGCACGAGCTGGCCCGTCAACTGCAGGCAAGTACCCGCCCCTTCAGTACCATTCCGTGCAGTGAATCGATGCTTCCTTATAACTGACAGCTCCTCACGACAACGAAACACAGAGAAGTGCGGAGGTTTGGCTCCCGGATGAGCGCCGCATTTGCGTCTTTCTACTCAGTTGACAGGGACACCATAGTATGCTCCATAACAGCCCGTTATTTGGTTATATGGTTACCACCCAGCTTTGTAAATAGTTTCAGGATACAGGAAATGGTAGGCTTGTCACTCAGTGTAGAGCCACTTGAAATAAAAAGAGGAATAATAATAAGATCGTTAAGAGTAAGAGTAAGAAGACGAACAACGACACTACCAACAGCAAAAACAGAGAGAAAAAATCATAAGAAAAGAAGTAGGGAATAATTACCAAAGTACACTATTGATGAGGGACCATCAGGGTCCTATTGTGAGGCTTCGTTAAAATCTATGGGCGTGAAATACCTCGCTTAAGAAAAAGTATTGGGGGGGGGGATGACTGGTGACAGTGCCGCTGCTAGAGATGCTCCTGTATCTAAGAAAATAATTAGATGTAAGACGAAGACGAAAACTATGATGAAGAAGGATAGGAAATGAAGAAAGAGTAGGAGGGCAAGAAGAAGAGGAAGATGGAGAAGAAGGAGGAGGAGGAGAAGGAAGAGGTAGAAGAAGAGGAAGACGAAGGAGGAGGCGAAGAAGATGAGAGCAGAGAGAGGGAGAAAGGGCGAGACAAGACAGGGCAAGGCAGAGTGCTACTATTCACGTGTAAAATATCTAAGGATAAAACTTACCCCTCAACTCTTTGGACTCTGTTTACACTGAGAGCATTTGAGACTGACAAAAAAAAAAAAATCGTGTATGCAGTGAGATAAGCGTATACAGGAGCAAGGTTTGTGTGTGTGTGTGTGTGTGTGTGTGTGTGTGTGTGTGTGTGTGAGAGAGAGAGAGAGAGAGAGAGAGAGAGAGAGAGATAAGGGAGATGATGAAGAAAGAGAAGAAAGCGGAGAGGAGCAGACAATGATTAAATATAAAAATGTAACACGAGAGACAGTGAGATGTGGGGAGAAGGAGACAGAGGTGAAGCAACAGCACCCGAGACGTTAGATGTAAAAAGAGCTTAAGAAAAATAAGAATACATGAAATTTATGAGCGTAAGGCGATAGGAGTGAACATTATGTATGTGTTTGTGACACTTAAAGCGATTGCAACATTGGGTGAGGGTTCAAGGTGATGGAATGGTTTAGCTTGAGTTGATCTGTTTGGGTCGTTTATAGTTCTTAGTTCTCTCTCTCTCTCGCTCTCACTCTCATGGTAAATTATGGTACGGCGGACAGAGAGCTAGGTAGAGACCAGAACAAGGGCGTCAGCTAAACGAGAGAGAGAGAGAGAGAGAGAGAGAGATGGGGGGAATAAGGTTGCAGGGAAAGGAAGGGGAGATGGATGATGATGCAGGATAGAAAAAAAAGGACTGAAATGATAGAGGAGAGGAGGGGAAAAATCTATCTATCTATCTGTCTGTCTGTATGTGAACAGATAGATAGGGAAGTATATTGAGGCAGATAGATAGACTGAGAGGTAGACATGTTGATGGATAGGCAAGTAGATCGTTAGCTAGATGGATAGTTCAACAGACAGGCACAGATAGATGGATAGGTAAGTAGATCGATAGATAGATGGATAGGTAGATAGACAGATAGATGGATAGGTAAGTAGATCGATAGATAGATGGATAGGTAGATAGACAGATAGATAATACGGCACGTAAGTAAATATGAAAATTGTAGGGAAAATGAAAAGATATCTAGATAGATAAATAGATAGGAATATAGATAGAAGAGAGAGAGAGAGAGAGAAACAGAGAGAGACAGACAGACAGACAGACAGACAGACAAGCACAGAAAGGAAGGGAAGGAGGGAGGGAGGGAGTGACGGCTTGCATCCACCTTGATTAATGATACAGGAAAATATTTTAAATGTGTTCACTGTGGAGAGAGAGAGAGAGAGAGAGAGAGAGAAATACAGGTTCTGAATCAAGATAGCGACAGTAATACAAGACTTGGGTAAACAAACCATTAATAAGATACACAAAGGAGGAAAAAAAGGTGAGGAATTTAACGCCGAAAATAATTATGTGACGATATCAGATGTAAACAAGGTAACAAAAAACATCTTAATGAATGGATGTAGTAAAAACTGGAAGTCTCTCTCTCTCTCTCTCTCTCTCATAATTGTTTGGCAGAAGTTAGAATACGATATGTGACGCCATTATATTAGATACACAGAATATTTTTAACTTCTTAACTACGAGACTTCTCTTCTTAGTCTATGAAAAAGTTGTCTGTCGACAATAAGTTTAGGCCAAACAAGATAAAGGACTCGTCTGATAGCCGCACCCATCCTAGTACATTGCAAAAGGTATCCATTGTTTTTGACATCCCTCAAATACACCCCCTCCCCCCCACACACACCTCAGAGACACCCAGGATACACCCCAGACGAGGAGCAGACACACCGCAATACACCCAAGCCCTCAGTACCCCACTTTCCATAAGTGTAACGCTTATGATCAACGGCTGCAAGTGAGTGAGCGAGTTAGGGACACAGTTAGGGACACACATTTCGATAAAAAGATATTAGTGAATGGAGATTTTTTTTTCCCCTAAGTTCACTGGTAAAAGAGATCGTTCCTACCCAGTATAAAATCATTTGACGACAGCAAGAATAAGCTTAATATAGACATTGTAATGGATAGGTTAAGTGACATTTTTTTCAGCTCCCTCAGAAGGTTCTAAGGGTGTTCTCGAAGCCGAGTAAAATTGCCTGTTGCTTGCAAGAGTGTAATAAAAAAAACAGGGGAAGGGGAAGGAAGACTACAGGGAAAGGGAGAGGGGAAGACACACCCAGGAAGACTAGTAAACAGGATGAGGGGAAGGAAGACCAAACGGAGAGGGAGAGGGGTGAAGGAAGACCAAGGGGAGAGGGAGAGAGGAAGGAAGACAAGGGGAAAAAGAAGAGGGGAAGGAAGACTAAGGGGAGAAAGAGAGAGGATGGAAAACTAGGGGAGAGGGAGAGAGGAAGGAAGACCAAACGGAGAGGGACAGGGGTGAAGGAAGACCAAGGGGAGAGGGAGAGAGGAAGGAAGACAAGGGGAAAAAGAGGAGGGGAAGGAAGACTAAGGGGAGAAAGGGAGAGGATGGAAAACTAGGGGGAGAGGTAGATGGGAAGGAAGATGAGGAGGAGAGATAGATCGATAGAGAGAGAGAGAGAGAGAGAGAGAGAGAGAGAGAGAGAGAGGAAGACAGGGGGGAGAGGGTAATGGGAAGGAAGACCAAGGGAAGAGGAAAAGGGAAAGGAAGACTAGGCGGAGAGGGAGAGTGGAAGGAACGCTAGGGGGAGAGAGAGAGAGAGAGGGGGAAAGGAAGACTAGGGGGAGAGGAAGAGGGGAAGGAAGACTAAGGGGAGAGGGAGACGGGAAGGAAGATCAGGGGGAGAGGGAGGGGAGGAGGTAGACCAGGGGGAGAAGGAGAGGGAAAGGAAGACCATTGTGAGAGGGAGAGGGTAAGGAGGACCAGGGGGAGATGGAGACGGGAAGGAAGACCAAGGGGAAAGGGAGCTCTAGGAGAAGGCATACCATGGTGAGGAGAGAAGGAACACCAGGGGGAGAAGGTAGGGGGAGGAAGACGAGGGCCAGAAGGAGAGAGAGAGAGAGAGAGAAACTAATGCCTGTATACTTTACTTAAACTTTTCCATCCTTTTTAGATGCATTTGAAGGTCATCCTTCGCTGAATTGGTATTCTTTAAAAAATCCTTCCCTTTCTGAGCTGCTCGAAGGGCAAGGTCTTCCCTTCGAGCAGCCGAAATTATTGGAACTTGACGGAATCATCTGACCCGTCTCTTCAAAAACCCCTCAGCAAATTTTGTGTTCTTTTTTAGTTTATTGTCTTAATTATATTTAAAATATCAATGAAAGGTAATGTACAATTTTTTAATACGATTTACAACGATATACTGATCTTTTAAGTGCTATTTGTATCTCTTTAAAAGTGTTACCCATGTCGGCTGAGATGCTAAGCCAGACATAAACAGAGCAGACGACGTACTACCTCCGATATTTGTCCAGTCTTATGATCTGACACTGACAAATCTTATACATTATGGCCAGGGTCACACGAGGATTTTTTTTTTTTTTTTTTTTTTTTTTTTTCAAGAAATATTTTGCTTGTTAATTTGCCCGGAAAAGGAAAATCTGCCGTCAAGGTCACACGAGTGGTTCGGCTCATGTCTTCCAGCTGGAAAAAAAACAAGTGAGCACCGCCATGCGAGTAGGCTAAATGAGACGGACGTTAACAAGTGATTCCTACACTTACGAATAACAACATTAAAGATAATAATATTTCTCGAATATAATTTATTATCAAAATATTGAGCCATGAGGAGTGAACACCGCCGCGGTGTTGGCCAGAATGGCATTTATGGCTGAATACAAACCAACAGTATGGATGTGGTGGCCACCTCTCGCATCTCAAATGTGTTGTGCTTTCATTATCCAGCACGAGATATGCGTGTTTTGATGTATTAGTTTATAAATTTAACGTTCCACCATACCAAATATCAGCAGGATGGGTCGTTTTAGCTTAACACGGCTACCAACCTGAACATTTTCCCTTCCCATCCAAGGGAATCTGTTAGAATACCGATGGAAATTAAAACACCTTCGGCGGGAAGGAAAAATTTAGGGAAGGGATTATTTTTAAGAATACGGCTGTAAATTCGAAGGTTGGAAGTAGGTGCCGACAGCTTCATCGGAAGCCTTCCCTGCGCAGTGATGGATCCTTGCCGTGCTGTGCTGTGGGGCCAGTAATTACCCTGCTGTATCTCCCGCCAGCATTGTATTAGCCAGCTTGCGGAGCGGCTTAGGGCACTGGATGCAGAGGAACGCGGTTGCAAATGACATTTTAGATAACTGTGGTGGTGGTGGTGGTTGTGGTGGTGAGGATGAGAGCATTGGAACGCGGTCGCTAATGACATTATCGATAGCTGTGGTGGTGGTGGTGATAGTAGTAGTTAGCATGAGAGCATAGGAACGCGGTCGCTAATGCCATACTAAATACCTTTGGTAGTAGTAGTAGTAGTGATCATCGCCTAGTACTGTAATAGCGTGTGGTGAGAGCTTCGAGCAAGGAACCAGGTATGATATTCACAAACGCCTTTACAATCATACCCTCCAATGTAAATCAGAATTTGATTCAAAGGAAGAAAAATAGATGGGAAGTTCTCGGTTTCGTGTCTTTCCTGCAAGCATTAAGTATTATATTTACGACACAGAGATTATCTTAAGTTTGTGAACCCTCTCTAGGTCACTACAGACATTGCAGGTAGCAGTGATAAAGGTGGCAGTGTTGTTAGTATGGCCCTTCCCTGGTAGTGATGGGGGGGTGTAAGCTGTGATATTTGGATGGTCAGGTTAGTGTATCTCATAGCACTGTATTAGCGTGTTTGTCAGACGGCCAGCGGTTTTAGAGAGGAACCAGATAGCTGTTATTTTAGTTGGCAGCTGCAGAAGAGGCACTGTTGTTAATATGGCCTTCTCTTGGCAGTGATAGAGGAACCTGAACCGAGATATCTTGATTGTCAGGTAAATGTGTTTCCTTCATTATTCTGTTCTCTTTACCTTTAGCTACTTAAAAGTGCCATGACTCAGTTCTGGACAGAGCTATAGCAGGAAATTAAATCTAGGATATAATGATAGTCACGAAAAAGTTCTATGAAAAGGTTGTAGTGCCGTAATAGTTTAGTGTTCTATTGCTGCGAGAAATTAGCTGCAAAGGGACGAAAATCTCCTCAGCATTGCATTAGTATTTCTAGGTAAGAACCAGATCGCCACTGATGTTTCAGATAGCAATTCCAGAGACGGTAGCATTATCAGCACGGCCTTCCCTTACTAGTGATACAGGAGTTTGAGGCGTGATGTTTGGATAGACAAGTAAATGTATCTCCTTCTGGTGTTGTATTAGTATGTGGCTATAGCTTTAGGTGACGAACCAGGTCCTTACTGACGTTCCTAATTCAGCTGCAGAGGCGGTGGTGTTTTCAGTATGGCCTTCCTTTACTAATGATAGGGGAGACTGGGCCGTGATGTTTGGATAGACAAGTAAGGCTAATGGCAATCAGCATCAGGCAGGGAAATACAGAGGGTCCCCGCGTGCCAGGGAGGCGAACCAACCCACACGGCCTGACGGTAATCATGACCCTGTGATTTGCTGGCGGAGATCTTTCAACACCCGCCCAGCCGTCATCAGCCTTGGCCTATCTGGGAGGGTCATCATCCTAGGGGCCTCTTTCTTGCTCTTGGAAGCTAAGGTGCCCCTGGTGGTTTTGGAGGTCATTGTGGTTTTGTTAGTGAGGGTTTCTTTTCCATTGGTGTATTTTCTTGGTAGATAATGCTTTCCCAGTCTTCTCGTCTCCCTACTTCTCATCTCCGTCTCTTTTTCCCCTGTTCTTCCTCTGACTCTCGGAAGCTCAGATGTTGATGATGGAGAGAGAGAGAGAGAGAGAGAGAGAGAGAGAGAGAGAGAGAGAGAGAGATAGTGAGAGTGAGTCTGTATGTATGTGTATTTGTGTGTGTGTGTGTGTGTGTGTGTGTGTGTGTGTGTGTGTGTGTGTGTGTGTGTCTGATTTCTCCCTTCGATATTGCATTCCTTACCTTTCCCCCTCCTTTTCATGCCATTCTTCATTTTCCCTGCCCCTTGTTATTCTCCACGCATTTGCGTTCAGAAGTCAGTACGAAGCAGGTGATTCTGGTGGGGATTGATGTGGAGATGAGGGGGAGTGAGTGGGGCCTATCCAGTGGTTCATTTCCCTCCTAGAGCTTGGAGAGGTATATGAGAGAGGGGTGAGTGAGTTGGGGAGAGGGCAGCGTCATAGCAGGGGACAGGGCGGCTAGGAGGCGATTTGTTTGTGACCACACCTTTCGAGATGAAGGCTCTGGCTATAGCTAGATAGACAGACCTCGTTGTCCTCTCTTTTCTTCACCCTCTCTTTCAATGTCCAGAAAATACTCACTTTCCTTTCACCTTGCTCTCTTCCCCTTCACCTTGCTCTCTTCCCCTTCACCTTGCTCTCTTCCCCTTCACCTTGCTCTCTTACCCTTCACCTTGCTGTCTTCCCCTTCACCTTGCTCTCTTTCCCCTCACCTTGCTCTCATTCCCTTCATCTTGCTGTCTTCCCCTTCACCTTGCTCTCTTCCCCTTCACCTTGCTGTCTTCTTCACCTTGCTGTCTTCTTCACCTTCCTTTCTTTTTCTTTAACAGGCTGTTGGTTTCTGAAGTCAGGTTCAAGGAGATGGTTTTCATACAAAAAGTAAATGAAAAAGGTGAGCTGTAATGATGCTTTTAGGGAGCATTTTTTAATTTGCTCATTACACACACACACACACACACACACACACACACACACACACACACACACACACACACACACACACACACACACACACACACACACACACACACACACACACACACACACACACACACACACACACACACACACACACACACACACACACACACCTATTAAGGAGAAAATCTAATCAGTAGACTGTAGCACCAGTCGAGCAGGGCAGTACACCCAAGGTGGATGGAAAGCTGATGACAGGGAGAGCTGGAGCTCCCGTTTCATCAGCCCTCGGGACATGGTCCCGACTATCCCTCTTTGCTGAACTTTTTCAGTGTCTCAGTAACACAGACAGTAGGCCAGCATGCTCTCCAATACAAGTTTCTCTAACTATCAACACCAAACTACAAGCACAGTACACACTTCACTTCCTTTCCCAAAATTAAAAAATCATGGGCACAACACGTGGCCTCGGACTCCCCAGGGGGGGGGGACCATAGATGCCCCCATCTTCCGCCCCTCTCCCGGTGACGACTCGAGGTGCCTGGAACCACTGTCTGACTCTCTTCTTCTTCATTTCTGCAACATTCGCGGCCTTTCCTCTAACTTTCGCTCTGTTGAGCACCACCTCTCCTCCTCTAAACCTCACCTTCTTTTTCTAACTGAGACTCAGCTGTCTGAGGCAACTGACAGCAAACCCTTTTCTGTATCCTCCTACTTTCTCTATACTCATTTCAAAGCCAAAGGTGGCTGTTGTGTATATATACGCAACGATTTATCTTGCTCTCGTGTTCCTGAACATGATTCTTCTGAATTCTCTACACTCTGGCTTCGGCTTTCCTGTCATTCTCTGACTAAATATATCTGCGCTGTTTACTTATTTCCTGATTCTACTGACTATGAAAAATTCTTTGACCATCTTACTCCTACGATGGAACACATTCTGTCCATTTCTCCCCTCTCTGAAATCTCCATTCTAGGAGATTTCGATGTTCACCACCACCTTTGACTCTCCTCTCCTTTCACTGATCCACCTGGTGAACTAGCCTACACCTTTTCTATCCTTAATGACCTAGAGCAGCTTGTACAGCACCCTATCCGTATCCCTGACCGCCTTGGAGAGAGCTCCAACATACTTGACCTCTTCCTTACTACTAATCCTTCTGCTTACACTGTTAATCTTTTCTCTCCGTTGGGCTACTCCGATCACAACCTTATCACCTTAACCTGTCCTATTGGTCCGGTACGGCCTGTGGACTTTCCAAAGAAATGTCGTCTGTGGCACTTTGGAGCTGGGGATTGGGAGGCCGTCAGGGAATACTTCTTTGATTTTCCCTGGAATAATTATTGCTTCCATGGCCAGGAGCCATCTGAGTGTGCCTTGTGCATTACAGAGGTTATTCTGTCGGGCATGGAAGCATACATTCCTTTCTCATATCCTCTGGCTAATGGAAGAAAGCCTTGATTTAATCACACTTGTTCTAATGCTGTCCACAACAAGGAGAGGGCCTATAAAAGGTACCGGAGCCAACCCACCCCTGAATCACATCTTTTTTATGTTTCTGCCTGGAATCGTGCCACGTCTGTTCTTCGCTCTGCTAAAAATAATTTTATCCGTACTAAATGCTCTCAACACTCCAACCCAAATTCTTCCTGCTCCTTCTGGAACCTTGCAAAAAACCTTTCTAACAACTTTACCTCATCATCCTTCCCTCCTCTTTTCTACTCTGATGGCTCTGTAGCTATTTCTTCTACTGATAAAGCAGATCTCTTCACACAGACTTTCTCCTCCAATTCCACCTTAGACGATTCTGGTGCTGTTCCTCCATCACTTCCCCCCTCTGACTTCCTCATGGCTGACATTAAAATTTCTTCAGCTGATGTATTTTCTGCCATCACTGGCCTCAATACTAACAAGGCATATGGATCTGATGGAGTCCTTCCTGTTGTTCTCAAGAACTGTGCTTCTGTGCTTACACCCTGCCTAGGTAAACTCTTTCGCCTTTGTCTGTCAACTTGTACCTTTCCTTCTTGCTGGAAGTTTGCCCTCATTCAGCCAGTCCCAAAGAAAGGTGACCATTCCCAACCCTCTAACTATCGTCCAATTGCTTTAACATCCTGTATCTCAAAAGTTTTCGAGTCAATTCTTAATAGAAAAATTTTAAGGCATCTTTCCTGTCACAACCTTCTTTCTGATCGTCAGTATGGGTTCCGTCAGGGACACTGCACTGGCGATCTTCTCACCCACCTTTCAGACTCCTGGTCATCCTCCTTTCGGGACTTTGGCGAAAGCTTTGCCATTGCACTTGACATCTCTAAGGCTTTCGATCGAGTCTGGCATAAATCTTTAATTTCCAAACTGCCCTCTTACAGTTTCTATCCTTCTATCTGTGCTTTCATGTCTAGCTTCCTTTCTGGTCGTTCTGTAGCCGCTGTTGTAGACGGCCATCGTTCTTCTCCTAGATCTATCAACAGTGGTTTTCCTCAGGGCTCTGTCCTATCACCAACTCTCTTCCTTTTATTCATCAATGACCTTCTACGCTGTACATCTAACCCTATCCACTCATACGCTGATGACTCCACCCTTCACCTTTCCATTCGATTCCCACAACGTCCATCTCAGCGGTTACTTCAACAAACAATGGATGAGGCTATGGCACACCTAATGTCTGACTTGGCTCGTATCTTTGACTGGGGTAAAAATAATCTGGTTGTTTTTAATGCATCAAAGACTCAGCTTTTACACCTATCAACCCGACAAAATCTTCCACAGGTATACCCACTAATGTTTAATAATATTCAGCTTAATCCTGCATCATCCTTGAACATGTTTGGGGTTTCAACTCGGGACTTATCTTGGAAAGATCATATTACATCTCTTGTAAAATCTGCTTCCAAGAGATTGGGTGTGCTAAGTCGACTCCGTTCCTTCTTTACCTCTGCACAATTGTTGACTCTATACAGGGGTTTTATCCGCCGCTGTGTGGAGTACAACTCTCATGTGTGGGGAGGCTCCCCACATACAACTCTTGTCAATAGGGTGGAGTCAAAGGCTTTTCGTCTCATTAACTCTCCTCCTGTTACTGACTCCCTTCAACCTCTGTCTCTTCGTCGCACTGTTGCATCTTTATCTCTTTTCTATCACTACTTTAATGGTCACTGCTCCTCTGAACTGTCTGCATGCATTCCTCCACCTTTACGACGGGCGCGTAGCACCCGTCTAGCAACAAACTCTCATCCCCTTTCTGTCCAACTCTAATGCAAGAGTTAACCGTTACTCCCAGTCCTTCATTTATGCAACAGTTTAACTCTGGAACTGTCTTCCTCCGTCTGTATTTCCTGCTTCCTATGATTTCCAGTCTTTCAAACGTAGTTTGTCCAGGCATCTCGAAATGATCGGATCTTGAATTTGTCTCTCTCTTGTATTTTGTTTTTCTCTTGGAAGGAACAGCAGTTGCGGGCTCGCGGCCTTTGGCTCATTCTTCCTCGCTTAAAAATAAGAAAAAAAAATCCTTCTTAATTTTCTGCTTTATTCTCTATACTAAATGATATTATTTTACTGGACCAAAGAGCTTCACAAATTAAGGGGCTTAATGATTGGGGTGTGTGAGAGTTTTGGTGTGTGTGTGTGTGTGTGTGTGTGTGTGTGTGTGTGTGTGTGTGTGTGTGTGTGTGTGAGAGAGAGAGAGAGAGAGAGAGAGAGAGACTTGAAATTCCGCTCCTTTGATTTATGCTGGAACACGGAGAGATGGAAGTGATAATGCGTAGTGAAGGGAGAGAAGAGTAGGAGGAGGAGGGTTTAAAAACAAGGTGATGAGTGGTGAGAATGAGATTCGGAGATGCAGAAGGGAGAGAGAGAGAGAGAGAGAGAGCGAGAGAGAGAATTTGGAGAGGAATAGAGAGATGAGGGAGGTAGAAAAAACCAAGACAAATGAAAACAATGAAGGGAAAAGAAACCTGTAAGGTAGAAGAGAAATACAACAGCTGCAACGTGGCTGGAGATGGAGACAGAATGGTAAAGGAGAGAGAGAGAGGAGGTCGAGAAGAAGAAGGAAAGGGAGGAAAAGCACAATGAGTGAGGGATGGAGAATGAAAGTAGGACGATGGTGGAGGAAATTCAAGGAGGAAGAGGATGAGGAGCAGGAGGAGAGGGAAGCATAGGAGGAGGAAGAGGAGCAAGGAAAGAAGGAGGAAGAGGAAGTGAAGAAGAAGGAGGAGGACGAACAGGAGCAAGGAGAGAAGGAGGAAGAGTACGAGGAGGAGGATAATTTTTTTTTTTACTTTTTTCACTACACCAAGCCACCAGCAACACTGCTAATGAAACGAGTCCACCAAATGTATTCCATATGAGACGCCCCTGAGCCACCAAGGGGGTCCAACCAGTCTCCTACCCCTCCACCCTGCCTGTCTGGGAACTGGGGTGATGGCTGTGGGGCCTGGCATCAGGTCTAAGCATTCTTTACCCTTATATGTCCAATTTCTGACCTTCTGTGGCCAGGTTTGCGTTGTAATGTGGGGGCAGGCAGCGTAAAAGTGTGTGTGTGTGTGTGTGTGTGTGTGTGTATGTCAGTAGATTTATCCCAGTCATAAGGAGGTCGATGGTATCATTAATAACACGCCTAAACTAACATAACTCAGCTGAACAAAATCACGATCAATATGAAACATAATACTAGGTTCGTCCCGGCCATGAGGGTTAGTGGTCCCAGTTTTAACATCCCCAGCTTCCTATAAATACACTTTGGGCTGAATAAAATCGTCTGGCGTTAATCGGAATGAAATACGAGAGACGGGACAACCATGGAAGAGTTAAGGTGTCGTCGGAGTTAAGATAAAATTGAGGCGTTTATGCAGAAAAGTACAAATGGGTGGAATTAATGGCTCTAGTTGGGTCGAGATAAGACTAATGAGTGTCTGCAAGGAAGGTGTCAGATGAAATGCTGGATTGTAGATGAGATAGGAAGGTTAAGGATGGTGGACTGGGATTGAGTGAATCAAAGAGTTGCTGTTGAGTTCAGATGAAAATGAGGAATATATGCAGAAAATTAGAATAATATGGATTGATGGACTGCGTTTGATTCAGCATAAATTAAAAGTATAATCCAGGGAGAAAGAATGGGAAAGAGATGGATTGTAGTTGAGTCAGAATGAGAGCAGGGAACATCTGCAAAATTGAGAAGCAGAATGGATGGAGGGACTTTAGATGAGGCCAGACAAGGTGAAGGAGGATATGTGAAGACAGAATAATATGGACTGAAGGACTGTACTTGGCTCAGGACAAAGTGAAGTAATACCTTGATATAAAATATATAATGGTAGAAGAAAATAAGGTAGTGAGGTCAAGATAAAATTGTTGAGTGTTTGCATAATGATGGAGCGGGGTAGGAGGAAGAATTGCAGCTGAGTGGAGATAAGATTATTGAGTGGCTGCAAGGAAGGTAGAGTGTAAGATGAAATACTGGAGAAGAGATGAGTCTAAAAAACGATGAGGAGGACTGGAATGATGGTAGTGTGGAACTACTGAGAAGGAAATGGACTGAAGCTGGGTCTAGATAGGACTGGGGAGTATATACATGAAGATAGAATGGCATGGATGGAATGACTGCAAATGAGTAAGGTTAAACGAAGGGTATGAAAGCCGGGAGGAAGAATGATGAATGGGATGAAATGTAGAGATGCACACGTGTCCGAAAAAGATGGATGAATTTAAGCATGAGGACAGAATGAGAAGGCATAAAGGACTGTATTTCAGATAATAAAAGCGTACCGGTAATCCTTTAATTTAGGATTCCCAAACGTTACAATGATGTTGTCCGTGTTGTATGGTAGTGTTAGTGACGATGAGGTTGGTAATGAAGGCGTGAAGGTGCAGCCACACTTGCACGAAACATGTGATGGACAAGATGAAACGAAGCACCGGATTAGAGCCACTGCAATATCCGTGTCTGAGCGTTGGATGAACCCCAGAGCCGTGTTTCTTGTCAATCAGTGTTTGGAGCAAGTGTAGCTGCGCCCTTAGTGGTAACAGTAATGCACAGATGGTTGCAGTGGTGTTAATAGTTGGCAAGTAATGCCATCTGCTAAATCATTTCCGTAGCACTTTTTTTTTGACTAGCACCATATCCTGCTGTTAATCTGGTGATACAAGCTAGCATTCACGATGGAGGGGCGATTACTTTAGGCTAAGTTAAGCAATAAAGGAGTTCTTCCTTCTATAATATCCGGAATGCAAGTTATTGTACGAGGTGGAAGGAGGTGGAAGAGAGACGAATTGATCTGACAAACTGAGAGATTGTACGTCAGAAAATTAATCTTCTCCCTGGCCTATAAGTTAGTACCCTGTTCAGAGAGAGAGAGAGAGAGAGAGAGAGAGAGAGAGAGATTCAGTCATCCCGCCAAGGTTGCAATGAATATATTCCATATTTTATAACCAAGGTGGTGCGTCTCCCACCCCTTCTCAACATTCCTAGCCACGCCCACCACGCCCAAATTCACGCCCACCACGCCCAAAGCCCGCCCTTTTAGTTTAAATCCCGCCACGTACGCACATCCATGAAGTTTCCATGATCTGTGCATCTGATTGACTCTCTCTCTCTCTCTCTCTCTCTAGCTGTATCTATCTATTTGTCTATCTACCATATCTGTCTACCTGTCTGTCTGTCTCTATATGCGCCAGTCCGTCTGTCTGTCTGTCTGCCTATATAAACATGTTTATAATGTCATACACCAACCGTACGTCCACTATAGACGTAAGTTAATAAATCAGGTATAAACTATTAAATGCCGTCGAGAATAAAAAGCCACGACTAATTACGCAGCCATTAAGCCAGTGGATTTTCCCCAGGCTTGCACCCACATCCATTAGGCGATTCCACTCTACAGTACATTCCTGGGTGGAGAAGGGGAGAGGGGAGGAGAGAGGGGGAAGAGGGTAAAGGGGAGGGGAACGGCGAAGGGGAGAAGGGAGGGGGAGGGGAAAAGGAAAGGGAAGTAGGGAGGGGGAGGGGGAGAAGGGAGAGAGGAAGGAAAGCAACATGTTCAACGCCAACCATTCAGTATGAAGGGGGACTCTAGGTTTGCGCTGTTCCGTCAGTCCGTCTGCCATTTTGTGTTCGCTCAGTAACTTCCACAGGCATGGACAGATTTTGATACAACTTCACACAGTTGTTCCCCATGCCATCACGGTGTGTCGCGCGCAAAAACCAGCCATCTACTCCCAAGGTCAAGGTCACGCTTGGGGCTCAAACAAGGTCGGGTGCTGTCATGTTCAACAGCCATACCTACATTCGTGTCCGCTTTGTAACTTCCACATGGATGGACAGATTTTGATATAACTTCACACAATTATTACCCATACCATGACGGTGTGTCCCGCGCAGCAACCAACCATCTACTGCCAAGATCAATTACATATGTATGGTTATCATCCGGTAGTGGACTCTGTATTGCATGGCAATACAGAATGCACTTGTTTACTGTTGCTTGCCCCACATGACTGTATCCAGCCTAGGGAAATTTATATCGTATTCCCTGGACCATAGAAAGCTGTCTTTACCCCATCTTTTTACAGTTCAACTCACGCTAACAGATTATATTTTTCGAGCCGAGAATGAGTCATAGGCGTCAGTCAGAGTTAATATTATCACAATCTATCAAGTCAAACAGCTGAATAATTTTAATCCAGCTGACACCAGGCTATTTTATTCAATTGTCAGTTGTTATTGTTTTTCCTTAACCTTCGTCTGTCTGGCTGAGTATACCCGTTGACCACAGGTAAACAGCCCCCCATGTAGTAGACAGCGCCTCGCCAGGGCCGGCCCATGGTCCTTCCCACGGAGAGGTGCAGGGTTACTGTTTATGGGGAGATCTGGCCCCGAGTGAATGTCGCAGTTGCTCCTCCCAGGGTACACAGCACCACCACGTGAAGGCTCCCCGTCTGTGCCTTCAATTATTTTATCAGTGAGTTATATGAGTGTTATTCTTCTATCCCTGGTGATATGTTTAAATTTTATTCTTGCTAACGTCAAACGATTTTATTTTGGGAGAGAGAGAGAGAGAGAGAGAGAGAGAGAGACCAAAACAGAGATATGATATGGCCGTCTCATTGTAAAAAGATATAAACTGAGATAAGATGGGTTGCCTCGTTCATTATGCACAATGACAGGCACTTAGATATTTTGTGAAGGATAAGGGAAAGAGAGAGAGAGAGAGAAAACATTTCCAAGGATGGCGTCTGTCTGGTTAAATCTGATGTCCATATTGGGTGTTGTTTTGACCAGTGACAGACAGATTCCATCTCTCTCTCTCTCTCTCTCTCTCTCTCCACCAACCAAGCCGGCTACGCAGAGTATTCACATCCGTTTATGCCTCACCTAACTGGGAGAAGAAGCGGGGCTTGGAAGTCCTGTCCTTAACACCCTTAGGAACAGCTGAGAGAGAGAGAGAGAGAGAGAGGAAGTAGGTTTTAGATGGTTTACAACGCGGCGTGGAATAAACGAATAAAAATATCATAGACCAGAATAAAGTTTAAATGCATCTGATCAAGAGAGAGAGAGAGAGAGAGAGAGAGAGAGAGAGAGAGAGAGAGAGGGTGGGGGGGGTAGTATTAAAATTACACACGATTGTAATTGTGCCGCAAAGAGTCAGTGGGAAAAAAGTAGGTGTCTTATCGGTGGATGGAATTAATAAGTATATCTATCTATCTATCTATATATACTGTATATATATATATATATATATATATATATATATATATATATATATATATATATATATATATATAGATAGATAGATAGATAGATAGTATAAATAAATTAAAATAACTGCTACTACAACTGCTACTACTACAACTACTACTACTAGTACTACTGCTACTACTACTACTACTACTACTAGGCATATGACCTTAGCAGCTGCTGCTGCTGCTGCTGCTGCCGCCGCCGCCGCCGCCGTCGCCGCCGCCGCCGCCGCCGCCGCCGACGCTGGTGGTGGTGGTGGTGTAAAAGTAAGGACAACACTGAAGCTCACGATACCAGTATCAGTAAATCGAATCTCAGAGAATTTTTTAGCTACATCAGAAACAAGAAGGTAAATAGCCCCACCAATAGGCCCATTAGTCGAGCCGCGCCCGGGTCTGCCGTGCTGGGAGGGGTAGCGCCCTCCTGTTACTTAGCGGGGCTTTATGGCCTTAGTTGCCTAGCTCAGGATAATTCATTTCTTCATTTTAAAAATCTTATCAAAGATTCATAACATGACTTTCGGAATAACCGTTCTTGCTTTACTAATCGCTGAGAACAACAACGATATATTCTATATATATTCCTGACATGATGTTACTGTCGCTCTCAGGTTACCATAGTGCAGATCAGTCCTTTTCTTTGATATTTTCCTGACAGCTTTTCCACGCTGCATGTTGATCTTTCTCACAATGTTCTGCCGCCTTTCTGCTATTCTATCCTTGCATATAACTCACTGAATTGCATACAACTCATTGAATAACTTTGTTTGCTACAACCCTCCCTATAACAGACAACCTCCAAAGGGTCAATAGGTCTGTTGGTGTTTGCTTTCCTTTTGTACTCCTTTGTATTCCTCTGTACTCACGCCAGTATAATGGCGCATCAGGTGTCGTCCCTGGAGTCAATGTATTATCATAACCCGACTGGCACTACTGACTGTCAACATTTGCATTGCTAGTGAAAAAAACTTGCCATGAATTATCCAGTGGGGATTTCTCTCTCTCTCTCTCTCTCTCTCTCTCTCGCTTCCTGAAAACCATGATTTACTCTTAAATAAATAAAAATCGTCTGGCCTTTGATTAGATTACTAGGCTCGTATTCTCGTTGAATACGGAAGGTCCCTAGGACCTCTTCTTTAGTGATTTATTTTTCGATATGGCTGGTTAATATCATGGTGTACGTTGTTTATGCGAGTATGGCTACATTGGAAGGATTTATATAACACGGAAGAGGATAGTACGGTGTAATAAGCAAAGTAAGTCGCTTAGGAAAAGGTGTTAGGGAGCTTCCTTAACCCACAAAAATACGGGTGCTAGACTTGATCGAAGAATGTAAGAGTTAAAGATATTATAAATAGCTTAGTTTACTAGAGTTATTGTAGTAATGAGAGGGCTAGTAACCATCTTAACTAAGTTCTTTCAGTACTAACCAACTTACATCACTTAGGAAAAGGTGTTACGGAGCTTCCTTAACTGACGAGAATACGGATGCTAGACTTGATCCAGGAATGTGAGGGTTAAGTAGTATCCATATAAATAGCACACATTGCTAGAGTCATTCCAACAATGAGAGGGCTTGTAACCATCATACCGTACTTCTATAAATACTAACCGAAGTAAATCACCTAGGAAAAGGTGTTAGGGAGCTTCCTTAACCAATGAAAATACGGGTCATAAACTTGATCCAAGAATAGAACATTACTAGAGTTATTCCAACGATTAGAAGGCTAGTAACCATCTTAGCTAACTTCTGTAAATACTAATCAAAATAAATCACACAGGACAAGGTGTTAGGGAGCTTCTTTAACCTATGAGAATACTGATCCTAGACTTGATCAAAGAATGTAAGGGTAAATTAGTATCAGTATAAATAGAACACATTATTAGAGTTATTCCAACAATAAGGGGGCTAGTAACCATC
Organism: Coenobita brevimanus; assembly: GCF_032717465.1. Lineage (NCBI taxonomy): Eukaryota > Metazoa > Arthropoda > Malacostraca > Decapoda > Coenobitidae > Coenobita > Coenobita brevimanus. The sequence continues at coordinate 42,213,292 of NC_137019.1, forward strand.
TTAGCTAACTTCTATAAATACTAACCTCACCACAACCCTTTCACCAATATTCTTTTCACTATAAGACACATCCTTTCAGCCACACACCCACACCTTCCTCATTAACCCCCAGCTTAAAACGCACACTAGTAGCCTGGCCAGAGTGGAGATAAATAACTGCCTATCTTTCTATCGTTGTCTCCTGCCTCATTACACGTCGAGGGAAATAGCAGTAAATTTGTAAGACAGGGAGCGACCTTGAATGGATCCCTCTTTGGTTTTGCTTATAAGTTTAGTGTCTGTAAGTGGAGAGTGAGAGACTAAGTGTGTGTGTGTGTGTGTGTGTGTGTGTGTGTGTGTGTGTGTGTGTGTGTGTGTGTGTGTGTGTATTTTTAATATATCACCTCTCCGGTTTTAAAAGTCTGTCAAATATAAATAAAACTCTCTAGTGGCATATCCTGTTCACTAAAACTTGGCCTAAAATATGCCATCTCTCCACCTAGCATGTTGAGTTATAGCAACAGATTAACACCAGGATATGATGCTAGTCATGAAGAAGTGTGATGGAAAGGACGTACAGCTGTAGTATTGTCCTTTATTTTTTTTTACCACTA
>NC_137019.1:42218884-42241171 GCF_032717465.1 Coenobita brevimanus
CAAGTTTAAGGTGGAAGAACTATAGTCGTTTAGCTATTACCTAAGGGATTTGCTCCACTCCCAGAACATGAATATTCCGTAGTGGTTGCATGAAATTTGAGAAGCCTTAGTTATGGGGAAGGAAGGAATCTTCTTGGTTATTAGTCAAATCAAACTTCTAATTTGAGTATACTTGGCCAACAGCTGAGATGAATAGGTCAAGATTTTTTGTCAGGACAATCGCGTTATGGTGAGAAAGTAGTATACGCCAGGAGAGAGATATATATATATATATATATATATATATATATATATATATATATATTTATTCTCTCTCTCTCTCTCTCTCTCTCTCTCTCTCTCTCTCTTTTTTAAGCACACAAACATTTACATACTTGCATTCATAGACACAGAGACATGCATAAAGCCATAAGCAATATGTGTACACATACAGAGAGAGAGAGAGAGAGAGAGAATCAAAAGGTGACAATGCTACATATATATATATGCAGAATTCTCTCATTGTTTACTCCTTATGGGGAAGCCTGTTATAGATTGAACGTGCAAAGCAACTTAACACTTAGGCGTCGGACGTGGCTTGAGACAGGTGTGTGTAGTGGAGAGAGAGAGAGAGAGAGAGAGAGAGAGAGAGAGTCGTCTGGAGATTACAAGAATTAACTGTAAAGTACTTTGTGAGGTTGATGGGGTTATGGACCATGAGTGAAACTAAGTCCATGGACAATCAGAATGGTAGTAGTAGTAGTAGTAGTAGTACCGGTAGTAGTAGTAGTAGTCGTTGTAGTAGTAACGACAAAACACTAGGCCAATAACCAATACACCCACTACATCCACAACCAACCCACCTGCCACTCCACTGGTGACAGATCGGCGTGCCCTGGCCACATCAAGCCTCTGCCCTCCTGCTTACATTACAGGTAAGGGTCTGGCTTGACGGGGTACAGCAGGCATCACACACACACGCCAGATGACACGGATACAAGGGGATCTGCTGGGGTTATCAGGGAGGTTGCTACGTTGTGGGAGTCAAGGCTGATTGGAGAGATGCTGTCGATTGCCTCAGACCCAGTCAAGCATTTTCTGAGCCCACCTAATTTAAGCTAGCCCATGCTCATTTAGTTTCATCAAATTTAATCTAGTATATTCTATTTCGGTCTGATATAAACTAACCTATCCTACCTTAGCATAGCCTAACCTAAACTAACGTAGAATTACCTATCCTAACCTATACCTAAACCTCCCCTCCCCTCCCCTCCCCTCCCCTCCCTCCCCTACCCTATACTACCCTTCCCTACCCTATACTACCCTACCCTACCCTACCCTATCCTACCCTACCCTACCCTACCCTACCCTATCTTTGCCTATCCTAACGTAACCTAGTATAACCTACCCTACCCTAGCTTTGCCTATGCTGAGCTAACCTAGAATAACCTACCCTACCCTAACTAAACCTAACCATATATAACCTAACATTACCTACTCAACCCAATCCTAATAGTCTATCCAAAACTCGTGGAACATCCGGACTAACCTAATCTAACCTAACCTGATATAGTCAGACCTGACTTTACCTAACTTAATCTAACAAGGGTAAAAGGGGCCTCTGGAGATCTTGTCAGGCTTGTTGTTAGCTTGTGTGAGTGAAACCTGGTTACAGGGAAGAGGGGATTTGTGAGGTTCAGAGGAGTGCTTGGGATCTATAGCTTCTAGTATAGCCCAGCCAAATCTAGCTTAGCCTAGCATAATGTAACCTCACCTCTTCTACCCTTATAGGCTTTATATAGTATACTTTAAGTGATTGACGTACGGAATGATAGTTGTATGGTTGGTTAATGTGGCAGTGGAACAGGTCTCTTTGAGAGTGAGGTACAGTTAGAGTCAAAATTTCTCTCGCCTCTTCTTCTCACTCCATGGACTTAAAATAATCAGTGTGTTCAGGTCGATGCAAATGACGCTGATGACACTGATCTGTGGCCATGTGGAATCCTCATTGTTGATTGTTGAGGATTCACTACACTGATTTTCAAAGTCGATGGAGAGAAAACGAGAGGCTACAGGAATTTTAATGCCGACTGTACCCAGTGACTTGCCCAGTGATACACGACAAGGGCAGGCATTCTCGTCGGTTAAGGAGGCTCCCTAGCACCAAGGTCCTTGGACCTTGCCTAGCACCTCTTCTTTAGCGATTTATTTTTGGATTTTGCTGGTTAGTATCCTTTTCTTTGTTATTTATCCAGGATTTGGCGATATTAGAAGAATTTAATTAGCACAGAAGAGGACAGTAAGGTGTGATAAGACAAAATAAATCGCTGAGGAAATGGTGTTAGGGAGCCTTCTTACCCGACGAGTATAGGGAGCAAGGTAACTCAAGCTGACCTAACATGGGCACAAGGAGGCTACGGGAGGCTTATCAGTACATTGTTAAGATAAGACCTCATTAAAGGGAGGTCTGGGAGGAGGCCACTGCTATGCTAAGGAACATTGACTATAGAAATATAATAAATGTTAAGGTTTCTCTCACTCTTATATAATTACTGGAAACTTTCTAATTGGGTAGATTGTGAAGGGTGGATGCTGATGATCGATTGCTGCTATACTCTGTTCATTTTAACTTGGCCTAAATTCTCTCTCTCTCTCTCTCTCTCTCTCTCTCTCTCTCTCTCTCTCTCTCCATTTGTCTGTGTATCTCTCTGTTTACTTACCTGTCATTTTCTGTCTCTCTATCTGTTTACATGTCCATCGATCTATATCTCTCTATCAGTCTGTCTCTCTTCTCATCAGTCAGTCAGGGTGTCTCTGTGTCTGTCTGTACTCATATGCCTACCTACCTATTTCTATCTTTGTCTGTCTGTATGCTTGTATATCTGGTTACATATCTGTCTATCTACTTATCTTACCTATTAGTCTGTCTGTGTGTCTCTTAATCAGTCTCTTCATCTGTCTATCTGTCCATCCATCCAACCAGCTATCTCTCAGTCTCTCCATATATAAAAAAGTAGGTTTGGATATCACACGCAATACACTTTATTTATAAAAAACTTTATTTACATTAAAAAATTTAAGCGGGAGCGTGTGTCAGCAGTCATTTTCTGTGTACAGAATAGATGAACACAATGAGGGGGGACTGATATGTAGAATTCATTACATATGTCATAGGCATTACATAATCAAGGATGTTACACAATCCTGTGGTAATGTACAGTCACGGACAGAAATACTGATACACTTTTTACTCGAACACTTAGCCACTTGAGGGCTTTGGGCTGCAAGGAAGTTGAACATGTCGTCATATATAATTTCCGTATTGTCAGCATAAAAGAAATATCGTGTGAAAATAGTTTTGGCTTAATTAAGTCCTTGGAGTACAATGCTATGCTTCAATTTAGTCGTAAATAAGGAAAATAACAAACAATATATCAAGCGCTGTGAGGAGGTGGACGGTCTTTGATATTGTACTTTCCTTATTTACGGCTAAATCGAAGCATAACATTGTTCAGCAAATACTTGATGTTATGCTAAACTTATTTTCTCACACTGCTTTTCCATTTTTAACGCGATATGTGTTACTATTATGAAAATTATTTGTGTCGATATTATTAACTGACTTGTAAACCTAAACCCTATCTATCTATCTATCTATTGCCAGACGCCTTAATCCCTTACGGGGTGGCCACAAACAAAACGCCTCCACGTCGCCCTGTCCCCCGCCATTTCACTGCCCTGCTCCCAACTCACACCCCCCAAACTCGCAAGTGATTAATTATGAAATGCTTACAAAGTGTTCTGAAAAGATTACACTCATGGGTTTCAGATTTCATTGTTCACTCGTTATTTATCCTTTGAAAGTGGAACGATATTTTTGACCGTGACTGTACAAATGTAGTCTTGCGTTGTCATCATCATAATTCTCACCATTCCATCACTCAGACCTTCATTACAGGTCTTATAGTTACTGCAGAATCATATACAAATCAAGGCATGTCTCTTTCTCAGTCATACAAAAGCATATTATACTATACATGTTCCATTCTATCAGTCATACACGTGCACATACATTTTATAATTTTGTACATGTGTAGCCTTCCGTAATTATCGCTTCTTCAGCCTTCACAGAGACTTCACTGGAAACACAAAACATGTATGCCTATCCATGTCAAAATTCAACACATGTATGTCTAGCCATGTCAAAATTCAACACATGTATGTCTAGCCATGTCAGAATACACCAGATATAAACCTATCCATGTCATTTACTGTCAGCCACACGCATATACACTCTGTAAATTGTATAAATCATTTTCCGTCACCGTAATCATCACCATCATCACTTCAACACTCAATAGCCTACTTACACATACTGGTAGGTCCAACACTCCAACACTCAATACTTACACATACTGGTAGGTCCTACACTCCAACACTCAATACTTACACATAATGGTAGGTCCTACACTCCAACACTCAATACTTACACATACTGGTAGGTCCTATACAGTAGGCGATACAAACGCGTATGAAAATCGTGTTATGCCCGTTTTCTGTTATACATTCATTCATATAAACAAGCCATAGACCAGGACGATGCAAATGTAATCCTTTCATACCATCATCATCATCATCATCATCATCAACAGACCTGCATCATAGACCTCACAAACGCGTCTATTATATCAATGGAATCATGCCCGTTATTCTGTCATGCATAGTAGTACACACAATACACTTCCCGTGAAGGCTTGTTACCTTGTGGACTCAAAAGGCCGCCAAGCACGTATTTCTTAACTTATATTTATTTTTTCTTCATTATGGCACGTTGTTATTACCTTATACACTATATGGCACGTTCATGTTCTCATGTTATCTTATATTGCTGCTGTCGTCAGTTACTGCATATATATATGAAGTGCTAGCAGTCATCAGTATCCGTGTAAATGAAGTTTGCAGTGGAATGTCCAAGGAAGAGGTTGAGTGTGTCATCCTCTTCAGCAAAGGCTGAGGCAAGATGTTCGAGTTCCTTCTTGAAAGGCTCATCCCCTAGCAGGCTTTCTAGTTCCACGGCCGTCGTTAGAACGCTGTCACAATCTGACACCGACCCACACACAGAAAAGTCACTGGAGGCCATTGAAAAGACCGGAGAACTGTCACCTACAGGAACTGAAGTGGGTATTGTGGAGGTGGAGCCAGAGAGGGGACTGGGGGGCGCCAACCCCTCGCGCAGGAAGGCAGAGTCGCAGCACGAGGAATCACTGAAATGTCCAATACTTCTTGGGAACTCCAACAACTCGTCAGTCCTCACCAGGGGGATGTCCAGGTCCTGTAGGATGCTTGTAGTGTGAAGCACGTCAGTGGGAGTGCTTTGAGGGAGGGATGTGCTGGGTGTGGTTTGTATCTGACGTGGCGTGAAGGGTGTGGCGCCCATCAGGGGCTTGAGTATACTGTGACTTGGGACGGAAGGTGGGCCACATGGGGTGAGGGCCAGGAGGGGCTGGTGGGGCTGTGGTGCCGTGCTTAAGGGCAGAGAATTGGGCTCCAGGCGGGGTAGCTTGGCCTCCCGGGGCCCCAGGTAGCTGCTCTCCATCCGTGGCCGCTTCACCGTCATGGACATCATCAGCGGTTCGTTGTCTGCATGTCTGCCAAGTCTGTCTGGTGGAGTCTGTAGAGCCACGTTTTTGAGGGTGATGTACGCCCCATTACTTGTGGCAATGCTGGCCGTCTTGCACACTTTCCTTTTGCTTTTGGACTTGCTGGGTCGTTTGCTTGTCGCCACCAGCATCCCACCTACTGTGTTTTTATTTTTCATATATTTCGCCTTTGTGACGGGAGTAGAGGGACACTTTGTCTGCTTAATGACCTTGTTAGATGCTTTGATATTTACACTACAGTTATTGTTTTTATTTGCACTACTGACCTGCTCTTTGTTGGTTCTTATGACATGCCTGACACAGTGTTCTGGTTTGGCTATGTGCGCATTCTCCAGGCACCAAAGTTCCCTCACGTCCTCTATATCCATGGCTCCAAAACTGCAGTCATCACTCAGCACTCCGGTGAGGGCATTTATATAATTAACAGCCAGCCTCAGCACCGTGATCTTCGTCAGCTTCTCCGCGTCAGCCCCAGAGAGGTCCGGAATGGCTCTCTGCAGCATGATGAAAGCGTCGTTAATCTCCTTCATTCTGTTTCTCTCTCGGGCGTTGGCTGTCTTGCGCCGGTATTTGCTCAGTGGAGGAGGCTTCTGCTTCTCTTGGGGCTCTCTACAGCGTGCTTTGTCTCTCTTTTTTTCTGACTCTATTCTCTTTATGATCGATTTAGTCCTCAAAGCGTACTTGCCCCCAGTCTTTGCGTCCATATTCATCTCGACGTGAATTTTTCCGGTTCAGAACAACACAGTATAGCATCACACTGTATTCAGGCAACCTATGGGCAACCCTTTTTTTCTTGATCTCTAAATGTGAGTAAAAAAAAAAAGAAAACTTCCCGGGTGTGACGTGTTGCCTTCCTGGTGGCTGCACACGAAAACACAGAGTGGGAGAGACAGAGGGAGGAGGGAGCAGCGTGGGCTCTCGAGGAAGTTTAGATGTTTGCTCTAGAATGTTTGTCTGTGCTACTGGCTCGACCATCCCTCTCACCTCTTCCTTCTCTTCCTTCTTCACCTCCCCTTCTACCTCCTCCTCTTCTACCCCTCAAGAACAAACTTTTAGCCCTGAGCACTGACAAATCACCACCAAAATATATTGTATGTTCCTCATGTGTTTGTATTTATTTATTTTTTGTAGGGTGTAAGTTTACCAGGTTGTTCTCAGGTAATCACACTTAAGAATACTATTTTTCTTTTTTCACACTTTCCACTGTATTTTTTAACACACATTTTTTCATACTTTTTTCACGGACGACACATATACTTAAAAAGTCCATAAAGTCACGCTAATGTATGTGACAAGGGTGATTTACATAGAGGTTCCAGGAGTGTCCATTTTGAGATAATTTATGAAAGCACATTGAATATTAGTTGGTGCTTAACCATCGCCTCACACAAAAACAGTTTTCCTAAACACATTGAACCAGGAAATACACAGTGAAATTACCTTAACAGTCTGGGGTCTCGATGTGTGTGTATGTGTGGGTTTTGTGCGTTGTAAAAATTTATAGATTTGTATTTAAAGTGGATTTGTAGATAAAACTATAGACAGTAGACTCGTCTTGGTGGCTGGAGGTGTGTGTATATTCGTCAGGTGCCAACTTAAAAGGATTTGTGGACTTCTGTTAAAAGTAGAGGTGTGGCAGAAGTGGATTTATTTTCTGTTTATTTTATACAGGACCTGTTTTGGAAGTTAATGGCTGGAGGTTGTGTGTATGTTGCTACTTTCTCAAAACAGATATATGGATTAGTGTTAAAAAATGGACTTTCGGATTGCTATTCCCGTGGTTCTAAGTTTATAAAGGATTAATGTGTGATAGTGTCGTTTTTATATTGATTCCTGGATTGGTAGTGGAAGTGGATTTAAGTCATGGATTTTGTGCAGCAGTGGGTTTGTTAGAGTGGATTCCTGGGTTTATGTTGGGGGTGGTTTTATGTTGAAAGTTGTGTGTGAGTTTCTGAAGTAAGTGAAGTTCCGTTCTTGTGTTGGAAGTGGTTTTATTTGACAATGGAGTCGAGGATCTCTGTTGAGAGAGAGAGAGAGAGAGAGAGAGAGAGGGGTGTTTGTGTGGGGGGGGTGTTTACGAGGTGACTGTCTGTCGTGTTATGAGGTTAAGTTAGATTAGTTAAGGTTGGGTTAGGTTAGGTTAAGAGTATTGGAGATAATTTTAATTCACAGTTGTGTATATGATTAATTTTCTATTGTAAATGGAATTATATCAGTGGTCAAGAGTAGGTGTGTGGCCTTACTAGGTGACTCAGTGTTGTTAGGTTGGGTTAGGTTAAGAGTGTTGGAAGTTAAAAGTGGATGGGTTTATGTTTGGGGTGAAGAGGGGGAGACGGATGGTGTGTGTATGTGTGGGCCTACTAGGTGGCTGGGTGTGGTGGGTGGCTGGGTGTAGTGTTCCCAGGTGTCCGTGTTCAACTCCTTAGGCTTCTGTTAGGGCCTCTGAGACGTGGGTGTTTAACATGTAGGAACAATTACGCGAATACCCATATTATGGGCCTGGCCAGCCTGTAACAAGACTCCCCTACACTTGAGATACCCCTCGTGAAATATCTTGTAATGACGCTCCTTAGGCATGCATTTATTCCCTCTCGTTAACCCCTGGAGATGGAGCGATTACAAGCCTCCCCGTAACATGTACCTCCTTTGGCCTGTAATGAATGGATGTACTAATGGACTTAAAAGTACATGACATTAGGACAATCTAAGCACAGTACATCTATAAACAACACTCTTATAGCTGCTTATAAGTGCGTTACATAAACTTTAGTACAGTACACCAGTATAGCTTAAAGTAAGCAATGATTGAGTGTTCTTAAAGCCATTTGAAGTTATAGTACACCAGTATAACCATAGCACAGTACATGAAATTACCAGAAAAAGTACAGTCTAGCACAGCACATAAACATAACCTTAAGTAATCAGACTTAAAAGGTAGGTCCATAAAGCTTGTTACCATAATATGTCAAAGCCGTATATCTACGTGTCCCACCACACTGATGTCATTTACCAAAGCCTCTTTCTCTTCCTCCCTATCCCCGTGAAATCCGATTAATGGAGCCCCACTGATCACAATCTTCACGTTCCTTCCTCGGCAACCCTGCTTCTCCCATGGGGTGTTCTTTTTCGCAGGATGTACGAGGGTGGTGGTAACAGGGGTGAGCAGGTAGGATGAAGGACTTATCGGGGCTTATCAGTGGCTGGGTAGCGACTCGGTTGGGATAAAGGAGCCACCCCGCTAGGCCACGACGAAGCCTGTGGTGGGTCGTGTGTATATGAGAGAGAGAGAGAGAGCAATAGAGAAAGAGGTGAAGTTGAGATGGAGAGTTTGTAGAGAGTCTCTTAATACCGTCTGTTCGTGGTAAGAAATAGATCACCAGGTGCAGGGGTTATGGCATGAAGTTATGGGATGTTTCAGAGCAGGTAAACTAGCCCTTTGATGGAGGGGGACGTGGGTGGTGCTGTGAGTGGTGATGGAGTTGCAAGATTTGTTATGTCTTCGTAGGTGTCTTGTGCTACAGACGAATTGGGGAGTTGAAGGGCATGGGATGTGGTTGCAGGTTCTTTCCTTTCCTTTCAGCTACACGGGTATACGATTTCTTTAAGGCTTGTATTTTTCACTGTTATTCACTAGAGCTTGTTTGTTAAAGGTTCAGTTGCTGTATGACTCAACGTGAAGGGACGAACAGGAAATCTATAGTAAGTGTTATCAGTGGATTTTTTTTAGTCTGTTTTAAATTAGCACTAAGTCTAGTTTGCTTGTGATGTGCCTAATACCTATATGACTTAGGATAAAAGTACGTTAATGTCCAGTAGCTGTATAACAAGGGAAGGCACGGAAATGTTTAGCAGCTGAATGAGAAGGAACGTAAATGTTTAGCAGCTGTATGATATGACAAGGCACGTAAATGTCTAGCAGCTGTATGAGATGGCACGTAATTGTCTGCTAGTGTGACTTAGATTAATGGCACGAAGAGAGAGTCCCAAGCACAATTCATGTCCAAGAATGTTTAGGAAGACTTGGTCCTGTGAGGCTGGTCTGCGCGCAATGGGGGGACGTGGGGGAGGTATGGAGGTGGAGCATTAGTCGGGTGGGGCCAAGGCTACACCACCCAGGAGCCCCGCTGTGAGGGTACTGCCACTCCACGCGCTGATGACACTCCCTCACACAGTCACACGGATCCTTACCACCTCCACCAACAACAGTACACAGGCGCGCTTTTACATTCGTATGGATCTTACGCTGTTTCGTGATTTAGCCAGCACGCATCTTAGTTCTTATTTCCCCTTTGAGTGTTACTTATTTGCCACTTCTGTCTCAGTTATTCTTTATTTTAGAGCTGTTTTTATCTTAGGTCTATCGTATATCTCACTTATATATTTTAGCCTGTTTCGGGTTTTTGTAATGGTGACCACACTTTTCCACTCGTATTTGTCTCTTGCTGTCACTTATCCTCTTGTTACGGAATCCAAATCTCTTTTACACTGATAAACTTTTGGATTTATCTGGCCTGTCAGTAACTGCTGCTTGGATTCTACTGTCCTTATGAAAACTGTGATTCCCTTTCTCTTTTCTTTCACTTTTTCAGTCTCGATTCTACTCCACTTGAATATGATATTTTACGCAGTAGCGATTCTCAGCTTGTTACACTTGTTTTTAAAGCTGATAAATTCTGAGGAACTTGATTTGATAGATATAGGCAACTTGATTCTGTTGTCTTTAAAGCTATTTGAGTCTGTGAGGGGTAGAGTGACTGTAATTTTCAGTTTGATTCTCTTGCCTTCAGAGCTATATCACTGAGAAGCGTAGAGTGGTTGCAAATTACAGTTCTTGGGGCGGGTAGTTAAGTAGCTGTGTCTAGTTCGATACTCTTCTCTTTAAAGCTATATAATTTTCCCATTAGTTTTGTTCAGAGTTCTTTAATTCTTGCTGGACGTGAACTTGTTGCAGTAATTAAGGCGATTTTGTCTTTAAAGTTATAGATATTTTTCAGTCGTGTGTTGTCTTCAAAGCTGTGTGTATTCCAGTGATCTTGTCTTCCTTAAAGCTTATATGTTTTCCAGCTTGATCCTCTTCTCTCTAAAGGTATTCGATTCTGTTAGACGGAGACTGGTAGCGTCCCTTCCGTCACAGATTAGGAATGGGCTGGTGGGGGTGGAGGAAGAAGGGAGACTGAGGGAGAGGAGGGGGAAGGAGTAGGGTAGACTCTACACTGTGGGTAGAATGGTTGAGGAAGGGCAGAGGAGGAGGGGAGGGGGCTGTGGTCGTGCCTGAACCTGCCCGTGGGATTGATTGTAATGGTCTCCCACTTTAACGACCCGCACCACAACAACGACGCACCGCAAGACCTGCAGAGAGAGAGAGAGAGAGAGAGAGTAGTGGAGCCTGTTCTGTTGTTCACCTGATAAATCAGTTAATAATCAAAACGAAGTGGAATAATAACCACATTTATAATTCACTGGCCAAGACATTCACTTATCTAGTCATTTATAGCCCAAGAGATAAAGAATTCAGTTATCAAAGCGAGTGGGACGCTGACTCATTTATCACTCACTTATCACTCATTTGTCACTCGTTCTTCACTCGATAAAGCACTCACTCTTCAGGTAAACTGGGATATTAAACGGATTTGGAATACGTTTGATAAAGCACTCAGTTATCTCCTCATTTATCGTTTACTGAATATATCTTTTAGTTATAAGAATGTAGTATGTGTAGATCAGGATTAAACCCACTTGTCCTTTTTCAAGATAACTCATTTAGCCATCAACTTAAGTGGATATTTAAATTATTATTGGCTTTTGTTTTCAGGGTATGTGTAGAGAAAGAAACTTGCCATTCTTGGTTCACTTGATATGGCACTTAGTTATCAGATCAAGTGGATCATTAAACGTACACTTTATTATAGAAGGTTTGAGCTGAACTAGACCCACTTATCTCAGTCCACCTGATTATCCACTTACTGTAGTTTTCAAATCGAATGGAGCAATAAACACTTCTCATTGCTCACCGGATCAAGTTGTACGTTATCAGGTGACGTGAAGCGTAAGATCAAAGGCGCTTATTTCTTATCTGATAGTGCCCACGAGTTTGATGGCACAGTCTTATCTATATAAAAAATTGAGATCGGAATATATTGATTAAAGCTTCAAAGTGGTTATATTATCATGCTCAGTTCAGTAGTCGTTCCTGATGTGGTCGTGGTGACTTGGGGGTCGTGTAAGATGCAGCTGAGTCGTTAAGTGAAGAGGTAGGTAGCTGGACGTGATAGTATGAAGTGTGGTGTGAGGTGAAGTCAAGTCGTTGTGGTCGTAGTATGAAGAGGTCGTGGGTACTGGTGGTCGTGATGACGTAGGGTGTCGTCTTGGGTGTAGCGGGGTCGTCGTCGGATGCAGCTGAGTCGTTGTTGTCGTCCTGTCGTTCATGGAGGTAGGTGTGGCTGGTCGTGGTAGCTTGAGTAGTCGTGTGAGACAGGTGAAGTCGTTGATGGGTACAGCTGGTCGTAGGTCGTTGCTTACGGGTGTTGTAGAAAGTCGTGCAGCTGAGTCGTCTTGTCGTGGAAGGAGGTAGATGCAGCCGCCTTGACTGGAATATAGAGGAAGGAAACGCAGCTAATTTGCCGATGCGTGCAGCTGGTCGTTGTGGCTTGGGATGACCTACAGGTGGTTGTAGTAGGTTATGGGATCGTAGGAGGTCGTGCAGCTGAGTCGTCTTGTCGTCCTGGCTTGATTGGGGCGTGAGTGAAGCGACGAGACGAGGCGAGACGAGACGATAGAGTGAGAGAGAGGGTGACGTCTGGCTCAGCTCCAAGACACCGGGACAGACTGGCACCTGAAGGAGAGCATGGAAGGTTAGACTCAGGTGAGAGAGAGAGAGAGAGAGAGAGATTGTCGCTTATGTGTGGGGGGGGGTAACAGAGAGGGAGGGAGGAAGGGAGAAACAAAGATTGTAATGCGTGTGTGTATATGTCGGTATTTATGTAGGTAGATTGTGTGTGTGTGTGTGTGTGTGTGTGTGTGTGTGTGTGTGTGTGTGTGTGTGTGTGTGCTGGTCTAGAAGTCCTCGTACGAGACGTGAGAGTCTCGGACAAGCACTTGACATGAATATACAAACTATACATAACAACTAGAAAGAGATTTATGTTTTAGACGTTGCTACTTGGATTAGAGTCTGATGTGAATAGATATACAGTATATATAAAGTTAAGGATTTATACTGAATGTGAGGATGGGATAGCAATGGTAATATAACTTAGATTTGGGTAGACATAAGTATTATCAGTAAGGAATCAAGAGAAAATAGGAGGTAACGAGAGGTAAAGAAATATATTAGGTAGAGGAATTGTACTTTGTGTGAGAGAGGGATATAAAAGAAATTATCCATCTATATATCTATAGCCAGACGCCATAATCCAATAAGGGGTGGCTGTTTGTGACTTAGTTGTTTACGGGGAGCGGCACTAACCTTCCGCCAACCCACTAGTTGACATGTAAGAAACAGGTATGGGTTGGTGATATGGTTACCAGCCAGCGTTGTAAATGGTTTCCTGGCTTACAGGAAACCATTAGGCTTGTCATTCAATGTATAGCCACCTGAAAAGGAAAGAATAATGGAAAGCGACAGGAAAAATGGGAGAAATAGGAAGAGAGGAGGACAGGCACAGAAAAAAATGATAAAAGGTGAAGAAGCAGTAGGCAGCACTACATCAAGTGAGTGGATGATAGTCGCCACCAAAAAGAAACTCAAAATGAATAATAAGCCAGCAATTTTGGGCACAAAGGTAGTGGCTATAGGAAAAAATAATGAAAGATTATGGTGTATATCGTAAATTTGAGAATAGAATGTTGGTGGGAGTGAATCTTAGATACGACTAGAAATTAAGTATAATATGGAAGGCTGGGCACATAGGTGGTGCTGCAGGTGTGGAAATATAAGAGGGAAGGAGGTTATATTAAAGGTGTGGGTGAGGTGGCGATGGTACCATGAATTGGACTTGAAAAATATATAAGAAATAAGAGGTGTAGCGGATCAGTAGGGATTTATACTGAGAGAGGGGGGGAGGGGGGGACAGTCTTTCTCGAGTAGTCCCTCGAAAATAAACAGGGTCGTACATTAAAGATTTTAAAATACTAGACGGATTAAAACAGGGTGTAATTCATCACCATCATCATCATTGTCACAGTTATCATCATTTTCATCAAAATACTACTACTACTACAGTAGTAGTAGTAGTAGTAGGAGTAGTGGTAGTAGCAGTAGTGATTAGAAAAAATAACAATCATCATCATCATCATCTTCAACATCATCAGTATAACAATAATAATAATAATAATAATAATAATAATAATAGTAGTAGTAGTAGTAGTAATAGTCTAGGGGTGACTAGTAAAAATAAATTCATCATCATCATCATCATCCCAGCCAAGGGAAGGAGTAAGGCGGGATCCAGAATAATGAAAGTACAATACCAGACACGTACCATCAACCAACCTGCTGAGAGAGAGAGAGAGAGAGAGAGAGAGAGAGAGAGAGAGAGAGAGAGAGGAATATGAAGTTTAAAACTAAAAGATGATGATGATGGTGAAGGGAAGAGAGAGAGAGAGAGAGATGGTTGCTGGTGATGGTGATGGTGAGGACAGAATACCCGGTAATGGTGATGATGATCATGATGATGATGGTGATGATGGTGATGATGATGATGATGATCATGGTGGTGGTGATGGTGATGATGATGATGATGATGATGATGATCATGGTGGTGGTGATGGTGATGATGATGATGATGATGATGATGATCATGGTGGTGGTGATGGTGATGATGATGATGATGATGATGATGATCATGGTGGTGGTGATGGTGATGATGATGATGATGATGATGATGATCATGGTGGTGGTGATGGTGATGATGGTGATGATGATGATGATGATCATGGTGGTGGTGATGGTGATGATGATGATGATGATGATGATGATCATGGTGGTGGTGATGGTGATGATGATGATGATGATGATGATGATCATGGTGGTGGTGATGGTGATGATGATGATGATGATGATGATGATCATGGTGGTGGTGATGGTGATGATGATGATGATGATGATGATGATCATGGTGGTGGTGATGGTGATGATGATGATGATGATGATGATGATCATGGTGGTGGTGATGGTGATGATGATGATGATGATGATGATGATCATGGTGGTGGTGATGGTGATGATGATGATGATGATGATGATGATCATGGTGGTGGTGATGGTGATGATGATGATGATGATGATGATGATGATCATGGTGGTGGTGATGGTGATGATGATGATGATGATGGTGATGATGATGATGATGATGGTGGTGATGGTGATGATGATGGTGATGATGATGATGATAATGATGGTGATGATGATGATGATGATGATGATGGTGATGATGATGATGATGATGGTGGTGATGGTGATGATGATGATGATGGTGATGATGATGATGATGATGGTGGTGATGGTGATGATGATGTTGATGATGATGATGATAATGATGATGATGATGATGATAATGGTGGTGATGGTGATGATGATGGTGATGATGATGATGATAATGATGGTGATGATGATGATGATGATGGTGGTGATGGTGATGATGATGATGATGATGATGATGGTGGTGATGGTGATGATGATGATGATGGTGGTGATGGTGATGATGATGATGATGATGGTGATGGTGATGATGATGATGATGGTGGTGATGGTGATGATGGTGATGATGATGATGATGATGATGGTGGTGATGATGATGATGATGATGGTGGTGATGGTGATGATGGTGATGATAAGTGGAAGTAAGGGAGGATGGAGAGACTGAATCCAAAGGAGAGATAGAAGAGGGAGAGGAGAGGGGAGGGAAGGATGGGAAGAGGTTGAGAGAGAGAGAGAGAGAAAGAGAGAGAGAGAGGAAATAACGGAAGGAGGGACAGAAGGAGAAAGAAAGGATGGGAGGAGGAAAGGAGAGAGAGGAGGGAAGAACTGAAGGAGGGAGGGAGAGGGAAGGAAAGAAGGACAGGAGGAGGGAGGCAGAGAAGGAGGGAAGTGTGAAAGGAGAGAGGGGAAGAAGGATGGAAGGAGAGAGAGATAGAGAGAGAGAGAGAGAGAAGAAGGGAAGGAAGAAGGGAGATGTGGAGTTAGGAGGGAAAGTGGGAGAGAAGGAGGGAAGGAGGAAGGGAGAGGTGGAAGGAGGAGGGAAAGTGGGAGAGAAGGAGGAAGAGAGAGAGAAAGAGAGAGAGAGGGAGAGAGATTTAAATTATCCGACCACTTCGCGGCACAAGTCAGGAGGAATTTATGAGACGGGAGGAGTGTCTGACTGGAGAGATGGAGGAAACTGGAGGGGAGGTGGAGGGGTGGAGAGAAAGTGGAGGGGTGGAGAGAAGCTGGAGGGATGGAGAGAAGATGGAGGGATGGAGAGAAGGTGGAGGGATGGAGGGAAGTTGGAGGGATGGAGAGAAGGTGGAAGGATGGAGGGAAGATGGAGGGATGGTGAGAAGGTGGAGGAGTGGAGAGAAGCTGGAGGGATGGAGAGAACATGGAGGGATGGAGAGATGGTGGAGGGATGGAGAGAAGGTGGAGGGATGGAGAAAAGGTGGAAGGATGGAGAGAAGGTGGAGGAGTGGAGAGAAAGTGAAGGGATGGAGAGAAGGTGGAGGGATGGAGAAGAAGATGGAAAGGTGGAGGGATGGAGAGAAGCTGGAGAGGTGGAAGGATGGAGAGAAGGTGGAGGGATGGAGAGAAGCTGGAGGGATGGAGGGAAGGTGGAGGGATGGAGAGAAGGTGGAGGAGTGGAGAGAAAGTGGAGGGATGGAGAGAAGGTGGAGGGATGGAGAGACGATGGAGGGATGGAGAAGGTGGAGGGATGGAGAGAAGATGGAGGGATGGAGAGAAGCTGGAGGGATGGAGGGAAGGTGGAGGGATGGAGAGAATGTAGAGGAGATAGAGGGATGTAAAAGAGGGATGGAGAGAAGGTGGAGGGATGGAGGTAGGAGGAAGAGGGAGATATTTAAGGATAATGTTGAAGAAAGAGGAAGACAGAGAGCAAGAGAAAAGAGTAAGATCTGATTCAAAAGGCAAAAGAAAGAGGAAGGAAAGATGAAGAAGGCTGGCAAAAAAAACAAATCAGTTATTCTCTAACTATCTATCAATCTATTGCCAGACGCCTTAATCCCGTAAAGGGTGGCCACAAACAAGTCGCCTCCATGTCGCTTTGACCTCCGCCATTTCACTGCCGAGTCCCAGCTCACACCCCTCTCTCATATACCTCTCCACTCCATCCCTCCATCTCATCCTTGGCCTCCCCCTGCCTCTCCCCCCTCCACCTCACTCACATACACTCTCCTCGTCAGTCTCTCACTCTCCATCCTCTGCACTTCCTCTGCACATAAATCCACAAGAATATAATCGACAAGGGAAATACAGTAATAAAATATCCAACCACACTTTAGATCGAAAAATAAGTGGAGCGAGACAAAACAGTGGTGATGAATGGAGGGTTGTGGTACTGCTATGCTGAGCTGGCGAGACGATGAATGGCAGAGGCTGGCCCATTCATGAGAGAGAGAGAGAGAGAGAGAGAGAGAGAGAGGGGGGTTCTTCATGGTTCAGTAAATTTGTGTGTTGTTTCTCTCTCAGTTTACTTCCTGTATTATTATTTTTTTTTTTGTACATTTTTTTTCCTTTACCAATGCATGGTTAAATTAAATCACACACACACACACACACACACACACACACACACACTCGTATACATAAAACCATCTTTTATTCATTTGTCCTTCTTCCCTGTTCTTATCTTTTCCTCCCTTCCGTAGTTGTCATCCTGGTTTCTCTCTCTCTCTCTCTCACCCAGCCTTCCCTCCCCCATGAGCCTCTCTCCCACTCCCACGTATGTCCTTTAGGCTCACCTTGAACCATCCACTCAGGTGATAGGGCACGTTTAGCAGAAATCAAAGGTATCATAATCCAGCGGTGTTGGTTTGCTGGTGTGGGTGGTATTGGTGGTGTGGTTAGAATATTTGGTGTTGATAATAGATGGTGTTGGTATGTGGTGTATATGTGGTGTGTGGTCTGTAGTGTATATGGTATGTGGTGTGTGATGGGTGTGTGGTAGTAAGCTGCAAAAGGACGAAGATCTGCAAGCAAAAGGAGGCGAACTGTGGCTCTGGTATTATCTGGTGTTATGGTGTGGTGTTGCTAAAATATTCTTTTTCATGGTGTTGGTGTTAATTCCTCTTGTGGCCTGTGGTATATTGAATGCCTGTTGGTGTTCATGTTAGTGGTGTGGTATTATAGTGTTATACTGTTACTGCTGGTGTTTGTGCTGGTATTACTGTAGGGAGGGGGAGGCCAAGGATGAGATGGAAGAATGGAGTGGAGAGGTATATGAAAGAGGAGAGTGTGAGCTGGGAGCAGGGCAGTGAAACGGCAGGGGACAGGGCGACATGGAGGCGATTTGTTTGTGGCAACCCCTTACGGGATTAAGGATTCTGGCAGTAGATAGATAGATAGACAAATTCTCGTACCATAGGAGGCTTCGTAACACTTTTAATATAGTGATTTATTCTGAATTTTACATCTTTTTTATCCTCTTGGTCTTTACTGAGGGGAAACTATTGACTTTAAAAATAATTAAATGATATGGAGGACAATATCAGGGTTTAATAGGCATAGTAAATCGCTTACTAAACAGTGCTACGGACCCTCCTATGTCATAAAAATTAGCCTGTGTACTGATCAGAGAGAGAGAGAGAGAGAGAGAGAGAGAGAGACAGACAGACAGACAGACAGAGACAGACAGACAGACAGACACACACACACACACACACACACACACACACACACACACACACACACACACACACACACACACACACACACACACACACACACAGTCTTCTCGAGTGATTGTGTTAAATTTGTTTGTGTAAAGGTTTGTGGCGTTGGTGTGTGGTGTATATGTGGTGTGTGGTGGTGTGTGGTATGAGTGTGGTGTGTGGTGGTGAGTGGTGTTAGTTTGGTGTAGGATGCTGAAGGATGGTGAAAGGGTGTGATGTTGTTGTGTGGTGTTGTGAGTGGTTTGAGTGTGGTGTAGATGTGGTGTGTGGTGTTGATGTCTGGTGTAGATGTTATGTATAGTGCTGGTGTGAAAATGGTGTATATTATTGATGAATGGTATTGCTGAAGGGAGTGTGATGTGGTGTGTGGTGTGAAATGGCGTATTGTGATGGTGTTTGGTTCGGGTGTATATTATTGGTATGTGGTGTAAAAATGGTGTATGATTTGAGAATGTGGTGGTGTGTGGTGTAGGTGTGTGGTGGGTGTGGGAAGCGAGTGGTGTAAGTGTGGCGTCTTGGTTTGGTGTGGGAAGGTGGGGAGTGGCTGAGGTGGTGGAGGTGTGTACAGTCGCGTCCGCATGTACCACATGGGATGGCGTGTTGGGGGTAAATGTGGCACCAGTGTGTTTGTTTACATTTCAGAACCACAGGGGATGTCGTGTTGGGGGTAGATGTGGCAACAGTGTGTTTGTTTACATTTCGGTACCATGGGTGGCGTGTTGGGGTAGATGTGGCACCACTGTGTTTGTTGACATTTCACTTTTACTGAGAGAGAGGAGCTTCATTTTAATTTTAACGATGGTGCAACAATCTGAATAACTGAAATGGTAAACTAAATTATACGTAACGACATTGCCTGTAATCCATGCTTGCTGTGATGGCGCTGTAGTGGATGTGGATGTACTGTGACGGGAGCTTGGATGTTCAGGGCTAAGTCTTGTTTTCTTCATGTTTTAATCGAGTTCCATTTCATAAACTCAAGCCACATCAAGGGGAGAGAGGGGATTTCAGCAGCTGTTGGCTCATATATCAACACACGGAACATTTTCTCTACATTAATGCATATTTTGTTAAGAACGTGTCTAACATGCTTGACAGAGTCCATTAATTTACTGTGAAGAGAAGATGGGCTAATTGCTGATTCTTGATTAATAAATTGTCTGTGTTATCCATTAGGCCATTATTCCATGTTCACATTATCTATCTATCTATCTATAGCCCGACGCCCTAATCCCGAAAAAGGTGGCCGCAGACAAAACGCCTCCAAGTCGCACTGTCACCCACCATTTGATTGCCCTCTGCCAAACTCACTCCCCCCTCCCTCATATACCTCTCAACTCCATCCCTCCACCTCATCCTCGGTCTACCTCTCCCTCTCCCTCCCTCCACCTCACCTACATACACCCTCTTAGTCAGTCTTCCATTCTCCATTTTCTCCACATGTCCAAACCACCTCAGTGTATTTCTCCTAATCTTCTCAACCACATCCACATCTACCCCACAACGTTCCTTCACTTCTTCATTCGTCAACCTGTCCCTCCATGTCACTCCACATGCTCCTCTCAGGTAACTCATTTCCACTGCTCTCACTCTTGACTTGTTCCCCTCTTGCAAGGTCCATGCCTCGCTTCCATACGTCAGGGTAGGGATCACAGTACTCTCATGCAGTGACTTCTTAACTTCCATACTCACCTCCCTATTTCTCATCACTGCTTTCAGTGAACCAACAACCCTCCTTCCCAGCTGTATCCTTTCAAGCACTTCATCCCCAACAGTTCCACATTATGCTGCTGCAAGTTATTAAAAACCTCCCACTGTAGGATAGACCGATTTGGCTGTCTCCAATATGAATGGCTTTTGAGTAAACATGATAATTTAGTGCATGCAATGGCAGTGGTAATTGGGCTTTGTGCATCATCAGAGTGGGATTGATGTTAAAATGAATAACGATATTATTTCCCCTATCTCAGGCGTCATAACTAAAATCTCTGTTCTAATTTACATTTGGCCACTGCGTTAATTGAGCGTAGTTACTGAATTTGAATTATAAATACTTTTGTGCCCCACAACCAGAGATCATGGTTCATATATTGTTGGATTGGGAATGGTTAAATACATTTCTGGGTAAGATTCATATAATTCAAGCCAAAAACACTTTATTCCTCAGTTTGGAAGTGAGCGCGTACACACACACACACACACACACACACACACACACACACACACACACACGAGCGTGAAGGAGCAAAGGAAACTCAGCCTTCAGCACCCATATCATACCCAACTCCACAGACACCTACCTCAGCGCTGTCACTGTACGCACGGGTTACTGGCAGTGACGTAATGCATGTTTAATATACCAATCATATTCTCTCTCTCTCTCTCTCTCTCTCTCTCTCTCTCTCTCTCTCTCTCTCTCACAGCCTTCCCTCCCCTGTCAGCCTGTCTCCACTCCCACGTCTATGTACATATGTCCTATGATTCAAAGGGTATCATGATCAAGGCAATTATAATAAGGTTTCTGCAGGTTAGTAGTCATGCTGTATAAACGAATGTACAGGTGCCACATCAACCTTCAAAAAACTACACCCCTCGTATTAAGAAGTGAACGTGATGGAGTAATTGTGGTGTAGTGTGGTGTGTTAGTGTGTGATGCGAGTGTGGCGTGTTGAGTTTGTGGGTGGTGTAGTGTAATATGAATTAAGTGGTGTTACTGTATCGGGGAATGGTATATATGAGTGTGTAGTGGTGGCTTGTGTGGAGTGTGAAAGCAATATGTAGTATAACTGTGATGTGTAGATGTGCTGAGTGGTACAAATGAAGCACCGACGATGTGGTGTGTGCTATGTTGATGTAGTGACTGATAAATGTAATGCGTGTGGTGAGTGGTGTTATTATGGCTGTAAGTGTGGTTTTAGTATGGTGCTAATATGTTCTTGGTAGAGTGGTGTAACTAGTGCTTCACTCATTAATCCACTTACTGTAGCATTGACTTCACTGAGAAGTGAGAGCAACGCGTTTTGCAGCATCGGCCTTACTTAGTTTCAGATCAGTACTCACTGCAGCATTAGCCTTACTGAGTACCCGACCATTACTTATGCCCACTGCATCACGTACTTCATTGAGCACCGAATCACTAATCAAGGCAGGATTGATCCCCATGAGTCCCAATCGCTTACTGCGGAATCAACTTCACTGAGCACCAGATCACTACTCACTGCAGCATTAACCTCACTGAACATTTCATCACTATTTCCTGCAGCACTAACTTCACTGAGGCCCAAATCGACACGAAGGCCTACTTCATCATTGACTTTACTGTGCACCAGATCACTACTCACTGCAGCATCGAATTCACTTAGTATTGGATCACTACTTATTGCTGCATTGAATTCAGTGGGTTTTTAGATCACTACTAATTGCAGCCTTCACATCACTGATCGCCAAGTGGCCCTGACACTTAGAACATAATGACTGACACTGTTGAGGGCAGGACTGTAGTAACAGTAGTAGTAGCGGTAGTAGGAGTGGGAGCAGTAGTAGTAGATGTAAAACTAGCAGTGTTGGATGGCACACACATGACTTGGTGGTGTAGCAGGCATCGGGTAACCTATACACAAACACACTGCCCCACGTACACACACTTAAACACACTGCCCCACGTACACTGTGTCAGGCAAATAGGCATAAAACCACAGCAGATCTTTAAATATTAACATCTTCAATCCGCTTATGTATTTCTGGTTAGATTCTTCGTATTGGTGAGTGA
>NC_137020.1:0-72500 GCF_032717465.1 Coenobita brevimanus
TGCATGGACTCAGTGATGCCTGGATATTTTAATGCACACGCACGCAAGTAAGCAAGCGCACACACACACACACACACACACACACACACACTGATGCATGGACCCAGTGATGCCTGAGATATTTTAGACGCACACGCACGCAAGCAAAGCAAGCGCACACGCACACGCACGCACACGAACACGCACGCACACACACACAAGCACGCACACGCACGCACACACACGCACACACACACGCACACACGCACGCACACACACGCGCACACGCACACACGCGCACGCGCACACGCACGCACACACGCGCACGCGCACACGCACGCACACGCACGCACACGCACACACACGCACGCACACACACGCACACCCACGCACACACACACGCACACACGCACACACGCACACGCACACACACGCACACGCACACGCACACACATACACACACACACACAGACACACACACCGCTCGCTGGTGCAGCAGTAACGCTCTCGCTTGCCAATTGGCGGACGGGAGTTCGCGCCCTGCTCAGGTTGCGAAAAAGTTTCACTGACGCAAGTGCGTGGTTATCGTCCCCCTTGAGCGGGGGGACGGGTGCGTGCGTGTGTGAAGGTCACAGCCTTGCCCTTAGATCGGACTATATGCGCT
This sequence comes from Coenobita brevimanus, assembly GCF_032717465.1. Taxonomy (NCBI): domain Eukaryota; kingdom Metazoa; phylum Arthropoda; class Malacostraca; order Decapoda; family Coenobitidae; genus Coenobita; species Coenobita brevimanus. Next base: position 644 of record NC_137020.1, read on the forward strand.
CTCAGCTCCCTTCCGGGAGGGTAAAAAGCTGACTATCACGACCATCAAGTGATCCCGACCGACCCGGTGAATTACACGCGCACACACACACACACACACACACACACACACACACACACACACACACACACACACACACACACACACACACACACACACACACACACACACTCACACTCACACACACACAAACTCAGACACACACACATTGACACACACACACACACACACACATAGACACACACACACACATAGACACACACACACACACACAGACACACACACAGACACAGACACACACACACAAACACACAAAAACACGCACATACTGAACACGTACACACTGAACACGCACACACAAACGCACACAATAAACACGCAGACACTGAACACGCATTACCACACCGAACACGTACACACTGAACACGTACACACTGAACATGTACACACCGAACACGTACACACTGAACACCTACACACTGAACACGTGCACACTTAGCACGTACACACTGATGCATGCACACACTGATGCACACACACACCGATGCACACGCTGTGACATGTACGCACTAAACGCGCACACGGAGCAGGCACACACTAATGCACGCAAGTATTCATTCACGCAAACACTGATACCAGCACTGATCAGAGCACGCACGCACACTAATATACGCACACACTGATACACACAGGCACTGATACACACGGGCACTGATACACGCACACTCAGATACGAGCACAGATACACGCACACAATGATGCATACACACACACACACACACACACACACACACACACACACACACACACACACACACACACACACACACATACATACATAAACAAGCACACACTGAACACGTACACACAGGACACACACAATTTGACTAAGTACACACTGAACACACACAATATGACTACGTACACACTGAGCACGCTAACACATTCGATGCATCGTAATACACACCGATGCACTTGCACACACCGATGCACGTGCACACGCTGCGGCATGTACGCACTAAACGCGCACACAGAGCAGGCACACACTAATGCACGCATGTATTCATTCACGCAAACACTGATACCAGCACTGATCAGGAGCACGCACGCACACTAATATACGCACACATTCTGGATACACACAGGCGCTGATACACACAGACACTGATACACACAGTGGCGCTGATACACACAGACACTGATACACACAGGCGCTGATACACACAGGCACTGATACACACAGGCGCTGATACACACAGACACTGATACACACAGACACTGATACACACAGGTACTCGATACACACAGGCACATTCGGGATACACACAGGCACTGATACACACAGGCACTGATACACACAGACACTGATACACACAGGTACTGATACACACAGGCACTGATACACACAGGCACTGATACGAGCACAGATACACGCACACAATGATGCACACACACCACACACAGGTTCACACACACACACACACACACACACACAGCCACTAAACAGGTGGTGGGTCATATATAACTGACGTGTCGGAGGGGGGAGATACAGATGATATATATATATATATATATATAGATATATATAGATATATATATAGACATATAGAGAGAGAGAGAGAGAGAGAGAGAGTGAGAGCGGGGGGAGGGGCATGAGGCAACTTCAGGCAGGGAGGAGGAGGGTAGACTGTTGTTGTTCGTGTTCCTCCTCCAAATGCCCCTATTCGTCAACGCGATAGGATTTCCGGGGATACCGTAGAGATGGAAGGCAAAAGTGGCAGGAGATAAATTATATAAACTGGTGATCCCTGAACCTCACCTGTATCGAATCGTTCGTGTCGTAATCTCTTTTATAAAGGATCTAACATGATTGCATGCGTCGTCGGCCTTGGTCACATCATGGCGGCTCTCCACACTGCACAATCTTTTTGCAGCCTTCCTATTCACTCCCTTATCCCTGAAGTCACACACTATGACCTCGTCGCAGGCCTCTTTTCCGGTCTGCTCCCTCGCAGCCCTACCCCCGACGTTCACACCTCTCTCTCCTCACCCAGTTGTCATCCTCCATCCTCTTCACATGTCCTAACCACCTCAGTCTATCCCTCCCTCATCACAACAATACACTTTTGTCCCATCCCTCCTCTTAATTCGTCAATAGTAAACTTAGTACTCTCCCCCCAAAACCCAGGCCTAGCATTTAAATAAGAACTAAACGTCCATCTAATCATTATTATTTCTGTGCGAAATGTGTGTTGACTACGTAATCCTTGGTTAGGTAAAGATTCGTTTATTCCCCTGAAACCAGAGTGACATGATTCTCTATTTTATTCTTATTGTTATCAGCTGGCCATTTTATTCAGCTTACGAGCAGCCTCTCCGTACTAAAGACTTTATTAGTACTGTATCTGATCTCCTTCAGTTTGAAAAAGTGTACCCTAAGCTGAATAAAAATCACTCAGGCTGTTGCAAGTAATCAAAATGAACGAAGTTTCCTGGCTGAATGGGTTAGCATTACCATGATCATTTGCCCCGACATTATCCGATTTATTCACCTTTCTCGATAACTGACTGAAATTTTGGCAGTCATGGCTTCGGTGACAGTATGGGGCTTGACCATAATGGCTTTCAGGTTGGCTCTCATGACTGTACCGTTCACATATTTGCATAAAGATTGGTGATTTACACCCCTTCCTTCGATCAGGGCATGCGTTCTTGACGTCGTGCGCAAGTTGTGTGAACTACGGGGGAGGGGGGGCAGAAGATTATGTCAGTACCCCCCCAAGAAATTACTTAAAAGAAATAATTCGTGTACTCTATTGGATGACGTGGATGTGGACGTATTATAACTACATATTTACACGGCACTGCGCAATTCCACTATGACACGAGCTGTTGACAATGCTGGTGCTCTTGGGTCTAAAGAAGCTATTTTTTTCGGTGACAATCCCTACTAAGAAATGAGAGTTCATTATTCACACACCCATCCGAAAGGGCAAGGGAGATACAATAATCCTGGTTAACATCTGTTTCATTTTCGGAAGGTGCCCTGAGGTTTATGAAAAGTCCCAAACACTCCTTGCTAATTAAACAGCCGATGGAAAATATGTTAAATACCATTGTTAAATTTGCACAACATTTACAAACAACCACACTGGATATATTTCCAGAGGTAGATTTTTGTGGATTTGACGTCGTAGCAGTGGCTAATTGTACACACCCATCTCTAAACTCCCACCTTCTCTCTATGCCCGCTACTCCAGTCCCCCTTCCCTACCCCCTCACCCTCTTCCCTACCCCTACTTACCTCCTTCCCTCAACCCCCCTCCCCTTCTTCCCTACCCCCTCATCACGTCCCTACCCCCTCACCTCTTTCCCTCCCCTTTACCTTATCCCTCTACCCCCTACAATTCCTCTTCCCTCTACCCCCTCACCTCTTTCCCCTCTCTACTCCCCCTCACCTCTTTTCCTCTACTCCCCTCTACCTCTTTCCCTCTCTACTACCCCCTTCCCTCTCTCCGTCTACCCCCTTCCCTCTTCCGTCTACCCCCTCACCTCTTCTTTCCTTTTCTACCCCCTCCCCTCTTCCCTCTACCCCCTCCCCTCTTCCCCCTACACCCTTCCCTCTTCCCTACCCCCTCCCCTCTTTCCCTACTCCCTCTACCTCTTTCCTCTACTCCCTCTCTCTCTCCTTTCCCTAACCCTCTCATTTCTCTCTTCCCTACCCCTCACCTCGTCCCTACCCCCTCCCCTCTTCCTCCCCTACCTCCTTCCCCTCTCTTCCCTACCCCCTCCCCCTCATCCCTTCCTACTCCCGTCACCTCCTCTTCCCTACACCCCTCCCTCTCTTCCCCCCTACTCCCCTCATCTCTTCCCCTACCCTCACCTTTTCCCTCTACCCCCTCACCTTTTCCCTCTCTTACCTCCCCTCACCTCCTTCCCTCTCATCCTCTCACCTCTTCCCTCTACCCCTTCACCTCTTCCCCCTTCCCCCCTCACCTCTTCCCCCTTCCCCCCTCACCTTTTCCCCCTTCCCCCCTCACCTTTTCCCCCTTCCCCCCTCACCTTTTCCCCCTTCCCCCCTCACCTCTTCCCTACCCCTTCACCTCTTCCCCCTCTACCCCCCTCACCACTTCCCTCTACCCCCTCACCTCTTCCCCCTACCCCCTCACCTCTTCCCTCTACCCCTCACGTCTTCCCTACCCCCTCATCTCATATCCCTCAACCCCCTCCCCTGTTCCCTACCCCCACCACCTCTTCCCCCTATCCCCCCCACCTCTTCCCTCTACTCCCCCCCTCACTCCTCTTCCCTACCCCCTTCACCTCTTCTCCTCTACCCCCTCACCTCTTCCCCTCTACCCCCCCTCACCTTTTTCCCCCTTCCCCCTTCAATTCTCTTTCCACCTTCCCCCTTCACCTCTTCCCCTACCCCCTCACCTCTTCCCTTTGTACTCCCCTCACCTTCTTCTCTCCCTCTCTCTTCCCCCTCACCTCTTCCCTTCCCCACCCCCTCACCTCTTCCCCCTCTAACCCCCTCACCTCTTCCCTCTACCCCCTCAATTCTCTTCCCTCTACCCCCTCACCTCTTCCCTCTACCCCCTCACCTCTTCCCTCTTACCCTCACCCTCTTCTCCCTACTCCCTCATCTCTTCCCCTCAACCCCCTCCCCTGTTCCCTACCCCCCAACCTCTTCCCCCTACCCCCTCACCTCCTTCCCTCTACCCCTCCTCCCTTCCCCTTTACCCCCTCTTCCCCTCTACCCCCTCATCTTCTTTCCCTACCCCCTCACCTCTTCCTTCTACTCCCCCTCCCATCTCCCTGCTACCAGTCAAACCTCCCCTACCCCTTCACACCTCTGCTCCTCCACCTCTCTCAGGTTGAATTTTTCCATTGACACGAAGAAAGAAGAGGATTTTCGCACGATCAAAGTTGGCAGGCAGTAGGTGAGATATTTACGCGGCCAGGCAAGCAAAGGATATTTACACTGACACGACAGACGACAGGAGTGGGAAATAATAGCTTTCTCCCCAAGTAAAAAGGTATTTGAACCATTTTTAAACTTTTTGAAATTTGAAATATTTTTTTCTGAGCTGTTCTCACATCGTACACTTAGTCATGCATTTTGCTTTAATGTTAAAAGAGTTATTTTCACACACACACACACACACACACACACACACACACACACACACACACACACACACACACACACACACACACACACACACACACACACACACACCACACGCGCACACACGCACACGCGCACACACGCACACGCGCACACGCACACGCACAAATCTCTCTCTCTCTCTCTCTCTCTCTCTCAAATTTTTGCACGAGAGCACTGATAGCTGTGTGGTGGTTGGTGACGGTGGTGATGTCAGCGGTGTTGCTGGTGGTGGTGGTGTGTGGTTGTGATGGTGGTGGTAGTACGTGGTTGTGGTTGTGGTGATAATGTTATGCTGGTGGTTGTATTACGATGGAGTGTGGTTGTGGTGGTGGTGGTGGTGGTAGTGTGGGTGTGGTGATGGTACAGTATGGCTGTGAAGAACTTAAAGGGAAGGATGTGTGGAATGGGGAAGGAATTGGATGACAAGTTGGGGTTAGAAGTACATTGACGTAAGTTTGGCAATATAATGTTGGTGTTATGTAAAATAAATCTCTCAGGGAAATGCGCTAGAGAAGCCTCCTATGCCACCCAGAATACGGGACATAGGCTCAGGCTTCCAGCAGTAGCATATAGTGCGTACTTTGGCCTAATTGATATTTGCTCCACAGAAAACGATGGAAACTGACGGAGGACGAGATGTCAAACCCTGGCCAGCGAGATGGCAACTGCAGGCGAGGGGGAAGGCGAAGCTGCAGCCTCCAGAAGACGAGATGGCATAATCCTCAGAAGACGAGATGGCAACCTCATGAAGACGAGATGGCAATCCTCAGATGACGAGGATGGCAACCTCAGAAGACATGGCAACCCTCAGAAGACATGGCAACCCCTCAGAAAACATGGCAACCTCTGTGAAGATGACATGCAGCAACCTCAGAAGACATGGGGCAACCTTAGAAGAAGGTGGCAACTACGGAAGAAATGGCAGCTGTAGACGACGAGATGGCCGCCTCGAGAACAGTGGCAAAGCCCTTGCAGAGGGGAAACTGGTGCAGCGTGTGTTGTAGCTTGTACTGATAGGTGGAATGTGGTAGGGAGGGTAGCAGCAGCTGTGTGGCGGCACCTGTATAGCGTTACTCTGGTAGGCACTGCATTCCCTTTAGGCACCTCTTGATGTTCCTGTATTTCCCCAGGCGATGGAGAGACGGCTGCGAGGGAGAGACGAGACGGCCGAGAGACCAGGGGAGACCGGGAGTGTCTGGCAGGGAGATCGGAGCGCCGGACATGGAACAGGTGACAGGTTGTATTTTTCTTTGTATTTTCCTTTAGGGTGTGATTGTGTGTGCGTGATTAAGAAAAAAAAAAGTGAGTGTAAAATGTGTGTGTGTGTGTGTTTGTGTAAAAAGTGTGTTTGTGTGTGTGTTTGTGTGTGTGTTTGTGTGTGTGTTTGTGTGTGTGTGTGTGTGTGTGTGTGTGTGTGTGTGTGTGTGTTTCATACTAGGCTGGGTGTGGCAGTGTAGGTGGGTCTGGGGAGGGGGAGGTGGGGTGGGGGGCGGCGGGTACAAAGGGGGACTTCCTTCTTACTTCCATCTTCCCCTCTCCTTGTCTGTCCTGTCTGCCTATCCCTCAGCACAGCCGAACGTGCTGGGATGGTGTGTGTCTGTCTATTAGTGTCTGTCTGCTTTAGTGCTTCTTTTTCTTTCACTTCCCCACCTTTTACTTTTTTTTATGCGCTTTTTCTTTTTCTGTCGTTCTAGGAGTGAGCGTGATGGAGAGAGGGTAGAGGGGTGAGTAGGAGCGAGGGAGCGAGTTGGAGATAGACATAGGACCTTCTACATAATATTAATTGCTAAAGGTATCTTGCCCGTATTTAACTGATATACTTTGATAATACTTGAAACATTTGCTCTAGTCCAATACTTTTGTGATATACTTTGAGATACTTATACTTAATTATATAAAATCTTCTGCCAGAGTAACCTAACAGCTGCTGCCATTGCTACTTGTATACTTTGTAAATGTATTGTAATTGTAAACTCTTGTAAAACACTGAAGATAATAAAAGAATCAGCTGTATATCAACTTTACTTTGCCCTTTATGGTATTACAAATGACCAAAATACAATATCACAGAAAAAGTAAAGTATGCAAAGAAAGCATACAATGCTATACTCTAGTTCCCAAAGACATGGAACAGAGTACACAGTAGAATCCAGCACAAGTTAAATGATTCTGTCCCGTCATCCTAAGAGGGTTTTCTGAAGCTGTAGGATATCGTCAGAAGCTAGCAAAGAGTAAAGTGACATCCGCAAACCGAGAGTTCTGCGTCCAGCGCTCCGCGGTTCAAGTCCCCGAGGTGGACAGATGTTTTGAGGTGTACTGTAGACGTTACCAGGGCGTAGCTTGGTGGCCTACCCTTTAATATTCTGGACTAATGGTGGTCTAGCCTCGTGCCCCTGCGCTCCACCTCATAAAAAAAAGAAGGAAAGCCATGGGTCATGAATGAACTAAAGGACTGAACTAAGCGGAGAAGAACAAAAATCGTAGAGAAGATCGCTCCAAATTTGATGAGACAGTGTAGTATAACTGAGTGAAATAGGCGTTGGATATGACGGAACTAAACGGCAAGTTATACCCACCACTCTTCTGTACCCTACAGTACCCTGATTCAGCCTACCCTACCCTACCCAGCCCTACACTACCCTACCCAGCCCTACACTACCCTACCCAGTCCACCACCACCCAGCCCTATCCTACCCTGCCATAACCTATCCTACCCTCCCAAACGCAACTCGACCCATCCCAACCCCACCCAGCCAAAACCAACCCAACCATACCCCACCCAGTCAAGACCGCCCCAATCCTACCCCCCCCAGCCAAAACCAACCCAATCCTACTCCACCCTGCCAACCCCGACCAATCCTTTCCCACCCCGCCAAAAACCGACCCAATCTTACCCCACCCTGCCAAAACCGACCCCATCCTACTTCACCCGGCCAAAACCGACCCAATCCTACCCTACCCTGCCATAACCGACCCATCCCTACCCTACTCTGCCAAAACCAACCCAATTCTACCCCACCTGCCAAATGCGACCCAATCCTTGCCCACCCTGCCAAAACCGACCCACACCTACCCTACCCTGTCCAAACCGACCCAATCCTACCTCACCCTGCCAAAACAGACCCATCGCTACCCTACCCTGCCATAACCGACCCAACCCTACCCCACCCTGCCAAAACCAACCTTGTCCTACCCCACCCTGCCAAAACCCACGCAATCCTACTCCACCTGGCCAAAACCGACCCAACCCTACCCCACCCTGCCATAATCGACCCAACCCTACCCGACCCTGCCAAAACCGACCCAACCCTACCCCACCCTGCCAAAACCGACCCAACCCTACCCCACCCTGCCATAACCGACCCATCCCTACCCCACCCTGCCAAAACCAACCCAACCCTACCCCACCCTGCCAAAACCAACCCAACCCTACCCCACCTTGCCAAATGCGACCCAACCTTACCCCACCCTGCCAAAAAAAACTCAATCCTACCCCACCCGGCCAAAACCTACCCAACGTTACCCCACCCTGCCAAAACCGAACCATTCCTACCACACCCTGCCATAACCGACCCAGTCCTACCCCACCCTGCCAAAACCGGCCCAATCCTACGCCGCCCTGCCAAAACTAACCCAACCTTACCCCACCCGGCCATAACCGACCCAACGCTACCCCACCCTGCCACAACCGTCCCATCCCTACCCTACCTTAACCAAACCAGTCTTATCTAACTCATTGTCCACATTAACACTTTTTTCCATTTTCATCTTTCTTCCTCCAGACGATTTTCTTCAACTCTGGAGAGAAATTTCATACTGGAGGGGTTAGATACAGTCACCATCAACCCCTTCACTACGAGGGGATCTCCTAAGCTGAATAAAATCGTCCGGTTACCTAGAACAAAGTAACTAAGTCATTCTCTGTCTGAAGGGTTATGTGTCTGTCCCATCATCCCGAGAGGGTTTCTTTAAGCTCCAGGAAATCGTCTAAAGGTAGCAAAGTGTAAACATGACATCAGCACTTGTTCTAGGCGCCACAGATCGAGTCCCGGAGGTGAACAAAGGTTTTTATATCATATAGACGTTTTATATTTTGCAACTTTCAGAGGCATTTACTCAGCTTTAGGAGTCTTATGGATAGGCTCAATCAAACGTATCGAACCTCCCATGTTAGAAAAAATAGCTTACAGAAATGCGTCCTCGTACTGAAGGGGCGGAATGGACAGATCGAGTGACTAAGATATTGAATTATGTATATGACTGGTTTTGTTATTTCTATTATTATTATTATTGTTTCAGGCAAATGTCCCAGGCTTCTAGACTGGCTGACTAGCGAATATTATTAAGTCTCCCGTGGCTCCGTGCTCCTTCCACTCAAGAGCCTGCACTTCACGCATTCCACGCACAAGATGGCGCCACCGCTGCATTCCTGCGAAGACGAGAGGTCAAGAGGACGACACTTGCTTTTTGTTTGTTTGTTTATTGTAATTGCTTAAAGTTGTGATCCCTCCAACTTGAATGCTCAGTTGTAACTATAGATAACTAGAATACGATGCTAGTCACGAAGAAGGGCTATGAAAAGATACAGAGCTCGTAGTATTGGCTGGATGAATCACTCTTGCGTGATAATCAAAGACGGTGAATAAAACCCACACTTGTAGACGAAGAATATAATTACCAAACAGTTTCGCTGGACACTGCCACCATCTTCAGTGGTCAAGATAGTGAGAGGGAGTGACATACTGCCTATACAAGGGTTCCTTTTTATGCGTGTGTGTGTGAAAGGGTGGGGTAAAGGTGAGGTGGGGTGGAGTAGATTGTAAGCGGGGGTTAACCCAAGGGGGATTTTGGGGGGGACATTACCGGACAGGTCGGTGTAATTCCTATCTGACCTTCCTGTGTCGTAGCAGGAAGGGACATCCCTTCCTGCTACAAGTGTTGGTTTTAATCACCGGCTCGTAGTATTTTTTCTTTTAACTAAGATACATGAAATAAGCTGCAAAAATACGAAAATACGAGCTTACTTAATGTAAATGAATTATAGTACGTTCAAGATGGAGGGAAGGCATTTTGTATTTTGTTTGTGATGTTATAGTGTCTCTCAGGATCCTAGGATCCTCTCTCGGCTGAACCAAATTGTCTGGCGTCAGCTGGAACATGATGCTAGAGTTATGTCGGTCGTGAGGGGGTTAATGGTGACGGTATTGACACTGTCAGGCTCCTATGACTCACTCAGTCGAATAAAATCGTCTGAGTCAGCTGAAATGGGGTACTAGAGTTGTCCTGCCCACAACTCTAGTATTCCATTCCAGCTGACAGACGATTTTGTTCGGCTGAGTGAGTCATAGGAGCCTGACAGTTACTACACTGTCACCATTAACCCCCGCATGACCGGCATAACTCTGGTATATCATGTTCCAGCTGACGCCAGACAATTTGTTGAGTTAAATTGTCTGGCGTCAGCTGGAACATGATGCTAGAGTTATGTCGGTCGTGAGGGGGTTAATGGTGACGGTATTGACACTGTCAGGCTCCTATGACTCACTCAGTCGAATAAAATCGTCTGAGTCAGCTGAAATGGGGTACTAGAGTTGTCCCGAGCACAACTCTAGTATTCCATTCCAGCTGACAGACGATTTTGTTCGGCTGAGTGAGTCATAGGAGCCTGACAGTTACTACACTGTCACCATTAACCCCCGCATGACCGGCATAACTCTGGTATATCATGTTCCAGCTGATGCCAGACAATTTGGTTCAGCCGAGTGGGTCTGGGGCCTGGGGGGCACTATATGAAAATATCCAAAAAATATTAAAGGGGGGGCTATATCAATTTTGCCACAGGAGGTATACCAAAATTGGACTTTTTAATAAAACCCCCTCTTCTCTCACTCCCTGTGTTTTGTATATGTCCCTCTCTTTCTGCCTGTGGTGTGTCTGTCCCACCCTCTGTGTGTGTGTGGTGTGTCTACTGTGTGAACGTGGCTGTGTACGTGTCGTGTGTGTGTGTCTTGATGTGTGTATGTATGTAGTGGTGTGTGTGTGTGTGTATGTTGGTAGTAGTGTGTGTGTCTTGGTGTGTGTGAGCTGAAGTGTAAGTATGGGGCCTTGTGGTTTTAAGGAAAGCCTGCTATGCAAACTTCCCTCAGCCACATTTTAAAGAAACCTCTATCACACCGGGACTTGAACCCGGGTCCTCCTGATCAGCAGGCCAGCACCATGCTGACCCTGCTACCGCGGCCCCGAGAGTATACCGGCTAAAACTTCTACTGTATTTTATTTCTTTACATGTTACAAAAAATGGGAAATTGAACAACATGCACAGACTAAACTAAATTGTCATGTACCTATTAATGTCGCTTTAGGAGAAGATATCTCGAAATTTCCTGAGCTACTTGGAATACCTAAGCCTGCAGTTTAATGCTAATCATGAACAAGTGCTATGGAAAGAATATAGAGCAGTTGCTACTTATATAAAGGGAGAAAGTAAAAACTGCAACTTAGACCGCTATCAACGGCAGGACTTAAACGATTAACCATACATTACATAAACTTAACACACTGAGTGACACAGAAACTAAACATATGATACAAATTCTTTAATGAAACTTATAATGAGAGTACAAATGACAAAATATACACTGCACAGGAAGACAGTACAGTACTCAGTGGTCATACTCTGAGAATTAAAGCCTATCTGTTGTACCGATTTATAAACGGAAGAGATGAATCGCTAAATTTGATCCACAGTAAAAAAAAAATAATAATAATAATAATAATAATGAATACATAAAACAATAAAGACAAACCATATAGACTACATGTCCACCCTAAACTGACAAAAACCTGGCATCTCTCCACCTTGAATGCTGAGCTATTTCTAGAGATAAAGACTAGATTATCATGCAAATCACAATGAAGATCTATAGGGAGGATGCAAAACCATAATACTGTCTTATTCTGCCACTTAGATACAGGAACTAAGCAGCAGAAGGACTAAAATTTGTCAAGGTGAGCCAACTACAATGACACAGATGAAGTCTGAGATTATATAATGTGTAATCATGAACTGATTGCATCATTTAGTAAAGATTACAAAAGGAAAAAGCTATCAAATCTGAAAGTGTAAGTACTATACAAGATATGATTAACCTTGTAACATCCATATTTTGAGATGTGCTTCCTATATCATAGCCTACACACAAATTCATCCCCCTCAACAGTAATGGTATATTCCTGCTGGTCTCCTGACTTCCAATCAACTTATGAAACCTCTCTCCTAATTACAGTACAGTAATATGTTAGTGAAGGCTGCTAGTAATTACCTTCAGTATGATAATTCTTATTTAAAGGTAGCAGCAATGGTTAATGAAGGATGTAAGGTATGCAGTCCTTCCAGTTCAATATACTATATCTCCAATCAGGCTTTATCCAGTGTCTCTCCTACACATGTTAATACCTTCAGTCTTCACTAGTTTAACTCACAGAGCAGGGATTTTTTTTTTTTTCATGCCATCTCATGATTATATTTAGCTTTGTATAGACTTCTGGAAGTGTAGGGGTTAGGCACAGCCACACTGAACTCCTGCAATAGCAGAGACTTTGCATAAGTTGAATAAAATTGCCTTCTGGCACTATGAATAAACTGAAAAGGGCATCACCGGGATTGCAAGAGTTAAAAGGACTCGCTGAGTTTATATCCCCGATGTAAACAAACTACCCATTAGTTTTTACGCACATCCCCTCATTTTTTCCAGCCAATTATTTATTTTTTCCAGCCAATTAACCTACTATGCCTGCCCATGTACAGGATCACATTCGACCTTAAAACCTAAACAGATAGTGTGAATATCAGGGGATTTAAGTAGCACTGCTTACTCGGGTTTAAAGGGACATCTTGGTCACCTGGAGATACACACCGCCGTATATCATCCTTATAGCTAATAATTACAACTTACATCAGCCGACTACACCTCTCGATAATGACAGCAAACACTGATAAACACATGGGCATAAGAATTACCATAATAAGAAGTAGACTAACACTGTAAAGAATAAAATCTTCACTCACCTCCAGCATCTCTCAACGTTGCTCCCATAATGCAACAGTGACGTCACACTTCAAATTAAACATTTACTTATTAAATTTTAAGAAGAAAATTTCGTGAATATATCATCAATCTTTTAAACATTAATTTTCGTGCAAACTGAATAGAGAGGTAAGTAACGTGTTTCTTGTTAAATTAAAGATAACCCCATGAATCAGTGGCATCATCATCTCTCTCTCTGAAATTCCATACAGAGTACCAGAGTAGGATCACTATTTACTGTCCTGCCGATATATCTCTACAGTTTTACAAGGGGATTTAAAAATAAACGGCCTGGTGGTGGTGGTGGCAGGGGATAAAATTTTGCGATACCAGTCTCTAATCTGCTGCCATTCCCTACAGAACCTGAGCATAATAGACGAGAAATTAGCCCAGGTTGATGCAGCAATTCTTAACTCAAAATTGCCCCAAGAACAACTTTCTGAAGTTTGTCACATTTCATGCAACACCCTGTATGGGAAATTTGGATAAAATATTGGTGAAAGAGAGAGAGATTGTCCAGGTGCTTGAGGGTGCGAAAGTGGATCTATGTGGAATAACTGAAACAAAATGGTGAGGAGAAAGTGTGAGAGAATGGGAGTATGGATGGGGTATATGTGCAGGAGTAGGTGAGAATGAGAGGGCAAAGGAAGAAGTATGTATAGTTGTGAGTAAAAGATGGAAGAGGAGCATAAGACAGTATGGATCAGTTGGGTCAAGGATTGTGTGGGTAAAGTTGAAAGTTGGAATACAAATGTGGGCGATTGTGTGTGTGTATGCACCAACGCAAGAGCGTGCTAGAAGAGTGAGAGAAGAGTTCTGGACAAGTGTGGAAGTGTGCATGGAAAAGTTTGGAAGGAATGAGAGAGTGTTTTTGATTGGTGATAATGAATGGTAAAGGTGGTAATGTGAAGGTGGATGGAATAATTGGTGAGTGGGGTGTGCCTGCTGAGATAGATGAGAATGGGAGTGCGTTAGTGGACATTTGTGCTGGGAGGGGGTTGGTGATAGCCAATACCCTCTTCAGGCATAAAATGATCCACAGGTATACATGGCGAGTGATGAGAAGGGTGGGTGGTGAACTGAATGAAAGGAAGGCAATGATTGATTATGTGTGTGTGGATGAACGGATGCGAAGATGTGTAAAGGATGCAAGAGTGTATAGAGGCTGGGGGAGTGGACTTTCTGACCACTACTTGGTGGTGGCCAGAATTAGGATTCAAGTAAGATGGAGGAATAGAAGAAGGGAAAGACGAGAGGAAGGAGTAGTTGCAAGGAGAGTGGAAAGGTTACAAGAGGATGAGAGGATGAGAAAAAGGCAGAGTATAAGAGAGAAGTGGAGGAACGATTGGGCAAAGATGAATTGGAGCAGATGGGAGGCGTGGAAGGTGTGTGTAGGATATTTACAGAAGAAATATGTGTAGCATGTGATGTGGTGTGTGGAAGGAAGAGAAGACGGAGGGGGGTGCAAGGAACGGCGTGGTGGACTGAAGAGGTGAGACAGGCTGTGGCACAAAATAAGAAAGCATACAAAGAATGGATGAGAAATAGGGGCGTGGAAGAAGTTGAGAGGCGGAAGAGAGAGTTATATGTAGAAAGAAAGAAAGAGGTTAAAAGATTAGTAAGAGAGAGTAAGAAGAGAGTGGATGAGGAATTTGGAAGGAATTTGAGTGTAAAGTGGAGGAACTGTAAGAAAATGTTCTGGAAAGAGGTGAAAAGAGTAAGAGAGGGTGGAAGTGAAGTTAGCAGGGGAGTGAAAGATAAAAATGGTAGATTACTAGTGGGAGAAGGGAGAAAAAAGTGAGCAGATGGAGAGAACACTTTAAGGAATTGTTGAACATAGAGGATGGAAGTAATGCGAGTATAAGTGGCTGGGGAATGGCTGGGAGGAGGAGGGAGGTGAGAAGACAGGAAGAAATCAGTAGGATAGAAGTTGTGGAAGCAATGAAGAAAGTTAAATCTGGGAAAGCCCCAGGAATTGATGGAGAGTGTGGTGAAATGCTGAAGCATGGGGGAGAGATAGTAGTAGAATGGATGTGGAAGATGTGCAGATTGGCCTGGGAGGAAGGTAGAGTCCCGGAGGATTGGAAGTCAGGTATAATTATTCCCTTGGACAAAGGAAATGGGGAAAAAGAAGTGTGTGGTAATCAATGGGGCATTTGTCTTCTTAGTATAATAGGAAAAGTGTATGGTAGGATACTTATTGACAGAGTCAGAGAAAGAACAGAGAAATTAGTTGGAGAAGAACAGGGAGGCTTTAGGAAGGGAAGAGGTTGTGTAGATCAGATATTCATTCTTAGATCTTGAGTGGAAAAGTTTCTAGAGAAGGGAAAGAAGTTGTATGCGGCTTTCATGGATTTGGAGAAAGCATATGACAGGGTGGATAGACAAGGATTGTGGAAAGTGTTAAGAATATATGGAGTAGATGGGAAGTTGTTGAATGCTGTGAAGAGTATGTACGATGATGCGAAGGCTGCAGTGCATGTGGATGGTGAACTAAGTGAATTTTTCTCTTTGAAAGTTGGGTTGAAACAGCGATGTGTCATGTCTCCATGGTTGTTCAATCTGTACATGGATGGGGTAATAAAAGAGGTACAAGGTAGGGTAGTGGATGTTGGAGTGGCCCTGGTGAAAGAGGATAGTGTCTGGAAACTCCCTGTACTGTTGTTTGCAGATGATACTGTGTTGTTGGGTGAAGACGAAGGGGAGCTGCAAGGCTTGGTGGATGAGTTTGGGAGAGTGTGCAAGAAACGGAATCTAAAGGTGAATGTAGGGAAGAGTAAAGTGATAGTCTTTGAGAAAGGTGAAGTCAGTGAATGTACAGCGAGGTTGGATGGTGAGGAATTGGAAAATGTGAGTACGTTTAAGTACTTGGGTAGTGTGATGAGTAAGGATGGAGGTTTGGAGGGTGGAAGTGCTTGAAAGGGTACAGCAGGGAAGAAAGGTTGCTGGTTCTTTGAAAGCAGTGATAATAAACAGGGAAGTGAGCATGGAAGTGAAAAAGTTACTACATGACAGTATTGTGATACCAACTCTAACGTATGCAAGTGAAGCTTGGACGTTGTTTAAAGGACACAAGTCAAGAGTGAGAGCAGTGGAAATGAGTTATTTAAGAGGAGCCTGTGGAGTCACATGGAGAGACAGGCTGACGAATGAGGATATAAAGGAGCGTTGTGGTGTGGATGTGGATGTGATAGGAAGCGTTATGAGAACACACTGAGGTGGTTTGGCTATGTGGAGAGGATGGAGGGTGAAAGACTGACGAAGAGAGTGTATGTGAGTGAGGTGGAGGGGGGAAGAGGGAGGGGGAGGCCGAGGATGAGATGGAGGGATGGGGTGGAGAGGTATATGAAAGACGGGGGTGTGAGTTGGGAGCAGGGCAGTGAAATGGAGGGGGGACAGGGCGACTTGGAGTCGATTTGTTTGTGGCCACCCCAAACGGGATTGAGGCGTCTGGCAATAGATAGAGATAGATAGAAGATTAAATAACTAAAGCTAACACTGATTTGAACTAATACACATCTGGTCCACAGGTCGTGCAGGAGTCTGCTGCCTTGTTGCTGCTTCCTTGCCACACTGGTCATACCCTGCTGAAGTTTGGTCTGCCCTGCCGTGAGAAGCCTGACGGTGGTGTGGTGTCTTCCCCTACTCTGAGATGCCTGGTGGTGTGGTGGTGGTGGCGGCGGCGGTGGCGGCAGGGTGTCATGTCTTCCCCAGCCGTGAGATTACTTGCTGCTGCTGCTGGTGATCTGCCCTGACCTGCCGAGAGAAGCCTGGTGGTGATGGTGTGATCTGCCTTGCAAGTCCAGGATGTTCTGTGGACAAATGCTACTTTTGAATATATATTTTATATTGCTGTCTCTGTTAATGTATTTTGTACTGAAGTATTAATAATGAAAACTTAAATTTTCTGTCTTGTTTCATTACCTTTTTAACTGTGGCTTTGACTTAATATAGGTGATCAGTATATTGCGCTCTGCAGTCTTGTGTGTTGTGGGGACGGCTTTTGTGATGAGCTAAGACATTCTGATCGCTTCACCAAATTACTGCTCAGCCGTGTGATCAGTGGACATAAAAGATTATACAATACAATGATATACAGCTAAGCATAAAAAAGGTTATGGGAATTCTCCACCATGCAATCAGTGGACCTAAATTAAAGCCTATATTATAAAGCTAAGCCTGAAGAGGGTTGTGGGAAATAGATAATGATGCAGGGTAGACACTGGTAATGTTCACTGAGCCGTGCCCGCAACACACAAGAACTGGGTGGCGTAATATATGGACCACCTTGTATAATGAGAGGCCGTAAGTGTGTGCTGACTCACAAACTTGCCACCAATGCCCCGTCATAACTATTACTGTGTCTTGTAGGAAGCACAAAGAAAACAGGCCACAGAATACCTCCTTGTCTCTTGTTCCTCCTACACAAACATACACGCCTTTCTCTTTAACTTGGCACAGAGTTTTATTTAAAGCATACCAGAATGTCAGGCAGATCAGTAGCAGAAGTAGACAATACTACAGCCCTACATTCTTTCCACAGCACTCATTCGTGACTAACATCATATTCTAGTGATAACTATCGCTACTACTCGGCAAACAGTATGGAAACTATAAGCTATCTGTCTATCCATCTATCTATAGCCAGACGACTTAATCCCGTAAGAGGTGGCCACAAACAAGTGGCCTCTATGCCACCCTGTCCCCTGTCATTCTGCATCACTCCCCCTAATTCACACACACCCTCTCTCATATACATCCCAACTCCATCCTCCACTTATAAGTAACACATTAAAACAACCGTGAATTACTGCCGCACAAGCTGAGCCGTAATCATATCCAACACAAACACGAAGGAGCTTTAAAGAACAGAAAACAATACCTTGATAGCAGAAGACACTAAGACCACAAGTACTGACAGCCTACACCAAGAAACATAACTAATTTCAGTCAGAGACCAAGTGAATATGAGAGGCACACAGTTCATCACTTCAGCTCAAGATCCGTCCCACCTTTGTAACCTTATGTTGCATCATCCTCTCCACAAAGAAACAAAATCGAACAACAGCCCAACACTACACAGAGTATCTTTGCAACATATCCCCTCCTCCACCCGACTCTACACTTCCCAGACACATACATAAACTCACAAACACCCCAGTCAGCCAAAACTTTCTGCCAAACACATACATAAACACACAGACACCCCAGCCAGCCAAAACTTGCTATACCAAACACATACATAAACACGCAGACACCCCAGCCAGCCAAAACTTTCTACCAAACAGCATCCTTCATGTGCCACCACCAGGCATATACCCTTCAGACACTACCGAACCCAGAGACACGAGCACACCAACCTTCCCTGCTACAATACTAACACAAAATATAACACACATACAATCTCCTGTTCTCATACTGCAAAGTGGCACCCCCACACCACAGCACACCCACTCACTTCCTGCACCACACCACCACAACACAGACAATCCTTCAACATAACACTGGGTTCACATCCAGAGGAGCCTAAGGTGTAACAAGAACAACAAAAACAACTCAGGCCAACTTAAAGTGAAACGAGTAGAGTTACGGGGATAGGAAAATTATTTCAAGTTATTTTGTAAGCGCTTCGGGTACATAGAGTTACAAGGCCGCAGGGAACGAACTGCATACCGAGGGTTATAATACTGTGGCGGCTTAGGGGGCTTTATACCACCTTTTTCTTCAGTGATTTATTGTTCAAGCGAGCGAGCGAACAGGGCAAGCGAGCGAGAACACTATATGACATGGTATAATAGGGTGGCAGAGAACAGCGCCAAGACTGTGTTGTCTAGGGAACTATTAAAGCAACAACGGATCTATGGACATCATTAGAAACCTAGTAAAAAAAATAATAGGAGTTACTTGAGGGACTTTTCTCAAAATTTGCCGAGCCAGTTCTGATCAAAGGAAAATAAAAGTACCAAACTGAGCACCAGAACCGAGTTATTCTAGAAGTTAAAAGCTACTGCAGATCTGTTCAGACAGCTGGAAAGCTTTTGAAGAAGCAATTGGTACTACTTAGGTTAAATAGACTTAGCTTTTAACATCAAGCAAGATGGATGGATGGATGGATGTGGAATCGTGGATGCTTGGACCGATGGTAGTGTTCCTGCTGTTTCGTCCTTCCACCTGCCGACAAAAATCATCATCAATATCCTCCACCTCATCATCATCATAGCTGTCGTCGTCATTATCATCATCATCATTATATACACCGTCATTCTCATTATCATTACCATTCTCATCATCATCATCATCATCATCATCAATATCATATTATCATTATCACCTACCTATCTATCTATTTATCTATATCTGTTTATCTATAGCCAGACGCCTTAATCCCGTAAGGGGTGACCACAAGCAAATCGCCTTCATGATGTACTGTCCTCTACCATTTAGCTCAAGTATCGCACTCATATGTTTCTACTCTTTCCCTCCATCTCATCGTCGGTCTCCCCCTCCCTCTA
This sequence comes from Coenobita brevimanus, assembly GCF_032717465.1. NCBI lineage: Eukaryota > Metazoa > Arthropoda > Malacostraca > Decapoda > Coenobitidae > Coenobita > Coenobita brevimanus. Next base: position 20,413 of record NC_137020.1, read on the forward strand.
TCCTTCCAGCTAACTCATGTGCACTCTTCTAGTCATTTTCTTATTCGCCATCCTCTCCACATGGCCAAACCATCTCGGAGTGTTTCTCTTAACGCTTTCAGTCTCATCCACATCAGCATCACAACGCTCCTTCATCTGCCCATTTGTCTGTCTGTCTCTCTATGAGACTCCACATGCTCCTCTCAAGTAGCTCATTTCCACCGCTCTCACTCTTGACTTGTGTCCTTCCAGCAAGATCCAAGCTTCACTTCCATACTTTAAAGTGGGAATCACAGCATGCAGTGCCCTTTTTTTTCATACTTTCATCCTCAGTTCCCTCTTCCTAATCACTGCTTTTTAGAGAACAAGCAACCCTCCTTCCCTGACGTATCATTTCGGTCACTCCATCCTCTAATCTTCCATCCTTATTCATCACATTACATAAATACTTAAATGCACTCATATTCTTCCATTTCCTGACTATGCAGCCTCACTATGCATTCTGTAACCTCATACGTTGAGAGGTTAAAGCATCACCACCATCAGCATCAACATCATTATCACCATCAATATCATCACTATCAGCCTGTGACACACCACTGCATGATAAGGACCCTCTCACCTTTCTCCACTCTGATCCATTGATTGTTAACTTGTTCCGTCCTTGCTCGGTAGATCTGCATCATATGATCTCTCCATCTTGTCTCTTCTGTGAAAGACGTGACACGAGGTGTGTGTGTGGAGTTACCTGAAAACAATATCAGAATTACTAGATGCGGGAGCTTCAGGCCCCTTAGGTTAATCTCCTTGGTTTGGTATGGTGTCGTGTGGTGGTAGGGGATTGTGTGGTGTGGTGTGGGGAGGATTGTGTGGTCAGGTGTGGTGTGATGTGGGAGGGTGGTTGTGTGTGGTGTGGTGTGTGAGGGTGATTTTCTGTGGTGTGGTGTGGTGTGGTGTGGTGTAGGAGGATGATTTTTTGTAGTTTGGTGTGGTGTGGGAGGGTGGTTTTGTGTGGTGTGGTGTGGGAGGGCGGTTATGGATGGTGTGGTGGGGGAGGAGGATTTATGTGGTGTGGTGTGGTGTGGGAGGGCGGTTATGTGTGGTGTTGTGTGGTAGGGGAGGAGGATTTTTGGTGGTGCGGTGTGGGAGGGTGATTTTGTGTGGTGTGGGAGTGTGATTTCGTGTCGTGTAGAGTGAGAGATTGGTATGGTGTGGTGTGATACGGTGTGGGAGGGTGGTATGGTATGGTGTGGTGTGAGAGGGTGATGGTGTGTGACAATGTGTGGAACGTAACTTGGCTTAACTATAATCTCTAAAGCCTATATGAGTACAACATCTCTCATACGAAAATGGTTAGTGAGAAGCAGACGGTCAAGGCCGGTCCTAGAGCTACTGTGATAAAATGTAGAAAATCATGTGTTGTATCCTTAAAATAAAAAAGAATATGTGAGGTTCATTCTTACCTTTAAATAAAGACCAAAATATATGTGTTACTTCACTCATATTCATCCACTTCCTAACGATACATAAAGAGACGTTGATCAGTGCATTATGGAACCCTGTGCTGTGATTTATGGGATGTAATAAGCTTTTCAGAATATTGCGTAAGTGTCTCGTAATTGTATAGGTAAAAGGTCCTATATTCTTGGCCTAATATTTACACTTGAAATAAAACTATGAATGTGTGGAAATAATTCTGCCATTTGAATAACTATGGTATCATCAACCAAGATATACATACACGAACAGAAGCACACACACACACACACACACACACACACACACACACACACACACACACACACACACACACACACACACATGCCCAGTCACCAAAACACGAAGTTAAACAGAAAGGAATGGGAGAGGTGACTCAGCCAATGACTTGAAGATCGTCGTCATCATCATCGTCGTCGTCGTCGTCGTCGTCTTCGTTGTCGTAATCATCACCATCATCATCTTCTTCGTCGTCATCATCATCATCATCATCATCATCATCGTCAGCAGCAGCAGCATGTCATCACCATCCCAACACTGTAAAAAATGTAGTACAGAAGTTATATCAATATCATCACCATTATCATCAAATACATCACTATCATATAACCATATTCTAGAGTTTGCATCAACATCATCAGCAGCAGCAGCATCAACATCATCAGCAGCAACATCCGTCTTCATCATCATCATTATCATCATCAGCCTGTGACACACCACTGCAGGATAAGGACCCCTCTCACCTGTCTCCACTCCGATCCTTTGGTTGTTAACTCGTTCCGTCCCTGCTCGGTGGATCTGCGAGTATCATCTCTATCTTGTTCTCTGTGTGCCTCATCCTCTCACTCCGTCTCTGGACTGCCATTTAGTTACGCTGGCTGTCCATGTGTTACCTGCTCTATGGAAGACGTGACCTAAGGACTGCGTGTGGACTGACCTGTAAACAAGAGGACAAATATAAGTGTGTTGCAGCATCACTACTATACCCTGTTCACTCTAACTTGGCGTAAAATTGCAATCTCTTTCTTAAATTTTGCGTTGTGACAAGGGGTTAACACTAGAATGGTGCTAGTCACGAAGAAGTGGTATGGAAATGATGTAGAGCTGTAAGTTTAATTCTTTCACTGAACTACCGGAAATACGCTGCAAAAAAACGACTATCTCGGCCTTGGTAAAATGAAGGAACACCACCACAATATACGCGTACGTGTATGTGTGTGTGTGTGTGTGTGTGTGTGTGTGTGTGTGTGTGTGTGTGTGTGTGTGTGTGTGTGTGTGTGTGTGTGTGTGTGTGGTGCGAGGTGCCTGTGTGTTACCATGGTAACCTCCCGACACCATCACAGTTACATACACACATTTCCCCACCAGCAAGTTCCATTAGAGAGTACTGTGTGTGTGTGTGTGTGTGTGTGTGTGTGTGTGTGTGTGTGTGTGTGTGTGTGTGTGTGTGTATGCGCTTCAGGACAAAATAACTTACATACAATATTTTTTTCCATCACATTGTCCCTCTGAAATATGAATCGCACTTATCAGTTTACATTCAGGTCCCAAACTGTACTGTTGGGTGGACAGGGACAAGGGAGCAGGCAAACCTAGTCCACCAGTCTGATCGGCACGAGAATCAACAGGACGACACTCACACTGCTATTTCACTGGTGCTGAGACACCAAGATTGAGGCAGTACAAGGCAGAGTTGCCGTGAATTGCACACTGGTTGTGACGTCATTATTGCACACGGCTTCGTTTAGTAACCAGGATGACAGAGGATGTATTGTTGGTATAACTACCATAAAATTTGGTATACTGTGAATACTGGAAGAGAGGGTATAATATTATTAATGATGTCAGACCTATTATGATTCAAGTGTAAGGACGTTAAATGATTAAGAGAGTTAATAATTCAGCAAATGTTGATTAATAACAAGACAGGAGACAAGTAAGTTTATCCACATCCAAGTTTTCTAGTATATCAAGAGTACACGATTTACAACATTGTTTCGGTATTTAGTTAATATTACAAAGTAAGTGTGCACTGCTAATGGTTGGCACGAGTCTTGTAAATAATATATATATTTTTTTAATTATATAGCCGGGTGCGTAGAGGTAGACTGTTCAACGACGTATTCTCCCTGTTTTAAATGACAGTATTATAGACAAACGCTACATATTCGTTGGTTTAATCATGACAAAATTCCTCGTATTCCTACAAAATAACGTGAACAATTAGTGTGGAAAAAAATTCCACATTAGTGTGGAATGACGTCCGCCTGCCCACATCCATGCTCGTCGTTCATTTGTTTTTCCACATTAGCAGACGATTTTCCACAAAACGGCAGCACTGGACTACAAGGCCTCCTCATCTCCCTCACACTAACATCCCCCTTGTCTCATCAGAATTACGTCTAGTAGCCTTATAGGTATTATTTCTTTGGGCCATGATACTTCCTGGCTGTCAGTGAGATATCCTTGTGTCCTAATGTAGTCACCTTAATGGCTAAAAACAGCAAATAGCCAACACTTACCTCAGGGGAATGATGCAGCAGCAACACACACACACCCTCGTCCTTCCACTGTCATACGGCCACTAGCAAAAGTAGCCAAGTAGCGACGCCCACCAAGACGAGAAACATGTCCAGCTACTTTTACAACCACTAGATGGTTCCCGGGCCCTCTCATGGTAGGGGCAACTCTAGTATTTTATTCCAGGTACTGTTGGGCGATGACATTCAGCTGAGAGTGAGTCATACTATTATAAGAGTGTTAATGCTGTCTCTATTAACTCTCATGATCATACAGGTCTACCAGCCCTACCCAAAAATAAATTGTGTGTGTGTGTGTGTGTGTGTGTGTGTGTGTGTGTGTGTGTGTGTGTGTGTGTGTGTGTGTGTGTGTGTGTGTCTATGTGTTTTGTGTGTGTGGTGTGAGGTGCCTGTGTGTTACCATGGCAACCTCCCGATACCATCACAGTTACATACACACATTTCCTCACCAGCAAGTTCCACTAGAGAGTACTGTGTGTGTGTGTGTGTGTGTGTGTGTGTGTGTGTGTGTGTGTATGTGAGTGGGTGGGTGAATGTGTTGTGTGTGGAGGGTGGGGGGTGGGGGTGAATGGTTTGATGTGGTTGCTGTGTGTGTGTGTGTGTGTGTGTGTGGTGTCGTCTATGTGTACCAGGTGACCGTGTGTGTGTGTCCGGCAGGGACACTGCGTGTGGATGCATTGTAGAGCTCATAGTGAACCTGTTTGAATGAAGGTTTGGGTATGCATATCAGTAAATGTGCATATATATGCGTGTGTGTGTGTGTGTGTGTGTGTGTGTGTGTGTGTGTGTGTGTGTGTGTGTCCATATGAGTATTCATAAATGTGTGTGCATCAGTGTGTGTACTCATCAGTGTGTGCATCAGTGTGTGTATGCATCAGCGTCTGTGTGTATCAGTGTGTGCATGCATTGCCGTGTGCGTGTATCAGTGTCTTAATGCATCAATGCGTGCGTGCATCCATGTGTGTGCATCGGTGTATTTGTGCCAGCGTGTGTGCGTGCATCACTGTGTACATGCAACAATGCCTGCATGAATCAGTATGTGTGTATTGAAACATATGTGGGTGCATCAATATATATGTACTACCATGTGCTTGCTTCCTTCCAGGAGCATAAACTTTGTAAATATAGGTAAATTAAGTTCTCCTTCGTGCATTCCCTGTATGTATGTATGTATGCATGTATATGTGTGTGTGCAGGTGCGTACATGTGTGCACTTGGGTGTGCGTCTGAGTATATGTGTGTGTTTTGTGTTTGTGTGTGTTTTTTGAGCAGATGCATGTGTACGTGAATGCACTTACAGCAGATTTATGACTACAGAACTAAGGTTATTTTTGCCAACACGTTCTTACCCTAAAATACAAGCCTCAGTAGTCACTTTATATTCAGGTTCTGATCTGTACTGCTGCGTGGACAGAGACAAGGGGGAAACAACCATGTCCACCAATTTGATCGGCACGAGAATCCACAGGACGATACTCACTTATTTCACTGGTGCTGAGACGCCAGAACTGAGATGCTGCTCGGCTCCCTTCCCTCACACACTGCCCCCTTGTCTCATCAAACTTACGTGTATTACCTTTATTTTTTACTTGTCTTTGGCCTATGATACATCCTGGCTGTCAGCAAGATATCCTTGTGTCCTAATGTAATTATCTTAATGACTAAAAACAGCAAAATCTAACGCTTACCTCAGGAGACTGAGTCAACGCCCCTTACCTTCCCATCTCCTTTACTCACTGATACCTTCTTCGTCTCACCGACAAATATACATGTTACCCATATTTTTTACATGTCTTTAGCTTATAACACTTCCTGGCTGCCACTAATATATCTTTGTGTCCCATTTTAACCCTCTGAATGGTTAATAACAGCAAATTCCAACACGTACCCACAAGAAAACGCCGACGTTCCCTCTCCCTCTCGTCGTCCGGCGGCCACTGACTGACAGAGGCAAGCAGCGAGTCCTACCAAGCTTAGAATCTTTGCTTAGCTACTCTTATAGCCAAAAGATGGTATGGTGACCCTCTCATGACAGGGATTACTCAAGTGTTCCATCCCAGCTAATCCTAGACGCTTTGATCCACCTGAGAGTAAAGCATAGGAAACAGAGAGTGATCGTACTGGCATAATTTACAATGTTATTATTGGAATATTCTCCCTTCCTTATATTGCTGAAGTCAGAAGGTTTTATTCAGCTGAGAGTGGGTTGTAGGAGCCTTGTGTGTAAAAGAGAGCAGGTGTAAGGACGATAGCAATCAGAATCAGCAATAAAGTACTGTATCATTACTAAAAATTTATATGCATCAGATATCTGTTACGTATAGCACAAATTGAAGGTTCAGATAAAAACAGGGATATGCTTTTGTGCTTTCTCTCTCTCGTTTTATCTTTCTCTTGCCACACCCTCTCTTCGTGTCTTCCCTTTCGCTGCCTCAGGTGGGTAAGGGCTGTCTCCAGCTTATAATGCTCGCTCTCTTTCTGCTCCACTTACTGCATTCACTTTAATAACAATAATAATATCAATAATAATAATAATAATGATAATAATAAACTCATCTTTCAACTTGTATTTGTTAGATTCCCTCTTGGAGGATAATTATAAATAAATGAAAACTCATGTTTCACGGGAAACATGAAGAATCTTATTTAGTTAACTTTCCTCCCTCTCTTCCCCGTCAGTATAATATTCCTCGATAATCTTCTGTCTTTCTTTCTTTCAGTCTTTCCTCGTCTTTCTGCCTACGGGTGACTTTACACTCCGTCTTCTGTCTTACATTCCTTCATTCTTTCCTCGTCCTTCTGCCTGTGGGTGACTCTACACTGAGTGACAACCCAAATGGTTTCCTGTACACAAGGAAACCATTTACTATGCTGGGTGGTAACCATATAACCAAAATTTGGCGCCTGGTGGTTTAATGGGTAATTATTGTGCTCCAGTCGGATTGAGCTGGTGAAGGTTTATATCCAAGGGATGGTTCGGGTCTATTGCTCACATAATGCCACTCAGGGATGAGTGAGGTTGGTCACTCTCATCTTAAATGTCAGGACCAACTGCCTAGCCCAGAGCTCCTACGCTCCTCATGGGGCAAAGTAGGATTGGATGACGATGGATGGATGAAAAGAAAAAGAACAGAGAATGAGATAAAGAGAGCAGAGCCTGAAACAAAAAGCAGAAAGGCAGAATGGGGCCAGAAAAAGTGAAAAAAAGAAGAACGATGAAAAGAACACGGTAAGAGTAATATACGGCTTGGATAGGTGGTTCGGAGGCTGATGAGGACTGTGAGGAGTGATAAAGTATAAGCAGACGAGACTACGTGGTTCAGAGGCTGATGAAGGCTATGAGACGACCATGACTGATTTGAGAAGGTTGTCACTGTATAATCAGACAGGACGTGTATGACTCCTTTATGGTGTGTGTAATCAGCAGTAAAAAGCCTTGCAAACAGGAGTTTAGTAGAGGATAATCCACAAATATGGGAGTCAATGTTGTGCTTTGCCACATGGGCATATAACACAGCGTATCACAGAGTGTTAAAGGAATCCCCATTCTACCTCATGTTCCTAAGGGACCCTGGTGTCCCGTATGATGTCGTAAAACAGGAACCGATCTGCTATGATCTGGATAACTATAAAAATGAGATGGCCATTAAAGCTAATCGTACCTTTAAAAGATGTTTAAGGTACATTGAGGAAAGTCAAGAGGCCATGGAGAATCAACAGACATCGAGAGCAAAAGTAAAAGAGATTCGTACAGGAGATAGGGTTTATGTACGAAAGATTCCCAAGCCAGGAGAGCCTAAGAAACTTCAACCTCTATACGATGGACCTTTTAGAGTGAAAGGGAAAATTAGTGATGTGATAGTAAAACTGGTAGACATAAACACGGGGAGAGTCATGAAAGTCCACACAGACAGAGTCAGGCTTGCCCACGGAGATAATTTTGACGAGACAATGAATGGTAATGTGCGGAGAGCATATCCCCTCCATGAGGATCCTCTACAGCCCGAGGAAGTGCAAAAATATGAACTGAGAGATATTTTAGACGTAGAAAGAGCGGACGAAGGAAACGCCTCACAATTGCAGGAAACAGAGGAAAATACTCAAAGCGTGCAGAGCTTGCACGAAGAGCAAGAAGAAGGTGCGGTGGCTGATTCGATTGATGATGCCGAAGGAGGAAGAAAAACCTATAGTTTAAGATCTACGGGAAAGGTAACAGACTTACCTAATATTATGGATAGGCCTATAGAATACCTAAAATAAAAGTTGACCCTTTTTACAGGTCCTACTGACCGTGATCATCAGTGGACTTGGAAGTCAAGCATGGGAAGACCTACCAGTGAGAGCGGGACTTGCATTCACCGCACAACGTCAGGCCCACATAATAATAATAATAATAATAATGACGTATAGAAAAGGGGGGGAAAGGAAGGAAGGGAAGAATGATTGTGTATATGTGATGAGTGTTATGCAACCAGGGCGACGACACATGGTGGCAGGAACTAGGCCTTAGTTTAATCTCCCGGCCTTACTGAGAGCTGAGGTTCCTGGTTGCATTGTGTAAGGTGCATGTGTGTGTGTTTTTTTTGTTTTTTTTTTAAGTAGGAGAGGAAGAAATTAGACTAAGAGAAAGAGTGTCGGGGCTTAACCCAACGTGCGTGTGTTTGCTGTTGGGAAGGGGGGGGGGGGTCTCGCACGTGCACTGTGTTGTTAATTAAGGGCGGGAGGAGTGAGTCGCTACGGCTTTCTCTGCCAAGCATTAGCTTATTGGCTGCCTCTCAGGTTCATCTGATCTTTTCCGGCTCCAGAAGCCTGGGTAGGATGGTAGGATACGGGTGTTAGGGTAAGGTGTTGTAGCCCTAGAGGGCTTGGGTAGGGGGATAAGGAAAGGGGAGGGGTGGAGGAAGGGCAGTATGGGGGGGTCACGGTCTGAGGCGGGGGTGCTGGATATGAGGATGGCGGGTTATTACGTGGTTGCCGTGATCTTGATAATGGGTGTAGGGGTGGTTTAGAGTCTTAAGTGAATTGCAGGGTGTGAACTAAGTAGTTGATTAATAAAAGGGTCAGTAATAAATAAACTATTGGTGCTTAAGTGAACCCTCAGCGAAACACGAACATGTTCCGCCCTTGCCATGACGCGAGACAGACAGCCAGGCGCCGCGGAGCTGGGCGGCGCACGCATACACCCCCCGTATAACATTTGGTAACTAAGGCGGTGAATCTCGGGTGAAGAGTTAGACGGCCTGGCGCCATGGCCTAACCGAAGCAAATCTACACCCTACCATACCAAGAGCGACACTGAGCGTCGGTGCCTGGGCATGGGGGTTTTAAATGGGTTGTGGCAGACAGGTAGACGCCGCTTTGGGGGCGGGGCTTGCAATAAAGAAAATTCCCACAAAATGTAGGGGACCCTTATGTAACTTCGACGACTCTTTATACCGTCCATTATCTTTTCGTTTTTTTCTCTCTCTCTCTCTTGTTCTTACGTTGCCTCATGTTAAAAGGTCCTTTTATTTCTTAATGGCGGTGGTCTAATATAAATTTCCATGTGGCTCTATATGTGGACACTCAGTGGATTGTGTTTTCCATTCTTTCCAGCTAATCTACAGTTTATCACATCTTTCCTGGCTTATTTCCCAGCGATATCTATACTGCATTCGGATTCTACACTAAGTTATTGGCTGCTTAATCAGTTGCTTTGTACTGTGATCGTATCGTATCATTTATAAAAGCTCCAATTAGCTTGCATGCGTCGGCCTTAGTCACATGATGGCTCTCCACGCTGCTTGATCTCTGGCAGCCTCCCTATTCAGTCCCTTATCCCTGAGGTCACCATCTATGACCTCGTCTCAGGTCTTTTTCGGTCTGCCTCTCGCAACCCTACCCCCGACGTTCACACTTCTTACTGTAGATCCATAATATCTGAATGTTTCTTGTCTTCTTCTTGCCATTTGTAGAGGTTCCCTGTACTGTGTGTGTGTGTGTGTGTGTGTGTGTGTGTGTGTGTGTGTGTGTGTTCTTACCTAATTGTATCTTTACAGGAATGAGTCAAGCTCGTACTGTCCCGTGTCTTAAACCATATTAATCGTACATATCCTTAAATTTGTGAATTGTTTTGGCACACACTATTTCATTCGGTAGTGCATTCCATTGATCAATTGCTCTGTTTGGGAAACTAAATTTCCTTACGTCTTTATTGCCTCTCCTTTTATGCAGTTCTTTGCAGTGTCCTCTTACTGCTGCATCCCCATAGGTTATATACTCATTTATGTCTATTTTCGCCTATTAGTGCCTATTAGTGCCTGAGTGTATCATTGCCTGTGTGTATCAGTGCCTGTGTGTATCAGTGCCTGTGTGTATCAGTGTCTGTGTGTATCAGTGCCTGTGTGTATCATTGCCTGTGTGTATCAGTGCCTGAGTGTATCATTGCCTGTGTGTATCAGTGCCTGAGTGTATCATTGCCTGTGTGTATCAGTGCCTGAGTGTATCATTGCCTGTGTGTATCAGTGCCTGAGTGTATCATTGCCTGTGTGTATCAGTGCCTGAGTGTATCATTGCCTGTGTGTATCAGTGCCTGTGTGTATCAGTGCCTGTGTGTATCAGTGCCTGTGTGTATCAGTGCCTATTAGTGCCTGCTTGTATCAGTGCCTGTGTGTATCATTGCCTGTGTGTATCAGTGCCTGTGTGTATCAGTGCCTGTGTGTATCAGTGCCTATTAGTGCCTGCTTGTATCAGTGCCTGTGTGTATCAGTACCTGTGTGTATCAGTGCCTGTGTGTATCATTGCCTGTGTGTATCAGTGTCTGTGTGTATTTGTGCCTGTGTGTATCAGTGCCTGTGTGTATCAGTGCCTGTGTGTATCAGTGCCTGTGTGTATTTGTGCCTGCGTGTATCAGTGCCTGTGTGTATTTGTGCCTGCGTGTATCAGTGCCTGTGTGTATCAGTGCCTGTGTGTATCAGTGCCTGTGTGTATTTGTGCCTGTGTGTATCAGTTCCTGTGTGTATCAGTGCCTGTGTGTATTTGTGCCTGTGTGTATCAGTGCCTGTGTGTATCAGTGCCTGTGTGTATTTGTGCCTGCGTGTATCAGTGCCTGTGTGTATCAGTGCCTGTGTGTATCAGTGCCTGTGTGTATCAGTGCCTGTGTGTATTTGTGCCTGTGTGTATCAGTTCCTGTGTGTATCAGTGCCTGTGTGTATCAGTGCCTGTGTGTATCAGTACCTGTGTGTATCAGTGCCTGTGTGTATTTGTGCCTGTGTGTATCAGTGCCTGTGTGTATCAGTGCCTGTGTGTATCAGTGCCTGCGTGTATCAGTGCCTGTGTGTATTTGTGCCTGCGTGTATCAGTGCCTGTGTGTATCAGTTCCTGTGTGTATCAGTGCCTGTGTGTATTTGTGCCTGCGTGTATCAGTGCCTGTGTGAATCAGTGGATGTGTGTATCAGTGGATGTGTGTATCAGTGCCTGTGTGTATTTGTGCCTGTGTGTATCAGTGCCCCCTCTGTGGTAGGGGGGACACAATCTGGCCGCACTATGGGGTGGTACTACTACTCTGCGGCCAGGTTGTGTTAGGAAGAATACTGCCACCGTATTCCCTGCGTGTCGTAAAAGGCGACTAAAAGGGACAGGGTGAGGGGACTAGGGACCCCCTCCTCCGTTTTTTAGTTCCTAAAAAGAGACAGGCCAGAGAAAGGGATGGGGGATGAAGTTATCCCCGTACCCTGAAGATTGGGTCTATGAATGTGCTTGGATGTAGTACGATTGAGGCTAAAAGGGAGGAGATTGGGAGAATGTTTGTGAGAAGAAAGTTGGATGTGTTAGCTTTGAGTGAAACGAAGATGAAAGGGAAGGGTGAGTCTATGTTTGGAAGTGTGAATGGAAGATTGTCAGGTGTTGGTAGAGGAAGGGCAAGAGAAGGTGTGACCTTGTTAGTGAGTCCGGAAGTACAGCAGTGTGTGACTGAATGGAAGGAGGTGTCATCGAGACTGATGTGGATGAAAGCGAAATTTGAACGTGAGTTGTGGGTGTTTGTGAGTGCATATGGGCCTGGTAGTGAAAGGGATGAAGAAGAGAGGGAGTCTTTCTGGAATGATGTTGATGAGTGTCTGCAGAGTTTTGGAGCGAATGTGAATGTGGTAATGATGGGAGATCTGAATGCTAGAGTGGGAAATGTAGCAGTTGAAGGTGTAGTTGGTATGCATGGTGTGCCTGTAAGAAATGAAAATGGGGAGCGAATGATAGTGATGTGTGTTGAGTGAGAGATGGTGATTGGAAATACGCTGTTTGAGAAGAAAGATATTTATAAGTATACATGGGTGAGACAGGAGGGTGGAAGGGTTGTTGATAGAGCTTTGATGAACTGGTATGTATGTATATGCACTTGAATGTCCACACGTACTTGCTGCTTCTATCTGTCGGTCTATCTATCTGTCTATCTATCTATCCATCATGCTATCTATTATGATTTGTAATTATAATATGGAGTCCTGACATACACACGGTACGTCTCCAATCCTGGCTGAAAGAGTTAGAGGGTGTCAGTGTGGGTAGCACACACGTCTACATGTGTATTCTATTCACACGTACACACACACATGCTACTCTACATATTTATTCTGTTCACACACATGGTACTCTGTATGTGTATTCTGTTAACACATACAAACACATACGCACACACACACACTACCCTATGTCTGTCCTTGCCTGAGTGTAAGTAAGTGTAGTCTATTCATAAACCCACACACATAAACAACTACTCTGTGTGTCCTGGCCTTTGTGTGTATGCATGTGGATATCAGTCAAGTACACACACACACACACACACACACACACACACACACACACACACACACACACACACACATGTATACATAAAATATTCACATTCACTCACACGTGCACCAGGCAAGCATATATAAAAAAAATGTTAGTGTACACCATGCATGAGATAACATGTACGTGCAGAGATATTCGCAAAGTGGAATGACAATTTTTTATGCCTTATTCTGAGAGAAATCCACATTTATAATATTAGTTTTATGTAGCCATATAATGTGCAGTTATAGTAATCATTCCATTTTCCTTGCAGGGAAAGTGTGTACCGTCCTCCTCTGTTTTCACCCATCGCAGGATCTTTGGTGAGTACAATGAATATTGAGAAAACTACTCCATTATATAGCACAGTACCTAGTAAGTAAGTAATTGATTTATAATAAGTTAATTCTGATAAATGAGTATGCCATTAGTTCGTACATACATACTTAGATATTTGGGTTTATATATCAACATAGGAACTAGATGAGAGTCGTGTTGTCCTGCTAAAGTACCGTATAAGATATCGTTACAGTACATCTTAATTCTGATCAGTGTGACAGATATGCCATTAATTCAGACATTATGTTAAGCATTTGGAAGCTTCCGGTGTTGCTGTTTGCTGATGATACAGTATTGTTGAGTGAAGATGAATGAGAGTTGCAAGGTCTGGTGAATGAATTTGGGACACTGTGTAGGAGGAGGAATCTGAAAGTTAATGTAAACAAACGAAAGTTATGGTATTCGAGAGGAATGAAGTCACAGAGTGTGCAGTGAGGTTAGTTGGTGAGGATATGGAGAATGTGAGTGCATTCAAGTACTTGGGTAGTGTGATGAGTAAGGATGGAACTTTGGGGGATGAAGTGCGTGAAAGGGTACGGCAGGGAAGGAAGGTTGTTGGTACACTGAAAGCAATGATGAGAAATAGGGAGGTGAGTATGGAAGTTAAGAAGTCACTGCATGATAGTATTGTGATCCCTACCTTGACGTATCGAAGCGAGGCGTGGACCTTGTAAGAGGGGAACAAGTCAAGAGTGAGAGCAGTGGAAATGAGTTACTTGAGAGGAGCATGTGGAGTGACGTGGAGAGACAGGTTGACGAATGAAGAAGTGAAGGAACGTTGTGAGGTGGATGTGAATGTGACTGAGAAGATTAGGAGAAATACACTGAGGTGGTTTGGACATGTGAAGAGAATGGAGAATGAAAGACTAACTAAGAGGGTGTATGTAGGTGAGGTGGAGGGAGGGAGAGGGAGGGGTAGACCGAGGATGAGGTGGAGGGATGGAGTTGAGAGGTATATGAGGGAGGGGGGGTGAGTTGGGAGGAGGGTAGTCAAATGGTGGGTGACAGAGCGACTTGGAGGCGTTTTCTCTGCGGCCACCATTTGCGGGATTAGGGCGTCGGGCTATATATAGATAGATAGATGTTAAGCATTTGGGTTTACATACCAACATAGGAACTAGACGAGGCCCATGTTCACGATATAACCATCTCAGTGTAAGATGTTGTTACAGTAGGTCTTGATTTCACTGTGTCGATAACTATTCATATGGAAGAATACGATTCTGGTCGGGCTTAATTCGTTCTATTATGGCACTTCCCACAATTTCACTGTGTGGGTAGAGTATCTTTTATAAGTTACAGTAGGTTTCTTTTGTGTGGATAATAATGACGTAAAAAAAAATAAGAGGAATGGGGAGACTGTATTAGAACACACACACACACACACACACACACACACACACACACACACAAAACCACGTCCACCTCGTGTGATGCTTGACTTTGGAAGGACCGACCAACAAAAGACCGCAATGCATAAACCACTGACGATGCAGTAAATTTAGGCGTTTCGACAGGGACCAAGACTTTTACGAGAGAGTGAAATAAGGAGAGAAAGACTAAAGCCAAAACGTAGGTCACAGAATCAGATGGGAGGAGGGGGTTGTGTTTATAAGGTTTTCTGGGTCTTATGTGTGTATGTATGTGTGTGTGTGTGTGTGTGTGTGTGTGTGTGTGTGTGTGTGTGTGTGTGTGTGTGTGTGTGTGTGTGTGTGTGTATTTTTAACTTCACTTCTCGTCCTCGTCGTCGTCCTCGTCTCTCTCCTCCTCCTCCTCCTCATCATCATCATCATCATCATCATTATCATCATCCGTCTCCTCATCCTCATCCTCTTTGTACCCATAGGCTCATCTGAACATGATCCCTATGGACTACAGGCTTGCCTAGCGCTTCTCCAGCAGTCCACCATTTCCTCTCGTGGGATAGGGAAGAAGGTGAGGAACGTTTCTATTACCGTGAGAGTAAAAACAAAGAAGATGGACGACAAGGCTGGCTGGACGAGAATGAGAAAGAACCAGGCGCTAGGAACGGAAGTTTTACGGGAAACAATTCCTAGACGAGAAAAAAATAATGAAAATACGAATAAAGAAAAGGCAAAGGAAATGTAACTTGACTGGAGCATGGGAATCGGAAACGAGATTATGAACTGAGGCTACAAGGAAACATGAGGAGTCGAGGAAAGAAATATGCAGGGAAAAGTGAAAGGAAAACTGAGGTTGACCAGACGAGGCCAATGTTACGGTGGCCGGTGCTAGTGAAATCCCTCCTAACAATATCTAATCTGTACTAATATCACTAATCCTACCCATATCTGTCCTATTTCAACTTCACCTAACCCAAACCAACCTAATCACATCTAAACCGATTTAATTTAGCCCAGTCTCACCTAACCTATCAATATTTGCTCGAATTGAACTCCGCCTGTCCTCAAATGACCTAATCCAACTTAAATCAACCCAACCTAATCTAACTTAACCTCACCTAAAGTAGTCTAATTGTATTTAACCTCACTATCTCACGTAACCTCCCCATACCTAGCCTAACCTATTTTGAAGCAGCCTAACCGCATCTAACCCTACCTAATCCTACCCAGTCTCACTTAACCATACCATACCCGACCTAACCCAACCCAGTCAAGCCTAAAATGACCTAATCCAACCGAACCTAACCCAGCCTAACCCAACCAAATAAAACCCAACCCAAAATCTATCAAAACCGACGTATTCTAAAGCAATCTAACCTAATCCGTCTATATCTAGTCGAACTGAAGCCAACCCAACCAAAAATTACCTAATCAGACCAAACCCTGCCCAAAGTGACCTAACCTAACTTTCGATCGGCCATATATTCGCTAACAAATTTTGCTGCCTGAAGCCTGAAAGTCAAAGGATGTCACATTCCATGTTTCGCCTGTTCTGTGTACATAAGTTTGTGTGTTTGTGTGTGTGTTTATTTAGGAGTGTCTGAGATGTGTACTACAGGGAAAAATTTACACTTTCTCTCTCTCTCTCTCTCTCTCTCTCTCTCTCTCTCTCTCTCTAAGTGTTAAGTGGGAGCAGCAGAATACCAGGCAGAACTTTTATGTCTCTTAAGTGTACCTCGTTTCATTCACTGTCCTAGAATTCGAGGAGTGAGGGTGTGCGGTGTGGCTAACGTGATACACAACGCTTTCACTACGAGTACTGTAATCTTATTCGTGCAATCTCCAGACGATTTTATCCAGCTTAAAGGGGATTTGTCGAACTGGAGGGGTTATATCTAGCCTTCATTAACCCCTTCGCCACTAAGGGTCTTTTCCAAGTTTAAAATCGTCTTGAGAGAGAGACAGACAGACAGACAGAGACAGAGACAGACAGAGAGACAGAAATAGACAGACAGAATTAAAATAAAACTGTGTCATCGGACTGAAGAAGTTAACCAGTTTCTATGACCAACGCCAGACGATTTTATTCAGCCGAGGGACAATCGTCAGTTCCGGTCTAGCAGCCGTAGGAGGAGGATCACAGCCGCCTAGTGAGACCTTCCCAGCTATGCCCGACCAGCGCTCTACTGCCACCGCCTACGACCCGTTGAGGGGGGCATCCAGCAGTAGTTCTGGGCCGCCGGGAGCCACGAAGATCACAGGTACGGTGGTGTGGTTCAACGTGAAGTCTGGGTACGGCTTCATCAAGCGCCGGGACACAGGTGCTGATGTTTTCGTGCACAGTCTCCGGATCGTTGCACCTAACCCCCGACACTTTCGGCGCTCTCTTGGCGAGGGTGAGGCTGTGGAGTTTCGGCTCCGTCAGTCACCCAAGGGTCCCGAGGCTACGGATGTCACTGGGCCGGGAGGTGCTGCTGTGCAGGGCTCTGCCCTTGCACGGCGGCGCCCCACGGCCCAGAGGCGCCAGTCTCGTGATCCTGGGTGTTCTGGGGAGACTAATCTCCTGGTCTCGATGTGCGTCGCTACGGCACAGGCTTTTTGTGGGGGTGACAAGGCTCTGTTGCACGTTCTCCTCCCTCAAATCTTTGAGGAGAACGGGCTACCAAGACTTGTCATCCCCCAGAGCTTTGTCGGAGACGCACATTCAGCCCCTCGCCCAGATCGTCGTCCCCGGCGGCCTCCTGCGCAGCCCAAGTACCGGCCACCTCCACCTCGGCCCCGCCGTACACCGCGCAAACGGCTGTGCCTGGACGGACCCCTCAACAGGGCGACTGGCTCGTCTGTCTCTCCCCCTACCGACCCGGCACCGATCACGGCCATGGAGCTGGACACCATCACCACCGTTGCCGAGATCCACGCCTTGCCGTCTGCAGCAGAGGGGGAAAGGGCTGCCGTCCCCGTTTCGCCCAACCACCGCGACGTCGAGGGCCCTTCCCCCCCCGTTTTTCCACCTGCTGCTGAGGGAGTGGATCTCACAACTTCCACCACCGATCCGCCGCCTGCAAGCCTCTCACCTGCCCTTCTTCTGCCATCCTCTGCCGAGTCAGACGATGCTCGTGAGCTCCTCGCCGCCAGATTCGAACGCGGCTTAACTCTAGCTCTCAGCCGGGTCCTTCAAGACTCCCCTTTAGGCGTTCCACCTCGCCTTAGGGACTCGGGGGAGCTGGAGTTGTATGAAGACATAGATCGCGACTCCGAGTATACCGACGTCTCCGACTCTGATGAGCAGCCTTGAGGTGCTTCTTTGCCCAGCCGTTTTTCTCCACCGACCATCGCACCTTCCCCTGCCCCTGCTGCCTTCCTCTCGTCCTTCAGCCTGCTGCTCCCGCTCCCCCTCGTCCTTCAGCCTGCTGCTCCCGCTCCCCCTCGTCCTTCAGCCTGCTGTTCCCGCTTTGCTCTGAATCGAGAGCTTGATTCCGCCATTTCCCTGACGGGCTCTCTGTTTGCCCGTGCCCCTACATGTGCGGGGCGAATATCTACACACACACACACACACACACACACACACGAGGGACAATTTTTTTTTATTTTTTTAAGCATGGAAGAAAGAACTGAGGCTAAACGGTGGAAAACTATCTCTTATAAACTTTTTTTTCCTTTTCCGTGATAACAAATTTAACCCTTTCAATTCGGCGGGGTATTTTTTTATGCATTCGTGCTGGAGAGCAGATTTGACTAGTAACCAAGGAGACTCATTTCTATCTCTTAACTGAGGCCCACTGAATTTCACGCAACCACGACTTAGCATTCTCTTTGTGGGAGTGGTCTGGTTCCGTCAGATAAAAACAAACAGACTATAATAACAAGAATAAACTTAAAAAAAAGAATGGACATCACCGGGATTCAAGGCATTAACCCGGGAAGATTTCACTCAGTAGCGGGAAATTCGCACGTGTAGTAACAACGTGACTGAATCTGGCACCTCCCCGGACTCCCAGATACGATAGGATCACGTCTTTTCCGTTTTATTCTCGCTGGGCAGAAGAGAGCGAGGTGGAGGGGTGCTGTCAGGTGAACCCGTCTGACCTACGCTGAATACGTGGTTAGAAAGTCTCCATTAACCCCTTCTATATGCAAGCGTTTTTCAGTGTCGGTATATCGACCAGAAAGTCTCTATTAATCCCATCTATATGCAAACGTTATTCGGTATCTGTAAATTTGTTAAAAGGCCCCCATTAATCCTTTCTATATACAAACGTTTCTCGGCATCGGAATCCTCTTATCACCCACACGTTTTCATTCAGCTTAGACCAGGCCTCTTCTAATTTGTCTTCGAGTATTATAGTAAGATACCTGAATCTAGGAAAGGGTGGCTACAAATCTATCGTCTCCAGGTCATTCTATCCTTTGCCATCCCGCTTCCTTCTCTCCAGTTTACACCCTCCTCACTCATCTACCTCTCCACCCGACCCCTCCATCTCATCCTCGGTTTCTCCCACACCCCCTCCACCTTCACCCCACTCACATACTCTCCTAGTCAGTCTCGCATTCTCCATTCTCTCTAAAAACACCAGCACATCCACAGCGCCACCACAACGTTCCATATCTTCTTTTTTGCGCCACTCTGTCTGCAGTAGTGAAGGAAATAATGCTCAGACTGATGGGATTAAGGCCTGTATTCTCGTCGGTTAAGGTGGCCCCCTGACACCTTATCCATAGCGAATTATTTTCTATAGTGTGCCTTACTACCCTCCTGTATATTGCGTATATCTTGTAAACACCATCATGGAAGGCAAAAATAACATGCAAGGAATTATTAATGAGATGCAAGCAAAAATAAACCGGTAAGGAAAAGGTGTTAGGCAGCTTACTTACCTGACGAGAATACGCGACTAAAAAGATTATTCCGAATCCCAACTGATGCCAAACTCGAGGATGGACAGATGAACCCCCTGACTGCGATATGTTCCCTCCGCTAAGTATAAGGGTATGATGTTTGCCTCAGTGGAATACCTAGGTGAGTCCATGGCAGCGAGAAAAAGATACACACACACACACACACACACACACACACACACACACACACACACACACACACACACACACACACTTAGGTCTGCTTGATCAACTCTCTGACCCTGGAGATGCCTTCTTCATTCCTTAATATTTTCTTCCAGTTTTATTCAACACAGGACAGACTTATAGAACAGGAAGAGATGACCCCTCCAGTACGACAGACCTTTCCTATGCTGAATAAAATCGTCTGGTAACAACAAGAATAAACAGGACGTCACCTGGATGCTGCAGCCAGGATTCAGTATTAAAATTGAAAGCGCAAATGTAAAGACAAGCTCCCTATTGGTTACGACAATTTTTGAGATACCTGATGAGGATAGGACACGTCTCACCTTTCCGTACCTGCAGTGAGGGATGTGGGCTAATCACCTTTAATTACAGGTGTCCCTTTAATTACCGTCAAATCATAGGACAGTACTTGACTTCCCCTTCGCGTTCCCAATTACAATACAATGGTCATGATCCTCTTTAACCAGAATTTACGTTTTTTACGCTGCTTTATTTTCTAACATAAAGCCTCTCCTACTGAAGGGATTATTCCAGCTGAAAAAAGCGAGAAACAAACAACAACTTTCCTAATAACATCCAGTAAGAGGCCGAGGTGCAATACACGCAATAAATAGCTGAGAAAAGGGAGCTCCGAAGTCTACACTGCAACCTGTAATATGGAACAAAAGGCGACACCACACTTACAAGCACACCAGGGAAATATACCGTAACAAGGGCTATACTGTAGACTAATGATGGTGGATTTTGGCTCGTACGCTACCACTGTCATTCAGAGTACCGTGAACTGGAATGTAGGTGACCGCGAAAAGCTTTTATTCGAGGTCATCCTTCCTAAGCTGAATAAAATCGTCTGGCGGTAACAAGAAGGAAAATTGAAGTGATGTTCTCGGAATGGTTATGACGGTGACTATATTGCTCTAGGGTAGACGGGGCAAACTAATCTTTGCTCATCTATCTATCTTTCAATCTATCTAGGGTGTAAGGAGAAATAGAGATTACCTTCCACTTTACGATGTGAGAAATGGAGCCTTCTCTCTCTCTCTCTCTCTCTCTCTCTCTCTCTCTCTCTCTCCACCAGCCAGATAGTATGATGTACTCGTCCGTGCCAAGTAAAGACAAACAGCCGGGAGAAGGCCGGCCACCTGCACCACTAGGGTACTTTTTACGAGTTATTTTTAGAAGTTTAATTTATAGTTACCTTAAATCTCTCTGCTTCACATATTTAAACTGTGGTGAAAGCTGTTTTCCAGTGGTACCAGATATCTGCCAAAACAACGACAAATGCTGCAGAAAATAAGGGCCACAAATTTACCCTTGCCCTCTCGGATACGTTGTACGCCTAGTGAGTGGACACGTAACTCGATCACGCTATCTCAGTCAGCTCTCCTTTACTACCTTTTAAAGTTACAGACCGAGGAGAAAAGTTGACTTTTTTGCCCTGCAACAGGTTGCCGTCATCACCAAGAACTAACACAAGCAATAACGAACCCTTATCATCAGTAGTTCTGGCCAGTACTAGCAAAATCAAAGTGGTTCCGTGCAAGTCTCACCGTTCCCATCATCACCCAAGGACAGTACTAACACAGTACCTTGCTTTAAGCTCACATCATCAATATACTACGTTGCAATACAGGAAGGTTAAAATCTCAGAGTGGTGTGGTACGGGACAGCCAAAGTTTGCCCACATTCCCTACCGGTTGTGGCAATGTGGGCTGTTACATGAACTATTTCTATGTGATAGCAATATGAAGTACACAAGAAAAGAGTATGGGAAGGAAGGATATTCCCTGTCTCTGGGGAGGAAAGAGAAATACGCAAGATACGACGCAATGCTGGCTGAGAAATTCCGATGAACTCTTGGTCATGGCTGTGCAGAATCAAATCATCAGTCATTATCATCATCATACACACGACCAGATTAAAGTGCTATGGCCAAATACCTCGCAACTAGCTATGGGTCGACTTAATACCACATTGCTATAGGTCCACATCATCATTATATCATCATCATCATCATCATCATCACCATCATCATACTATCATCGACAATTTCAAAGCACACTACCTTGCAATTGGCTGTGGGTCGAGTTGATACCACTTGTCAATGGGGTCAGCGTTGATTAGCCTGGCCAGAGCCGCCTTCGTCAGTGTCACCAGCCCAGTCTCGGGGTCGGCGCTCCACTGGCCTGCCTGTAGAGCCCCGCCACCGCCACCATCTCCCTCAGTCTTACCTCCGTCGCCAAGTCTCATCTCTTCCACCATCATCCTTGGACTTGAACCTCCTCTATTTGGAAGGTTCTCTGCTACCTTCTCAACCAGCTTGAAGGCTTGTACTCTTGTCGTAGCGAAAAAAATTGTGTCTTGTCCTTATATCTGCCTGAATCGTATTTATCCTTTCAGGTGAACCTCCTGTGTCTTGAAGGTTCTCTGCAACCTTCTCAACCAGCCTAAAGATGCTTCGTTGTAAAGAAATATACTAATGGAGTTTTAGTTACTTCTGCCGGAATGGTATCACACAATCGTCCTAAGCACTGATGCCGTCCCTCATTATCACGGAGCTAACAGGATCATCGACACTCAGAAAATGTTAGGTAAATTCACTGTTCTATTCCAGAAAAATACACTGCATGTAAACCATAAGGCTTTGAGCTGGGACCTCTGCAGGAGGGAAGGGGACTGGGTGAGACTTCTTCAGGGGGGTGAAGGAGGTTTTTGAGCCTTCTGGAGGAGGAGTAGGCCACTGAATGAGACTTGTAGGTGCTCAAGGAAGCTTTTGAGACTTTTGCAGGAGGGGAAAAATACTGCTGTAGGTGCTCAAGGAGGCTTTTGAGACTTGTGAACGAGGGGAAGGAGGCTTCGAGGTGAGACTTCTGCAGGAGAGTAAGGAACCGAACCACTAACACAGCCGCGACACTCTGTCCCTGGAGGGAGTGACAGGGGCGTCCGTCCTCTCTTAGCTCACTCGCGGTCCACACTGACTCCATTCACCACTGCGCTCCCTCGGCCCTCTCTCTAGACTTGGAGAATTGACGGCTAGGATGCTGGGTCGACATACATTTATAATCATTCTTTTGCCTTATCAACGTTCTCTGTCTCAAGCAGAGTTTAGGACTGCTTACTTAATCCTTTGTCTTCACTTATATAACCACCAAACGTTTCACAATAAGGCAAGTTAATATTAAAAAGGAAAAACATAAAACTAACACATAAAGGTGGGTTTAGCTGAGCTTGAGAATAAATTGGTTTTGGGATAAATAATTACACTGAGAAAGAGTGTCTGAGAAAGAGGTGGATCTGATTAGTATGGTAATAATGAGACAGCTTTGGGGTAGTCTATGGATAATTAAGATAGAAGATAAATAATAACTAAGAGAATAAATTGGAACTTCGATAATTATATGGTAAATGGGGGGTTTGTCTTAATATGAAAATAAATAAACAGGTTTGTGGGTTGGAGAAACAGAGGGCAGGACACACCAAACAAAACCTTGCTAGTTTTATCACGGGGTTCATCTCATCACTAAATAGCCTTAAACATGTCTTCCTAGCCTTTGTGTGTGTGTGTGTGTATGTAGGTAGGTAGGTAGGTAGGAAGACAGGCAGGCACGCAGGGACACACAGGTAAGTGGGTAGGTAATTAGGTAGGCAGACAGGCAGGCACACAGGCAGGTAAGCAGGTAGGCAAGTTAGTCCATCCTAAACCTAAACTGAATCGTTTAAATGTAATCTCTTCTAAAGGACTAAGATTATGACCAAGGCGCCTGATACACTGTTGGTAACGAGTACTGTGCCATCTCAAGTCAGTCACGAGGCTATAAAAATATCACCCAATTCTCCTCTCAGCAACATACAGGGGAAGAGGCTTGATAACTGGGCACTGGTCGAGGGAGCCAGTGATTTGAGGTGCCAGTCATCGGTGTTGGTTAGTGATGTTACGGGAGCTAGTTTGGTGATGAAGCAGAACTGCCTCAAGAACACGAACACGATAACGAACACACACACACACACACACACACACACACACACACACACACACACACACACACACACACATACACACACACACACACACACACACACACACACACACACACACACACACACACACACACAGGATAACCTCAGATGTGTCCTTTCCATATGCCTACAGACTTATGCCTCACCCTTTATAATGAGGAGGACCGTAAGTCGAAGAGGCTGTGTATTTCAAGTGTACAATTTTCCTGCTTGGAATGATTATAACCACTGATGCTACCGGCTCTAAGTACAGGCTTGCGAGGATCCTAAGTGACTTGCCTGATAAGGAAAATTACAATGAGGAAAAGAATTAATGAAGGTAGGAGTGTGGAGGATATAAATGGGGGAAAGAATAAATGAAAGTAGGGAAAAGGAAAATATAAAAATAAAAATATAAACTGAGATGACATGAGAGAAAAGTGATACCATGCCTTTTGCTGATAGGAAATTCCAGCACCTTATTACATGGACTGAGGTAGCGAAAGGGAACTGGTCAAAGTTTTCCATTTTCTGCTTACAAAATGCTGCGGTAAAGGACGCACGCACGCACACACTCACTCACTTGCATATGTGATCACCCTGTCGGTTCATATTGCAGACTGACGGGATGAATCATTATAACACATTTACGTATCACTCTCACTACAGACACCCATCACCATTTGTGCTTCTGTGTTGCGTGCCTAACCTTGTAAGACTTAAGGCTTCCCAATGTGAGACATTAACCTGGTCCATATACTGTAACTGAGCAAAAACAACATTCAATTAGATTTGCGTAATACTAGAGCTGTCCCGAACTGCAGAGGGTTAATATTGGATCTGGCGTCATTCTCACTACAGAAACCCATCACCATTTGTGCTTCACCAGTATGTTGCGTGCGGAGGCTTGTATGACTAGAGGCTTTACTATGTGTGAGGCATTTAGCCGGACCATAAAACCCAGCAAAAACAATATTCGATTACCTTCCGTCAAAGGACTCGTAACACTGAGGCGGGAATCGGTCATATACTGATGCAAATCGTCCCGAGTGTGAAGTATGGGATAAAAATTGGATGGGGAAATATTCGTTTCATTAAGCTGGATTCTGGGTAAGCTTTCATAAGGAAGATAAACAGTAAAATTATGGTGTATTCGCTGCTGTATATAGAGAAAGACCAAAAGCAGAGTACAGAATCCCACTTGCAGCATTCTGCCCCAAGACTTCTTCAGGAACAACACCAGTAGACAGTGCTTCACTATTTAAATTGACCTAAGCCTGAATGGTGACCAGAACACAAGTACACAATCCTGCACTACCAGTCAGGCTTGGGTCTGTTTAAGGAGTGGAGTGTTGTCCAGTAATGATGTTCCTGAAGAAGCTTTGTGGGCCAAACGTTGACATAAACTGGTTCCTGTACTCTGCTTTTGGCCTTCCTTCGAGTATTAATATTGTTGCTGTCTTTGCTGCTTCCTGGACTTTGATGAATAGTCGTGGAGAAGGAAGACGTGTTTCTGAGCTCTCCTCTAGCTGCAGGGTTGCCTCACCGGCGTTAGCTTTTTTTTTTTTTTTTTTTTCGCCACTAGGACGTTTTTCAATAAAGTTAGGTTAGCTAGACCTCATTTTCCTCCCTGGCCTTAGTAGATATAGTAGGTGTCTATATCTGATTACTGAGATTGCCTTTGCTTACTCACTTCTGGAGTGTACCCCCCACTGATCGCTCTGGGGTGAGTCACACACAGGCGCGTCCTCCCAAGAGTGGTTTGAGAGGGTAATCTCAGCCTAGGTGGGTCTTCCCCAGGTACTTTGCCCCTTGGTCGTTTTTCTCTTCCCACTTCCCCTTCACGGGGGAAGTGGTAGCTATGACGGACGCCCCTACTGCCTTCCCCTCCTTCAGGGGGGGAGGTAGTCCTGACGACATCCCTACCGTGACTGACCGGCCCCAGACTGACGGACGCCAGACTCGTTCCCCGCTTGACATACCTGTAAATAACGCGACCTTCGTAACGATTCATGCACTAGGTTCCACTCCCCTGTCCAGACTCAATCCCTTCATTGTCAAGAAGGTGATTGACCACTGTGCGGGAGAGGTGGAACAAGTAAAAAAACTTGGAAATGGGGACCTCCTAGTAAAGACATTCAACTCAGCTCAGGTTAAAGACTTGCTAAAGCTGCGCAAGTTTCACTGCCATGATATCGAAGCCAAGATCCCAACATCCATGAATTCCTGCAAGGGTGTTATCACTTGCAGGGATCTCATGGTAATGAGTGAGGAAGAGATCATACAGGAACTTGCTCAGCAGGATGTAATTGATGCCAGATTCATCACTCGTTATCAGGAAGGCGTAAGGACGAAGACAGCCACTGTTGTCCTCACTTTTGGCAAAGTTTTTCTACCTACAAATGTCAAAGTAGGATATGAAATTGTAAATGTAAGACCGTACATCCCGAATCCCCTTCGTTGTTCAAAATGTCAGCTCTATGGACATCATGAAAAGGCTTGTCGGGCTTCCAACATCGTGTGTGGCAAGTGTGCGGCTGTAGGTCACTCTGCTGACAACTGTACATCCGAGACTGAGTGCTGCTTTCACTGTAAGGATGCTCACTCCACTTCCTCGAGGGTTTGTCCCAAGTGGAAGGAGGAGAAAGAGGTCTGCACAGTGAAGGCAACTGAGGGCATTTCCTTTTACGATGCAAGGAAGAAGGTGAAGGAGTTGCATGCAACTCCCAAGCCTAATATCTCCTATGCATCGGCGGTTGTGTCCCGTCCTGTGATGTGCACCGTTGAGACACAGACTGACCTAACATTCGCTCCTCATGCCCCATGCCCTACCTCTCAGTCTAAGCCTCCTGTACGTTCCAACTCTCTTACGGACATCCCTGTTGCTACATCATACTCTTAGGCTGCCGCTGCTCCTTCGCAGTCAGTGCGGCCAAAACAGAAGCCTGACAAGTCTGACAAAATTAATTTGACCACCCTCACTAAGCAGTCACGTCCTCATGTCCTTCCCGCTCCTGGTCCAGCAAGGGAGAGAAAGAATAGCTCTTCCTCGGTGGAGTCTGGGAGCCTTATCATTGATGAAAATATGGAAGTCTCCATGAACAAGAACCGGGAAAAGTCCCCCGGTAGCCACTCGCCTGGACGCGGGGGGCATAAAAATACTAAGCACACTGGCCCCCCTCGAAAATCTTAAACCGCCGCATTCAGTATACTACAGTGGAATTGCAGAGGTATTGGGAATAAGTTACATAATATAGCTATCTTGCTTTCACTACACAGGCCAGACGTTGTTTGTTTACAGGAGACGCGCCTGCAGGATCATCCTGATCCTCCACAGTTCAAACACTTCCACTCGTATAGAAGATAATGAAGGTCATGGAGTTGCCATTTACACACACAAATCACACCCGCAAACGGAAGTGATTCTAAATTCTACTCTGGAAGCTGTCGCGTGCAGAGTAAAATTTAATAACACGTATCTGTCTATTTGCTCTCTGTACTGTCCTCCACACGGCCCCATTGATAGTGATGCTTTACATTCACTATTTGAACATCTTCCTGGCAATAAGTTAGTGTTGGGCGATTTTAACGCCCATCACTATCAATGGGGTAGCTTGAGGATCGATGGTCGTGGAGAGCAAGTAGCCGACCTAATACTACAGTCCAACCTCTGTCTTCTGAACGATGGTAGAGGGACTCGTGTAGATGATCGTACTGGTAACTTTTCGGCCATCGACTTATCTTTGGCCTCCCCTGGTATACATCAAGATTTTTTATGGAATCCTTATGACGACTCCTTGGGAAGTGATCATTTACCCATCTGTCTTTCTTATACACGCGACATCATTTCGGACCCTTCACCTCCAAAATTCAACTATAAGAAAGCAGATCGGGGATCCTTCTCAAGGATCGCCAATTTAGATATATCTGGGGAGACCATAGATGTTAAGGTCGAAAATATAACTACTTCCATAATACACGCAGCTGAAGCTGCTATTCCCAAGACTTCTACAGTTCAGGCGAAGCATAGAGCACATTGGTGGACGCCGGATTGCCGACAAGCATTAAGAAAACGCAATAGGAGATACAGGATTTTTGATAGTCAGCCCACTGAGAAAAATTTTATTGCATACAAACAGGCACGGGCTGAGGCAAGGAGAATAATAAGAAGGGCCAAACGTGACTCCTGGCGATCCTTTGTGTCCACGGTGACTCGTACAACACGATTACGTGAAGTCTGGTCCACCATAAGAATATTAAATAATAAAGGCCCATATTTCCCAGTCACCACCTTGCAAGTATATAATAACATCTATGACGAGCCTGTGGACGTTGCTAACATCCTCGCCGGGAGTTTTTCTCATGTAAGTAGCTCAGCCAATTATGACCCAAATTTCCAACATCATAAACGCATGACTGAGCTACAGATTATTGACTTTGCCACAGAAGACGTAGACTCCTCGTACAATCAAGAGTTTACGCTAGATGAACTGCTCCTTGCCCTTAAATCCTGTAAAGACACCAGCCCTGGACCAGACACCATCATGTACGGTATGATCCAGCATCTTAATCAGGACAACCTGATTAAGATGTTAGCATTGTACAATGAGATTTGGGCGTCTCGAACGTTCCCAAACTCATGGCACTTTGCGCACGTCATACCGATACCCAAAGAGGCTGGTCGTCTTATGAATCCCACTTCATTTCGTCCTATTGTGTTGACTTCTTGTCTATGTAAGGTCATGGAACGAATGGTAAACAATAGGCTTCTTTTTGTTTTAGAGTCGAAGAATTTGTTAAATGATCAACAATGTGGCTTCCGTAAATACAAAAGTTCACTAGATCATTTAATGAATTTGGAGCATTGTATTGCAGAGGCATTTGCCAATAAAGAATTCATGATAGGGATGTTCTTGGACATCCACAAAGCCTATGACATGACATGGCGACACGGTATACTAATGAAGCTCTATGCTTATGGTTTAAGAGGAAATTTGCCTATTTTTATTTCAAATTTCTTAAGGGACAGGACTTTCTCTGTCAAATTACCCCGTAACGTAACATCGGATATATTTATCCAGGAAAACGGGGTGCCGCAGGGAAGTGTTCTTAGTCCTACTTTATGTAGTATTATGATCAATGATATTCTGTCATCAGCTCCAATCCCCAGGAATCTTAAATACTCGCTCTATGCTGACGAGTGTGCAATATGGCACTCCTCCCGTAATGCACAATTTTCTGCTGGGCGGATTCAAGCAGCCCTTGACTCTGTCCACCAGTGGGCCTTGCAGTGGGGATTTAAGTTTTCCGTCCGTGTGCCGCTGTAGTTTTTACGACTCGTAACGTACCTAATTTGTGCTTAACTTTGGATAATCAGGCGGTACCTTTTCAAAATTCTATAAAGTTTTTGGGAATTCATTTTGATCGTCGTTTGAACTTTTAAATGCATGTTAATACATTGCTTGCTCGTTGCGATAAACCAGTAAATATCCTCAAGTACCTAGCGGGTACTACATGGGATGCCGACAGAAAATCTTTATTAATGGTGTATAAGTCCCTTATTCGATCGAAGCTAGACTATGGCGCACAGGTGTATGGCTCGGCATCTGATGCCACGCTGAAAGGATTGGATGTGTTGCTTGCGAATGTGTCTTGGAGCTGTCCGGTGTACCCGTGTGGCTCGTATGGAAGTAGATGCGAATGTGCCTCCCCTCCGTATTCGCCGTCGGCATACGAACATATAGGAAAAGTAATATCGGCAATGTGGCCTGTACCCCCCTGCGTCAATACCACCATCTCATGCGGGGGTGCGACGGCCACTTGCCGTTCGCCTCCACTTACTGATTCAGGAGCTTGGTGTGGACCTCAGTGACTGTGACAAGTTAGTGCTTAAAAATATAGCGCCTTGGGAGCCACCCGGCTTTACAGTGGATGTATCATGGCTCCCAGCACCAAAGGCCAAGGCGCCGGAGGCGGAGGTCCACCACTTGTTTCGTAATATCAGTGTTCGTCACTTGGGGTCCCATCAATTGTACACCGACGGCTCCAAGTCGAGTGAATGTGTGGGTGCAAGTGTGTGGTCGACTGAATGTGCCCTCAGGTATCGGTTGCCGACTCATACATCTGTGTTTACCTCCGAACTTTTTGCTATTGACAAAGCCATAGACTGTGCTCTCAATTCTAGGCATGACTCATTTGTCATATTTTCAGATTCAAAATCAGCCCTTCAGGCAATTGCATCTTGTACTACGGACTCTCACGAGATCCAGGACCGCATCGTTAATAAGTTGCATTCATGCATCAAGTCATTCACACTGATCTGGGTGCCTGGTCATTGTCGTATCTACGGCAATGAGCAGGCTGACTTACTTGCAAAGTCGGCTGTAGAGCACGAGGAGACTTGGGACGTTCCTCGTGATCTACGGTCCGGTCTCTCTCTCGGGAAGAAATCAATAAATCTTCTGTGGCAAGGTCAGTGGACCAGACTAAATATTCCAACTTGTAAGCCGCACCTGGGCGACTGGGACACCGCCAACCGCCCCAGTCGCCTGGAAGAAAAAGTGTTGGCACGGTTACGGCTCAATGCCACCATTCTAACTCACATGAAACCATATATGGAAAGACGCTTCCCACCGCACTGTGACATCTGTCATGCGGTGTTATCTATCAGTCATATCATCCTGCGCTGTCGGCGATTTATTCGTGAACGTGCTTCACTTATAAATTACTGCGGCGCAGTAGACGTCCCCTTCACCCTTTCCACCATCCTGGGTGATGGGGACATTGTTATGACTGATAAATTGATGGCTTTCTTGAGAGAGACCGGACTGATCAGAGTGATGTGACTTTTTTACTGTGTGGTTATAGTTTTTATCAACGGTAAATATGTATATATAGTACTGTTAATTAGGATTGACAGTTGACGTATTTGAAATAGTTCCTCCACCCACTGCTCTGTTTCTAATATTGATGTCCTCTACATTAAACTCCGTTCCTCGACTAACAGTCACCAGCTGATGAGTGCAAGTGTGCAATATAGGAAGGTATTGGGCACTTGCAGTCGATGGTGGTCTGCTGGGCGAGGTTCTTCACTTTTTGTATAAATTATGTAAATACATTATACCATCTTGCTTAAGTTATTCTAATTAGGGACGACAGCTAACGTATAGGGAAATGTTCCTGACTCGTCTGGTTCCCTTTCATATATTGATGTCCCCTATATTAGGTTGTGCCTCGACTGACAGTCACCAGGTGATGAGTGCAGGTATGTAATGTAGAAAGGCATTTCATATCTGTAGTCGATGGTGTTCTCTTGGTCGAGGCTTTTTTTTACCATTAGTGTAGGTCTAGTTATTTGTCTCTTAGGATTTAGTATAAGTTAGCGATTTGTCTGTTAGGTGATTAGTTTTAGGGTCTTTAGATTAGGCATTTTAGTTTATAAGTAATGGTTAAAAAAAAAATAATAATAAAAATAAAACTACATTATTATACTGTATATATATGTACGTGTGCATGAAAGTGTGTATGTTCATATGCACGGATGTGTGTATGTATGTATGTATGTATGTATACATATATGTTCGTATATATATGTATATATGTATCAATGTACATACATATATATATTTTTGCTTTAATGACCAGGGGCTCCGACCCCAATGGTCGATAGGAAAAAAAAAAAAAAAAAGCCAGAACAACATAAAAGAGAATATTAAGGTGCATGGTGCAAAATAAATCACTGAAGCAGAAGTGTTACGGAATGATCAGAGTTAGTTGAAAATTAAATCGTAATATTGCTGGTATGGTGGCCTTCACACCACTTTCTCCTTAGCTATTTATTTGCAAATTAGTGCTTTCTGTTGGCTTGTATGATATTTATGCTTTGCTAATACCGCCATAGTTTGCATAAAAAGCACACAAGAGGATATTAAGGTCAAGTGTGTAAAATAATTTACAGAGAAGGAAATGTAACGAAATCTCCTATGTGAGAGATTACGGCTTAACTTAAATATCGGCACAGTCGCATGAGTTACATACAATAGAATATTAAGGTGTAAAATGCACAATAAATCGCTGAGGAAGAGGTCTTACAAAGCCTCCCATGTTGGGGTTGAAA
The DNA here is from genome assembly GCF_032717465.1 of Coenobita brevimanus. Classification (NCBI taxonomy): domain Eukaryota; kingdom Metazoa; phylum Arthropoda; class Malacostraca; order Decapoda; family Coenobitidae; genus Coenobita; species Coenobita brevimanus. Next base: position 52,137 of record NC_137020.1, read on the forward strand.
ATTAAGCCGTTATCTCGTTGAAATGGACGGATTTTTAGTACCTTTTCCTGAGCAATTTATTTAGTATATTATACTTTCTTGTCCTCTCTGACGTTATTGGTATTTTTTAATACAGTCGTAGTTCCTATCAGCACCATATTAGGGAATATTAAGGTGTAGCAGGCCAAAATAAGTTGCCGAGGAAGGGATGTTACGAATTCTTCAAGGCCTGTGCCGGCAAATGTCAACAAACAGTGGTTGGTGAATTACTATATCTGTTTGGTGGTGGCATGATTGGCATCTTAATGTATAAGCAGTGAGAATGAAAACCAGGAGCAGGCGGAATTTGCTACGATATCGCCTGGCAACACTGCAAACCCACCATTTACTCTCAGTCAACCCAAACACTTGCACACGTAGAAGTTGTGTCGTTTATAGCAGTGCTGTTTTCAAGGCATCATGCCGCCACTGTCCAAAACGCTACAGGACTGTACCTGGTATGTTCTTGGCTAGAGATAGTTGTTGAGGGACGGGAAGGGGTCCATCGCTGACAGACAAAACCCTGTCAGTGATACACCATCCAAAAAGCAACAGCAGTGAGGTTCACAAACCGGTAAAGACAGGGGTGGGCGATACCAGCAAAAAATGGTAATCATGATTACTGATTACTTTTATGAAAGTAATCGATTACTATTTCGATTACTATCAATATATAAGTACAGTATAATCATTATAATGTGATGGTTTGAGTGCAGTCAGTTACAAAGTACACACTGCAGATAGTTTCCTGTTAGCTGGTAGTTTGTGTGTGTGTGTGTGTGTGTGTGTGTGTGGTAATATGAAATATCAATATTTTTAAATTAAAATTTATAGCTACAGAAGCTAAAAAGTACCCATAACTGAAGCTACATAACGTAAATAGAAAATATAATAAAGCCTTATAGGAATAAAGGGTATTCACCAAGATCTATTTTTGTTATGTTTAATAGCTGTTTGGAAGTAATGGTCATTACAGTGTACTGTATTACATCACACTCATGATATAAGGGAGATATTAGCAAGGTACTTAAAGTGAGCATACAGGATAGAACTAGAAATAATGGTTTCAAACTAGAAAAATTCCGTTTCAGAAAGGAAATCGGTAGAAATTGGTTTGGTAATAGAGTAGTAGACGAATGGAAAAAGCTACCTAGTAAAGTAGTTGCTGCCTCTTCCATTGAGAGTTTCAAGCATAGGCTAGATAAGCATATGACAAATAAGGGGTGGATATAGAATAAAGAAAATCTTATAACCAATACTAATTCAAAAACATTTTCTTTTCAGGTTACACTATGATAGTCTCTATTCTCCTTTCACACTTTCCTGTAAAATGTCCACACCAGTTTTTCTATACGGCGTGGTGTTCTTTCTGACTTTTTCCTGCCGGCTTCGGCTGGAGGGTTTGGAGGGCGGGGGAGAGCCTTCTTCTTTGCTATCCTTATCTCATTCTAGTAGTTCAGTTACTCTTCTAGGAGCTGCCTAGCATGGGCCAACCGGCCTACTGCAGTTATCCTCTCTTCTTATGTTCTTATAATGATAAGTAGCACATAGATTACGACATATTTCAAATCATCATAGAGGTGAAACGAGCTGTGGAACAAAAGAAGAAGGCATATGGTGAATGGTTGGCGAGTAGAGGTAGGGGAGAAGATGAGAGAGAGAAGAGAGAGGTATATGTGAGCAGGAGAAGGGAGGTTAAGAGACTGGTGAAGGAGAGTAAGAAGAAAGTGGATGAAGAGTTTGGGAGGAATCTGAGTGTGAAATGGAGGGAGAGTAAGAAATTGTTTTGGAAGGAGGTAAAGAAAGTAAGGCAGTGTGAAAGGGGAAATAGTAGGGGAGTGAAAGATAGGAATAATAGATTGTTGGTGGAGAAGAGAGAGAAATTGAGGAGATGGAAGGAGCACTTTGAGGATTTGTTGAATGTAGAGAGTGAGAGCAGTGTGAGTATAAGTGGTTGGGGAATGGCTGGGAGAAGAAGAGATGAGAGGAGGGAGGAAGAGATCAGTAGGTCGGAAGTAGTGGAAGCGATGAAGAAGATTAAGCTGGGAAAGACCCCAGGAATTGATGGAGTGTGTGGTGAAATGCTTAGGTATGGGGGTGAGATTGTTGTGGAGTGGATATGGAAGTTGTGTAGATTGGCTTGGGAAGAGGGAAGGGTTCCAGAGGACTGGAAATCAGGTATAATTGTTCCTCTGTACAAAGGAAAAGGGGAGAGAGAAGTATGTGGTAACCATAGGGGTATTTGCCTTCTTAGTGTGACTGGTAAAATATATGGTAGAATACTCATTGATAGGGTTAGGCATATGACAGAGGAGCTAGTTGGAGAAGAACAAGGGGGATTTAGGAAGGGAAAAGGGTGTGTAGATCAGATATTTGTTCTAAGATGTTTAGTGGAGAAGTATCTAGAGAAGGGAAGGAAAGTGTACGCTGCCTTCATGGACTTGGAGAAAGCTTATGACAGAATAGATAGGGAAGGTATTAAGAATATATGGAGTGGAGGGGAAATTGTTGAGTTCTGTGAAGAGTATGTACGAGGGAGCTAGGGCTACGGTGCGAGTGGATGGTGAGCTGAGTGAGTTCTTTGATCTCAATGTGGGACTGAAACAGGGGTGTGTAATGTCTCCATGGCTGTTTAATATATATATGGATGGGGTCGTAAAGGAGGTACAAGGTAGGGCAGTGGATGTGGGGGTGGCCCTAATGAATGAGGGTGAGATTTGGAAGCTTCCGGTGTTGCTGTTTGCTGATGATATAGTATTGTTGAGTGAAGATGAATGGGAGTTGCAAGGTTTGGTGAATGAATTTGGGACAGTGTGTAGGAGGAGGAAGCTGAAAGTTAATGTAAACAAAAGTAAAGTTATGGTGTTTGAGAGGAATGAAGTCACAGAGTGTGCAGTGAGGTTGGATGGTGAGGATATGGAGAATGTGAGTGCATTCAAGTACTTGGGTAGTGTGATGAGTAAGGATGGAACTTTGGGGGATGAAGTACGTGAAAGGGTACAGCAGGGAAGGAAGGTTGTTGGCACACTGAAAGCAGTGATGAGAAATAGGGAGGTGAGTATGGAAGTTAAGAAGTCACTGCATGATGGTATTGTGATCCCTACCCTGACGTATGGAAGCGAGGCGTGGACCTTGCAAGAGGGGAACAAGTCAAGAGTGAGAGCAGTGGAAATGAGTTACTTGAGAGGAGCATGTGGAGTGACATGGAGGGACAGGTTGACGAATGAAGAAGTGAAGGAACGTTGTGGGGTTGATGTGGATGTGGTTGAAAAGATTAGGAGAAATACACTGAGGTGGTTTGGACATGTGGAGAGGATGGAGAATGAAAGACTGACTAAGAGGGTGTATGTAGGTGAGATGGAGGGAGGGAGAGGGAGGGGTAGACCGAGGATGAGGTGGAGGGATGGAGTTGAGAGGTATATGAGGGAGGGGGGGGTGAGTTGGGGGGAGGGTAGTCAAATGGTGGGTGACAGAGTGACTTGGAGGCGTTTTGTCTGCGGCCACCCTTTGCAGGATTAGGGCGTCGGGCTATAGATAGATAGATAGACTATCAAAGTATGTAATTATAAATAAAATAAGCCTCTGTTAAATATATCACAAATTCACAATCACAGACTCACACGACTGATTCCTATTAAGATACAATAATCATTGTACTCCATGGAGAAATTATGGCTAGTTAAAGTTATACTCTTTGCTTTGGTAAGTAACCTATTAATAATGGCGACATACTGTAGAAATCTGAATTAGTTTTCATGAACATTATGAGGCAGGTAAATATTGTACATGAGATATATATCCTTTATCCTAATATCAGAATTATCTCCGATGCCTTACCTCCTCTCAGGAAGCTCCCTCAGATACATGTATGTAATATAAAGTTACCCCTCCTGAATAAATAATAAACTATAATGCTTTATTCTGAATTATATTACTTATCTGTCTTAACAGATCCTTAGGCTGTCAGGATAAATGGAACAGTGTACAAAAATGCCTCCAATTTTTCGAGTCGCGAAGGACTGCAAGTGCATTGCCAAACGTAAGATGTTTAACAAACCATAACCTGGCATGTTAATGGCTAGAAGTATGACAAAAATCCACCAAAAGTACTCAATAAAATAATCGATTACTGGAAAAATAATCGATTACAATATTTTTATGGCGAGTAATCGAAGTAATCGATTACAAATAATCGATTACGCCCACCCCTAGTAAAGACCCAGCCTGTGCAACACAGCATGCACACAACTTCATTCATCCATCATATAGCGTTTATATCAATTACGAACCTATACAATTAAGTCGAGCTTGATGCTTATTTTCTCAAAACATACTATTTCTAGCTTCTCTTTGCATCTACTCCTATAATTCTTCTCTGATTTTGATCATTTTGGTGTCATTTTTTTTTTTTTTTTTCCAAATTTCAATACCTTTGCTCCCTGAAATGTTAAGTACCGGGTATCACACTCTTTTTTTTTTATCTACATGCCATTTTCTGAGAGAATATTTTCTGCATTTTATTGCATTAGGTATAAGACAATAAACCATTTTGCACAACAGATAAGCCAGTATGCATTTCCAGGAAGTTTAATTATGATTTGACCAGTTTGCAGGAAAAGAAAAATCTTAATTCTTCTTTTCCTGCCGAGGAGTAACTGGAAGAAGAAGGGAACCAAACAGCACATCTGTGGGCATCACACCTTTGTTGCCAGGCATGTGTCCAGGGCAGTTCCAAGCTTGTTTTATCAAAAGCTGTGCAGGCTGCCTACCACTCCTTCCATAATTGCTTGAATATTCTACTGCCAGTTACTTGGGAAATGGTGACAGTGATGACGATGATGATAGTAATAATGATGATGGTAATGGTGATGATTTATCTTACTGTCTTCATCCGTGACAGCTGTAGTTCAAGCCAGTGGTGGGATGCACAGGTGATGGAGAGTCAGCCTATACCTCTGGGCCATGTCACTCACACAACCCAAGGTCACACACTGTATGGTTTTCAACTCCCTCAGTGTGATGACCTGTTCTTGTATTTTTTCTTGCCATCTTCAAATGATCTTGTTTGGCATAGGAGAGACTTATTACAGGGGTTAGGTATAGCCTTCATTAATCACTTCACTGCTGCATCATAATCATCCGGACCTCCTTTCCCATCCTAGGGCAGGGTGAGGAGTGTCAATGTCCAGACAGCTCAAGTTTACCGAGTCCAATGGGCCACGCTTCCATTCACTCATCATTCAAGCCCCTGGAATCCTGGCTCTTGTCTGTTACGCCAAAATGAATTAAATTATCTAAAACCAGTAAGTGTAAACAGTGGTAGGTGGTGGTGACCATCATCCACTCATTTGATGTAGTGCTGCCTACATCTTCCTTCACCTTTATCATTCTTTTTCTGTGTCTGCCCTCCTCACTTCCTATTTCTCCCATCCTTAAAGAGGTTAATGATGAGGGAGCAGTAAAATGCATGAGTTTTCACACTTAGTGCAGTGAGTGTGAAAAGAGTTTTGTGACTGGTTTGTGTTATGGGGCGAGAAAAAAATCTGTTCTTACAGTATGTGACGAGTTTACGTGTTGACGTAAGAAGTTAAATAAAATACTGAGTTCAGTTCAATTTATACTGCTTTGCTGACATGTTTATTATTCAGGCTTATTGCACTCATGTTCACCACAGAAGTTGTACACAGTCACTAACCAGAGTTTGTAGTTTGTGGATTTCACTGCAGTTCCAGTGGCATCTCAAGGGGGTCTTTATGCTTCTGTTACAGTAGATATGTATTATTCTACAGTAGGTTATTATGTTAATGATGTGTGTGTGTGTTTTGGATATAATTAATCCTTTATTCGTGTTTAAAGTTGCCTTACATAGCATTATAGATGTATACTGGCAGTGGTCAAACACCAAATCCCCTTTTTTCCCTTAGGTTATGTACTCATAACATCAGGACCCCCTGGATGTGGATGTGGTTGAGAAGATTAGGAGAAATACACTGAGGTGGTTTGGACATGTGAAGAGAATGGAGAATGAAAGACTGACTAAGAGGGTGTATTTAGGTGAGGTGGAGGGAGGGAGAGGGAGGGGTAGACCGAGGATGAGGTGGAGGGATGGAGTTGAGAGGTATATGAGGGAGGGGGGGGTGAGCTGGGGGGAGGGTAGTCAAATGGTGGGTGACAGAGCGACTTGGAGGCGTTTTGTCTGCGGGCACCCTTTGCGGGATTAGGGCGTCGGGCTATAGATTGATAGATAGATAGATTATTATTATTATTGTTATTATTATTATTATTATTATTATTTATTATTATTATTATTATTATTATTATTATTATTATTGACATCATCATCCATATTATTGCCATCATGCAACTAATCAACAATTTTCCAGGTTGCAACAAGACCCCCTGCAGGAGTCAGTGCTGCTGTCACAGAAAACATCATGATCTGGATACCATTATCTTTGGGTGAGTTCCTATAGAAGGGCAGTGTTTGGAAACTCCCAGTACTGTTGTTTGCAGATGATACTGTGTTGTTAGGTGAAGACGAAGGGGAGCTGCAAGGCTTGGTGGATGAGTTTGAGAGAGTGTGTAAGAAACGGAATCTAAAGGTGAATGTAGGGAAGAGTAAAGTGATGGTCTTTGAGAGAGGTGAAGTCAGTGAATGTACAGCGAGGTTGGATGGTGAGGAATTGGAAAATGTAATTACGTTTAAGTACTTGGGTAGTGTGATGAGCAAGGATGGAGGTCTGGAGGGTGAAGTGCTTGAAAGGGTACAGCAGGGAAGAAAGGTTGCTGGTTCTTTGAAAGCAGTGATAAGAAACAGGGAAGTGAGCATGGAAGTGAAAAGTTACTACACGACAGTATTGTGATACCAACTCTAACGTATGGAAGTGAAGCTTGGACATTGTTGGAGGGACAGAAATCAAGAGTGAGAGCAGTGGAAATTAGTTATTTGAGAGGAGCATGTGGATTTACATGGAGGGGCAGACTGACAAGTGAGGAAGTGAAGGAGCGTTGTGGTGTGGATGTGGATGTGATAGAAAGCATTAGGAGAAACACATTGAGGTGGTTTGGCCATATGGAGAGGATGGAGAGTGAGAGACTGATGAGGAGAGTGTATTTGAGTGGGGTGGAGGGGGAGGCCAAGGATGAGATGGAGGGATGGAGTGGAGGTATATGAGAGAGGGGGGTGTGAGTTGGGAGCAGGGGAGTGAAACGGCGGGGGATGGGGCGACGTGGAGGCGATTTGTTTGTGGCCACCCCATATGGGATTAAGGTGTCTGGCAATAAATAGATAGAGATTGAGTTCCTATAGTATGTTCACTGTAACCTGGCTTAGAGAAGTTAATCCTGGAATTGATAGAGGAGGAAAGAAGCATGGTGTGGGGGTCAAGACAAACACAGCTGCGTGTGCTTGGCTTTATTCTGAGCAGCGGGGACGGTTGCCACTGATGCCTGAGGCTGTGATTCAAGAGGATCCGGCAACACCCAGCATATCGTACGGATGGGCCCATGAACAGGCAGTATCCTACACAATATCCTTGAAAGGAACAATTTATGGGCTCCTGGCCTTTGGTTCCTTCTTCCTAGCATCCATCCATCCATCATCCAGCATCCATCCATCCATCATCCAATCCTATGTTGCCCCATGAGGAGCATAGGAGCCCGGGGCTAGGGAAGTTGGTCCTGACATTTCAGATGAGAGTGACCAGCCTCACACATCCCTGAGTGGCGTTATGTGAACAATAAACCCCAACCACACCTTGGATATAAACCTTCACTGGCTCAATCCGATTGGAGTGCCGTAATTACCCACTAAACCACCAGGTGCCAAAATTTGGTCATATGGTTACCACGCAGCTTAGTAAATGGTTTCCTGGTGTACAGGAAACCATTTGGCTTGTCTCTCACTGTAGAGTCACCCATAGGCAGAAGGAAGAGGAAAGAATGAAGGAAAGAAAGACAGAAGAGGGAGTGTGAAGTCACCTGTAGGCAGAAAGACGAGGAAAGAATGAAGGAAGGAAAGACAGAAGAGGATGGAAGGAAAGAAGGATGGGGGAGAGGAAAGGGCAGACACCTGAGAGCAGCGCTACATCGAGTGAGTGGATGGTGTAGTGCTGCATAAAAAAAAAAAAAGGTCATCAGTTTATTTTACCATGGTGGGAAAAAAAAAAAAAAACTGATAATGATGGTGGTGATGCTGATGATGATGATTGATGATATACATTTATTTTTCACAGGCCACACAACACCCTCTTTGAAGACAACATGTTCAAGTTAACCCTGGAATTGACAGAGGGTGGGAAAAGTTAGGGAAGATGATGATGATGATTCAAAAAGAATTTGAAATGATGGTGGAGATAATGATGATGATAAACTTTTATTATTTTTTTTTTTCACAGGCCATACAGCCCCTCTTGAATATGGCACATTCCAGTTAATCCTGGAATTGACAGAGTTGAAGATGGTGGTGGTGATGATGATAATGATACAGAGGGTGTATGTAGGTGAGGTGGAGGGAGGGAGAGGGAGGGGTAGACCAAGGATGAGGTGGAGGGATGGAGTTGAGAGGTATATGAGGGAGGGGGGGGTGAGTTGGGGGGAGGGTAGTCAAATGGTGGGTGACAGAGCGACTTGGAGGCGTTTTGTCTGCGGCCACCCTTTGCGGGATTAGGGCGTCGGGCTATAGATTGATTATTTTTTTCCCACCCCTTAGGGGATTAAGGCATCTGGCTACAGATAGATAGATACATAGAGTATTATTATTATTATTATTGTTATTATTATAATTATAATGCTGTATGGTAGTGGGACCTGGGCAGTAAAGGAAGAGGATATTTGCAGGCCCAAACGTACAGAAATGAGAGTGGTTATGTGGATGTGCATTGCGTATCTGTGTGCAAGGGCTGGGGGACTAGGTTTACAGTGGAAGAGTTGAGAGGTAGGATGGGACTGGAGTGTGTTGGTGTTGTGATGAGGAGAGGTAGATTGAGATGGTCTGGGCATGTGGAGAGGATGGGGGATGACAGTTGGGTACAGAAAGTGAGAAGTGTTAATGTTGGGGGTGGAGTTGCAAGAGGTAGACCTAAAAAGACCTGTGATGAGGTCATTGAGTGTGACCCAAAGGATAAGGGACTGAATAGGGAAGCTGTCAGAGATTGAGCAGCTTGGAGGGCCCCCATTAGGTGACAAAGACCGACACATGCAAGCATGTTGGAGCCTTCAGAAACGAAATGACAAATTACTATTTTTTCAGGGCAGACAACACCCCCTTTTAATATCACTTTTTTCCACCCCTAATGGGATTAAGGCATCTGGCTGTAGATAGATAGGTATATAGATTATTATTATTATTATTATTATTGTTATTGTTATTATTATTATTATTTTCAGGGCAGACGACACCCCTCTTGAAGGTGGAACTTTGGTGTAGCACTGCCAACCTGTCACCATCAAGTTGGTCAGCAAGATGTTCCAGGCCAGTGCTTACTTGGATGGTGGCATTTGCTGGGACATTCTATTCTATTTTGATGGTAAATTAGACTGAACTGATTCTATGTCCTCTGGAGTTAACATGTAATGATCACATCCATTGGCAGAATCTTGTATAATTTAGTAATGGATATGACATTCATCAAACACTGCATGCTGAATATTGACTAGTTCATTCACTTTAACTTGGCCCAGATTTTCATCGTTTTGCAGCTTTCCATAGTTGTGAATGAGGCCTTTAGTCATGTAGTAAGTTCAGTAAAATACTGTAATGTTCCGTGGGAATTTTGGTAGGACAGCAAGCCGTCTATTCAGATATCTTAAGGATGCCCCAAAATAACATTAAAACCTGTTGGCCGTCAGAGAAACTGTTGGCATCAGCCTAATGACACCTGTATTGAAAGTGTATCATTGGCACATTTCACTTGGATTTTTTCATCAACTCAGCCTATAAAACTTAACGTTTGCTGCTGGGATTCATTCTTCATCCAGGTTCTGCCTTATGGAGCCCCAGTAGGATTAAAGTGATTTTATTTTCAGGAGGCAGTTTTTTTTGATAAAGTAAATGAAAAAATGTACCTCTGACTGAACAGACAGTAGTAGCTACTACTGTATTGTAATACACCCTTTTTTTCCTATTGCTTCTAATCCCCCCCTTGTTGTATGTTGCAGGGGAGGGAGGAGGAGGGAGAGGGAGTACAGGAGAAGGAGGACATAAGAGTGAAGGAAGGAGGGGGGGATGAAGGGGGAGAGAGGAGGGAGAGGGGGATGGAAGAAGCTGCTTTTCAGTAAGAGGAAGAGGTAGAGGGAAGAAGGATGACTAGAGGTGGAAAGACAAGGAGGGGAAAGTAAGAAATGAGAGAGAGATGGGGTGGAGGAGAGGCAGGAAGGAGGAGGAATGGACATGAAGGGAGGGATGGAGGGGTGGGAACTGGTGGGGGGATGGAGGGGGCAGGGAACAAGTAGAGGGAAAGAATGTAGAGGTTGGTGGAATCTGCCAGCTTTGGTCAGCCTGGCTGGAGCTGTGACTGGTGAAGGATGTTTACATTTTTCTATAAGATTTTTTTTCCTTTTTCTTCTCATTAATTGTTTTTATGCTGATAATATTGACTTTAGCTTGTATTGCACACATTCCTGAGTATTTCTAAAGCTTACCCATTGATATTTTTCCTGGAGTTTTTAGTGTCATGGCTTATATGAATGTTCTTTTTCAGGGGTGTGAGTCTGGGGGGAAGGACAGCATGAAGGCAAAAAACTGCATGACATGGAGGTGAAGTAATTTGTGGGCACCTTTCTGGCATCAAGGCATTTAGCTGTACAGGACTACCACCACCACAGCTACCAGAACTATCATAGCCACTACTAGAGCAACCACAACCATCATAACACTATTGCTGGAGAGGACATTTAGCTGGATACGACTTTGGTCAGTATGCCGTAACCATATCTATTATTTTTTTGTGCCTGCTACTTCCATATGGCTTTATATAGCTTAAGAGGCTTTTCTAGAGGGGTTAGATATACATACAGCAGACTTTCACCAACAAAAGTGATGATATGTAGGGCAGGTGGCAATACTGTCAAAGCAGAGGAAGTGTGGCCAGGTGTAGTTTGCTGCAAGGGTGTGGGAAATAACTTCATCTTGGTCAGTGTTTGTGATAAGTGGCTGCATAGGAGATGTAATGGTAGATCAAGCGGAAATGACTCACTCCGGCCCATAGCTCTTCCCGCCCTAGTCACTCTGACCCTTAGCTAATAATAATAATTAGGTTAGCTAAAAATGAGTAATAATAACAGCTGTAATGACTGGATTTCTGTCAGGAAAGGGGGGCCGGTGTGACTAGGGTGGGAGGCCAGAGTGGCCAGGGCCAGCAAAACTAGGGGCCGGCGTGACTTGAAACCCATCAAGCAGCGTGGAGAGCCGCCATTAGGTGACCACGGCCGATGCATGCAAGGATGTTGGTGCCTTTGATACCATGATACAAATTAAATTCTAAAAATCTTTTGGCATAGAAAGCCTCATCTAACAACAATCCCGTGCCCCATGTCAGTTTATTTATGGCCTGGTGTAGTAAGACTGGGTGGGTAATTTTGACTGGTAATCAAGGAGACATTCCTTACTTAAGACTTGTCAAATTCCATGCAGCAGCATGGTAAATTCCCCCAGCCCCTTGCTTGTTAGTTGATTACCAAGTGGTCAGATTAGGATGGTAATTTTGTCTAGTAACCAAGGAGAATCATAACTAAGGCTCAAGATTCCATGCAACAGCTTTGTAAAGATCCCTAGTCACTACTCAGTTAGTTGATGGCCAAGTGTAGTCAGATTGGGAGGGTTATTTTGACCATAGGTCTGTTACAATAACAGCCCATATTTTCATTGGGTCTGGTTAGTACTTGGATGGGTGACCGCCTGGGAACACCAGATGCTGTTGGCATCCCTACGTGTCAAGTGGGGTTGGTGGAGGATTAGTGCCCCTCCCTGTAAAACAATTAACTCTAAGCCCTTGGCCACCCCGTGTGGGATACATGGCGTCTGGCAATGGATGGATGGATGGATTGTGGCTTATTTCACACAGCTCATTGGTAGAAAGACAGTGGTATGGTTCTGCAGTCATCCCATAGCATTTCATGACCAGCCTTATATTCTGGTATTTGTCTAGTATTACAGTTTAGCATTTAAGATGGAGAGTTGGCAAATTTTAGGTCAAGTTAGGGTAAAATGAGTATAGTAACAATGGACTCACACCTAACTCCTAGCTAAGGCTAGTCAATGTCCATGCAACCACATCTTTGTGATAGTCTTGGGAATGACCGATTGTCAGAAGATTGGCTATGGGAGCAAGAATGTGTGGCTAATGTGTTACTGGGATCATCCACACCTTTCCCACCCCAAGGTAGGGTAGAGAGAGACAGAAGAAAACTTGATGGAATGAGATACTAACCAGTGTTTGCCCAGTTGAATGAGTCACACTGCCATTCTCACCATTCAGGCCCCTGGAATCCTGGCATCAAGGGGCTAAAATGTTTGCTGAGCCATTGACCATGATGAAGCAGTCTACTGTAAATGGCAGTATACAGGTTTTATTCCAACCTGGCCTAAAATTCTCTTTCCATCCATATTCCTGAGCTGTAACAAGAGTAACTGTAGACTCTGATGTTAGTCCTGAAGTGTTATGGATAAGATTTAGATTTGTCAAAGTCTTTTTGCCTTTGTGCTAGAAAAGAATATGGCTGCTTGTTTTGATAGGCAGGCCTAAATTTGTCCTTTTGCTGTTTATTTGTAGCATTTCATTTTTTTTTTTTTTCATTCCTCATGGGGCAACATAGGATGATGAATGAAAAAATATGAAATGCTACAAATAAGCTGCACAAGGACACATTTAGGCCTGCCTATCAAACCAAGCAGCCATACTATTTTCTTGAACTTGTCCTAAACTGCCCCTTATCCTGAAAATGATCTCGTAAGGATAAACATTGTAATATATTATACTGATTTCACTTTAATTTGATCTAAAAGTGACAACTTCCAGTCTTGAAAACTGAGCTGTAACAAAAGCCTATTAAAATAGTGCTATGGTCTTCTTTTTGGTTTAAAATTTTTTAGCATCTTGAATTTTGAGTTTGAACAATAGATGAGCAATAGAATATGCTGCTAGTCACAAACAAATGCTGTGGAAAGGATAATTAGCTGTAGCATTGTCTTGTTCTGCCACTGTACTGTGTATGAAATAGCTTACTGAAGACAGTTTTGGCCAAGTTAAGGTATATGATAGCAGTAGTAGTAGTAGTAGTGTAATCTGGTGTATTTCTCCTGCATGTCTACTCTAAATGTAAATAATTTGTATTACAGTATATTCCCTCTTCTGTCGTTCTTTTCTTGGTTCTTTCCTCCTCCTTCTGCCTATGGGTGACTCTACACTGAGTGTCAAGCTAAGCGGTTTTCTGTACACCAGGAAGCCATTTACTATGCTGGGTGGTAACCATATAACCAAATTATAGCACCTGGTGGTTTAGTGGGTAATTAAGGCCCTCCAATCGGATTGAGCCTGTGTAGGGTTATGCCCAAGGGGTGGTTGGGATTTATTGCGCACATAATGCCACTTAGGGATGGGTGAGGCTGGTCATTGTCATCTTAAACATCAGGACCAACTTGCTTAGCCCCAGGCTCCTACACTCCTCATGGGGCAACATAGGATTGGATGATGGGATAAATTTTTTGAAAAAATTGTCGTAAAAATCCCAGAAAAAACTCCCCTAAGCCGTTTAATGGAAACCCACTCTCGGCATGACGCACCAGGGGCATTATGTTTTAGCCTGTGAGGGCCCATAGTGGCTTCCAGTCTGAAAACTGACACATAAGATGCAAAATTCCCACTAATGGTGACCAAATCCCGGTATATCCCAGCTTCCTCCACGATTGTGTCATGTTTGGTCAGAGTTGCCTGCACAAATTGTCTGCAGTAACTCTGATAGTGATTAATTTTGCATACAGTGGTGCTTAACAGTAGTGATTAAGGCCTGTATAAAGTGTAGATAAAGTGTAATAGTGTTCTTAAGGCCTGCATACAAAGTGTAAGGTAGTGCACTTGTGATTATGGTTAGAAAGTGGTGCACAGAAGTGAAAGTGTTGCACAGAAGTGATCATGTACCCCCTTAACATCTGTATATCTTACCAAAAGGCCTTCCCTCCTTATGCTTGGATTACACCCTCTGCAAACATGGTAAGGGATTTTTTTTCTGGTTAGTCAGGAGGCCTCACACTTTCCATAAGTTGGAATTGCAGTAAAGTCAGAATGGCCTCAGCCCCTATTATTCCAACTTAAAGAGGTTTTACTGTATATAAAATATCCATGAGGATCGTAGGAAATATATCCATGAGGAGTTTAGGAAATATATATCTATGTATACAATTTCTTTGTAGTAATTTCAGCTTTGTTGGTATGTTACTACAAATTACAGTACTGTATCAGAACTGTAGAGGAAAGGTCTTATTTCAAAAGTCTTACCTTTCATTGAGAGTATTGTTTCAGTATTGGTATGACTAGAATTTATTTTGTGCACTTGATGAGAAGAGGTGGAAGGAGGCAGGGAAGGCCAAGATGATGGGTGGATATCATGAAGGAACATGTGAGAAAATGAGGTGTGGAAGTTAAGGAAGTAAGGTATGATAGAAGGACAAAATGTGGAAGGAGATGTATATGACAATCATGGTACCTTTTGTTTTTTAGCAAGGGAGTCCATGGGAATATTTTGTGTCACAGGCACACACATAAGTGCAGGTAAATATGAAAAGTACTTTAACATATAGATGTGAGACTATGGTGTGGCATGAAAATGAAAAGTCATGAGTGGGAGCAGTGGAGATGGGACTGCTGAGGAGTGTATGTGGAGTACAGAGAGTGGATAGGATACAAAATAATGTAATTCGTGAAAGATGTGAAGTGAGGAAATCTGTGGACACCAGAATCGAAGAGAGTGTACTGAGGTGGTATGGTCATGTGGAGAGAATGGATAACAATAGAGTGGTGAAAAAGGTATATCTGAGCGAATTTGAAGGAGGGAGGAGGTGAGGTAGGCCAAGGAGAAGGTGGAGAGATATGGTGGATGGGTGTGTGAGGAAGAGAGATTTGGAAGTCAGTGAGGCTAGGGAACTGACAAGAGATCGAGCTGGCTGGGTGAATATTGTAAGGAGAAGTGCGTGATCAGGGATTTGGCACCCCTTTTTAACGTGACAGTGTCTGGATTGACTCTATTGGATACTTTTATGTGAAGCTACAGAACGTGGTGAATGTTTTTGGCATATCAGATAGAGCCAGGATTCCGGGGGCTTGAAAGATGAGTGAATAGAAGCGTGGCCCATTGG
The DNA here is from genome assembly GCF_032717465.1 of Coenobita brevimanus. Lineage (NCBI taxonomy): Eukaryota > Metazoa > Arthropoda > Malacostraca > Decapoda > Coenobitidae > Coenobita > Coenobita brevimanus. The sequence continues at coordinate 67,504 of NC_137020.1, forward strand.
ATTGGGCAAATTTGGGCTGTCTGGACATTGCTACTCCTCACACGGCCTTAGGGTGGGAAAGGAGGTCCCGATGATGATGATGATGATGATGATGATGATGATGATGTCAAGTGAAGATTATATGGGTAGTTTTGTACCTGTAAAGCTGAGCCAAGATTTTGAAGGCTTGAACTGTGTGATGATGATGACAGCAGTGAAAATGATGGTGGTGGTGATGATGAAGAAGATAATGATGGTGACAGTGATTGCGATGATGATGATGATGATGACAACAGTGATGGTGGTGGTGGTGATGGTGATGATGATTTCTGTTTTTCATTTTCAGGATCGTGTTCATGTGATCACGAAAGGTGTATCGGTGTTGATCTCTCTCCTGTCATCATTCACCCTCCTGTCGTCACTCACTCTGCCCACTGCCCAAGCAAGTACAGGTGACTGGTATGTCTTGCTGTACTAAAAAATCATAGAGAAGAAAGCATTATCCTTTTTTTTTTCCCGTTAATTGAGGAAGCTCCTTTTCCCAAGCAATTTATTTATTTATTTAATTTTTTCTCCTTTGTCAGTTGAGGAAGCTCCCTAACACCTTTTCCTAAGCAGTTTATTTATTTTTTTCTGCCTTGTCAGGTGAGGAAGCTCCCAAACACCTTTTCCTAAGCAATTTATTTATTTAATTTTTTTCATACCAAAGATAAACAGAGGAAGGGAAAAAAAATAGAATCCATATACCAGATAACAAGTGTCGTCCATTCATAAAAAATCTATAACACTTGGACTTGAACTACTGTAGGTTGAAGTTTTGGGGGAAAGTATTCTGGGGAAGTGAGTTCCAGAGAGAAGCAGTTTGGGGAATAAATGAAATCTGGTAGGCAGAAGTTGTTCAGTATGGCAGTGTATCAGAGGGTAAAAAAAAATAAATACCCAGTTGAGGTCATAGAGTGTGACCTCAGGGATAAGGGACTGATAGAGAGGGTGCTAGAGATTGAGCAGCATGGAGAGCAGCCTTCCAGTGACCAAGGCCAACACATACAAGCATGTAGGAGCCTTGATAAATGAGTGATGGACAGGTAAATAGACAAACAGACAGACAAACAGATAGCAAGATATATAATGCTTTGTTTTGATGTACAGTGAGTAGATTTAATTGATTTTCATTTTTATTTTTTTTCTAGATCTGGGAGCAGGGCAGTGACATGGCGGGGACAGGGTGACATGGAGGCGATTTGTTTGTGGCTACCCCTTTCAAGAATGAGGCGTCTGATAATAGATAGATAGACAGTAAAGCACACAACCTGGCCCATACTGAACTCCATCAGTGCTGCCTTCAGTTGGACTCTGATGGGGTGACTGATAGGAAGGTAAGAGCATGGCTTAGTGTAAGAAGTGGAGTATAGTAGTGGTAGTAAGGGTTTTAGTAGTAGCAGTGGTTGTAGTGGCAGTAGTAGTTACAGTAGTAGTGGTTGTTGTAGCAGCAGTAGTAATAGTGATGGTTGTAGTGGTAGTAATAGTAGTAGTAGTAGTTGTGATGGTTGTAGTAGTAGTATAGTAGTAGTTGTGATGGTTGTAGCATGGACTATATTAGTAGTAGTAAGGGTTTCAGTGGTAGTTGTGGTTGTAGTGGGAGTAGTAGTTACAGTAGTAGTTGTTGTTGTAGCATCAGTAATAAGTGATGGTTGTAGTAGTAGTAATAGTAGTAGTAGTAATTGTGATGGTTGTAGTAGTAGTAACAGTAGTAGTAGTGGTTGTGATGGTTGTAGTAGTAGTAATAGTAGTAGTAGTAGTTGTGATGGTTGTAGTAGTAGTAATAGTAGTAGTAGTAGTTGTGATGGTTGTAGTAGTAGTAATAGTAGTAGTAGTAGTTGTGATGGTTGTAGTAGTAGTAGTAGTAATTGTGATGGTTGTAGTAGTAGTAGTAGTTGTGATGGTTGTAGTAGTAGTAGTTTTGATGGTTGTAGTAGTAGTAGTTGTGATGGCTGTAGTAGTAGTAATAGTAGCAGTAGTAGTTGTGATGGTTGTAGTAGTAGTCAAACAGAGAGGCACTGATGTTTGTGTCGTTTATAAAGGCCCCAACATGCCTTTATAAACGATACAAACAGAGAGGGGTTGATATCACATCCTCACACAGTTACTTTATCTATCACTCTATCTATCTATTGCCAGAAGCCATAATCCCGTAAGGGGTGGCCATTTAACTTTGAGTTAGTTGTTTTATGGGGAGGGGCACTAACCCTCCACCAACCCACTTGTTGACACGTAGGGAGCACATATGGTTTGGTTATATGGTTACCACCCAGCGTTGTAAATGGTTTCTTGGCTTACAGGAAACCATTTGGCTTGTCACTCAATGTAAAGCCACCTGTAAAGGAAAGAAAAGCAATAAGAAGTGATAGGAAAGATGGGAGAAATAGGAAGAGAGGAGGACAGGCACTGAAAAAGAATGATAAAGGCTAAGGAAGAAGTAGGCAGCACTACATCAAGTGAGTGGATGATGGTGAGAAATAGGAAGAGAGGAGGGCAGGCATAGAAAAAGAATGATGATGGTCACAGCCACTTTCCACTACACAATTAGTGCAGATTTAAGGATAGTTTTATTGTAGCATGAAAAAAAAAAATATTCTGGAAATTAGCTGTTTGGTTTCAGTAATGTGTACTGTATTGTAAATGAGTTTTTATTCCTGTAGAACAGATTGACTTTATTGGATACACTTATGTGAAGCTACAGAATGTGGTGAATGTTTTTGGCGTATCAGAATTCCGGGGGCTTGAATGATGAGTGAATGGAAGTGTGGCCCATTGGATTGGTCAAACTTGGGCTGTCTGGACATTGCTACTCTTCACCCTGTCCTAGGGTGGGAAAGGAGGTCCCGATGATGATGATGATGATGATGATGATGATGATAATAGAACAGTAATGAGAAGCTTCACAGTCTGTTGTATAACACAAGCGTTGTGGTTGCCCTGGATGCCAGTACCTTCAGCCTGTATGTTTTTCTTTAAAGTATGTGTGTGTGTGTGTGTGTGTGTGTGTGTGTGTGTGTGTGTGTGTGTGTTCTTACCTAATTGTATCTTTACAGGAATGAGTCAGGCTCGTACTGTCCCATGTATTAAACCATTTTTATCATACATATCCTTAAATTTATGAATTGTTTTGACACACTGTTTCATTTGGTAGTGCATTCCACTGATCAGTTGCCCTATTTGGGAAACTGAATTTCCTTGTGTCTTTCTTGCCTCTCTTTTTATGTAGTTTTTTGCAGTGTCCTCTTGCTGATGCTTCCCCATAGGTTATATATTCATTTATGTCTATTTCATTTTATGGATTTATATAGCATAATCATTTCTCCCCTTTTCCTTCTCTCCTGTAGTGTTAGTAGATTCAATTTTTCTAGTCTTTCTTCATAGCTTAGATCCCTTTAGCTTGGTACCCATCTTGTAGCACCCCTTTGTACTTTTTAAATCTTATCTATGTGTTTTTTGAGATGAGGACTCCAGACTACTGTGCATACTCCAGGTTTGGTCTAGTGAATGATGTTATTATCTTTCTCAGCATGTCTTCGTGTATATATGTGAATGCTATTCTCATATTTGCAAGCAGTGTATACATGTTACGCACCTTCTCACTGATGTGGTCAGCTGGAGATAGTCTGTTATTGATAGTCACTCCTAGGGCCTTCTGCCTTTCTGATATGTGTAGGGTTGATCTTCCTAACTTATAACCCCAGTCTGATCTTTTCTCACTTTTACCAAACTTAATTACATGACACTTGTCCACATTAAATTCCATTTGCCATTTATTGCTTCATTGTGTGTGTATGTGTGGGGGGGTGGGGAGGGGGAGAAGCAACCAGAGGCCAATGACTATTCATATTGTAAGAATAGCTCTGTTCCATTGGCTAAAAACTATGTAGTATTAACTCAGAATTTTCCATCCACAGAAGAAGTTCAGGCCCCTGGATCTGTGGCCCAAGAAGACCCATGCCATCTGATGCAGCCTGACAGCGGCAGATGAAGCGCCTCACACCTAAGATATCAAGAAGCGAATTTCCCACCCCGAAGGTATGCCATCAAGGCATAAATAAACGTTGGAATATTTACCTTTTAACACCCACTGAACTGTTTTTAATTCCCCCTGAAGAGTTAGATGACTGCAACTGTGTGAGAATGTTAGATGTCTGAACAACTGTGTGAGAATGTTAGATGACTGCGGTTATGTGTCTCTTGTCATTTTTTATCCCACAGTGAAAAATAAATTATCTATCATGTGAAATATGAGTTTTAGTACGGCACCCAGAGTCATACCACAAGAGGCTTTTGCAGACTTAACACATCTCTGTGATTCATTCCCATTGCATCTCGGTGTCCTTTTGTATGTAACTAATAATGAAGAAAATGATGCAAGAGAATACTGAGTTGCAAAAATGAAGATAAATCACTAACAAAAAGGAGCTACAGTGCCTGCCATACAACTCATAATGTGGCCTCATGTAGATTGTGCCATCCACTCGTGTGATAGTTTTTTTTGCTATTTACATCTTACTCTTATAGATTAGTCACTTACAGGAGCAGTCTAGCGTGGACTAACCTACTTTAAGTTTTCCCCTCATATGCTTTTTGTTTTTCCAATTTCTTGTAGTTATCCTTCCATGTTTTTTGTTTATGTATTGTTTTGCCAAGCTTTTGCAGTTAAATTTGCATGTTTGTTGTCATTCTATCTATCTATTGCCAGACATCTTAATCCCATAAGGGGTGGCCACAAACAAATCACCTCCATGTCGCCCTGTCCCCTGCCATTTCACTGCCCTGCTCCCAGCTCACACAGCCTTTTTGCAGTTAAACTTGCATGTTCATAGTTACGTTCTTTGTTCTTCCAGGTTTTTGTAGCTACACTTTCATGTTCTTTATGTGTTCTGTCAGTGTCATATTCTGTGTTTATGTGCTTTTTTTCTGCCTCCTTCTTCTGTTATGTTCTTTATTTGCTGTGTTCTGCTAGTTTATGTGCT